>NC_054848.1:90961789-91312414 GCF_018345385.1 Vulpes lagopus | reverse complement strand
CTTTGTTCAAGGTCTCTACTGAGCTGGAAGCCTTTTCATGGTTTTCCTATTAAGGGACAGAATCCAAAAGAATGCCTTTAATTCTATAGTCTTGGAATCTTGGCCAGGTGTCAGGTTACCAGAATGATTTTATGTTACCCTGTCCAAATTTGCGTTGCATGGCAACAGATTTGAACTCTGATCTTGATCTAGCAGCCCAAAACAGCACACTTCTTTTAGGAAGATGGAAACTTTTTTTTTTTTTTGGAAACTTTTAAAAATTGATGGTAGATTCATGGTCTACATTGTGGCCTGGAGTTATTATTTAATAATTTTTAAGTTTACAGAAGATAAAATATAATAAATGAAGTTTTGCTCTGTCATACAGCTTTGCTCTAAATTAGTATATGTTTGACAACTGAATTTGCTTTCTGTGTTGAGTTGTCATCTCTAAAGGCCAACTTAGGAGTCAAGGGACCTTTCTGAATTGTTGGTGCAAAAGTAAGCCTTAGACCATCCCAGGGAATACTGCCTGCTTATGTGCTTTATGTATTAGGACTTGAAAAGTGTTTACGCATTTTTCCAAAGATGTGTTTTCCATAAAGCCACCAAAAAAAGGGTTTATGCATCAGACTGATTCATTTTCAGAGTGATCTTAGAAATGGACTCGGTTTTAAAAGAGCTTGAAGATCGAGAGAACACATAACAAGAACAATCAGAATTACTTCCCTCAGGAAATGTGACTTGGCCAATTCTCTCATTGAAGTCTGCCTTGTTTTCTCCCTGACCGTGCTTGCTGAGTTTCAGAGCCTTGAGAGTGAGCTGATAGCCTCTATAGAGAAGGGAGCCTACAAAATAGATTTCTCTAATATACTTGAGCTATTGCTCATTTAAGTTGTTAGTGTAGTGCAATTTTCCCTGACATGAGTGAAATGTTTTCAGCTAGCAGCAGAGTATGTCTTAACTTCCACTAGAGTTTGTGGAAGTTGGTGCTGCAGTATCTCAGATAAGGCTCTTTCCCTTTATGGTCAGTATAGGTTCTTTCATTTAAGTTCAAGCTGATTATTTGGGTTTTTAAGAGCCACATCTAGTAGTACGGGTTTAGGAAAGAACCATTTGCAGGTGTTCAATGAAGACATATTCTTCATTTTAAAAATGTCTTTTACACTGTAGCTTGAATTAATGTATTTTAAAATTTTGTAGTAAAACATAACTCAGTTTTCTATAGGCCTTAAAATGGACAGTGGTTCCTGCTTGAATTGTTAGCCCGAGTTATCATTGTCTCTACCTATGACCTCATCTATAAAGAGGGACATTGAACTCTTGAAAAAAAGAACTTATGACAACTAGTATGTTAACTATAGTGGAGTTAAAATTTTTTCAATGTTAATGACAACTATCTCTGGTTTGTGAGATTATGGGTAATTTTTTCTTCCTTTTTTTGTACTGTGAACATAAAATACTTTCATTACTGTAAAAAAGTAACACAAAGTTCAAGCTTTTATTTATTTTTTTTAAAAGATTTTATTTATTCATGAGAGAAACAGGGAGAGAGGCAGAGACACAGGCAGAGGGAGAAGCAGAGGGAGAGGCAGGCTCCCTGGGATCAAGCCCTGAGCTGAAGGCAGACACTCAATCACTGAGCCACGCATGTGTCCCAAGTTCAAACTTTTAAAAGGATAAAAACCAAAACTTCGAAGTTGCCAACTATGTCTTATGTAATAGAAATATATGGATTCCAAAAAAACCTCCAAAAACAAAAAAGGGAAGTATAGGGATTCTACATTTTCAGAGATTTGAGTAGGCAGCATTTGGTGCTAAGATTTTTAAAAAATATTTTATTTATTCATTCATGAGAGAGAGAGAGAGAGAGAGAGAGAGAGAGAGGCAGAGACAGAAGCAGGCTCCATGCAGGGAGCCCGACGTGGGACTCGATCCCAGGGCTAGATCCTGAGACTTGATCCTGGGACTCGATCCTGGGACTCGATCCTGGCACTCGATCCTGGGACTCCAGGACCACGCCCTGGGCCGAAGACAGGCACCAAACCGCTGAGCCACCCAGGGATCCCCAGGAGCTAAGATTTTAAAGACACCCAAAAGGGGCCTGTCCATCTATGTCCATTTGACCTTGAGGATCTCTTGGATCCTGCTCCATGCTAGGCTTTGTTGGTAGATGGTACGAATGCCCCTTAAGGAAGGAGCTCACTGTCTAGCGATGGGAGACATACAGTTAAGAGGTTATAGATGGTGCGATTGTGGTCTGCACATGATAAGGAGGATTTAGAGAAAGGAGGGATGGGAGGTCTGACCTAGGAAGATTTCATACAGAAGATGACATTTGAGCTGAGCCTTAAAAATTAGTAGATGTTTGACAAGTGGATTTACTTTCCATGTTGTTCAGATGGAGGTTGTGTCTTACAGTGTGGTTCATGGACCAGCAGTGTAGGCATCAGCTCGGAGATTACTAGAAATGCCCCATCTCTGGGGCTCCTGGGTGGCTCTGCTCTCTACCTTCAGCTCAGGTTATGCATAATCCCAGAGACCTGGGATCTAGCAGACATTGCTCAGCCGGGAGCCTGCTTCTCTCTCTTTCTCTTTCCCTCTGCCTCTCTCCACTGCTCCTTCTGTCTCTCTCTCTCTTTCTCTCTCTGTCTAATTAATTAATTAATTAATTGAAAAGAAAATTGTTGGCCCTGGTCATTAGAGCTGTCTCAGATGCATGTTTATTTGACTCTCACATTATGTTGATTTTTAAAATTTAAAATGTAAACACTTAACCAAAAGATTTGTACAGAAACCTGTATTTCTGACTTCTTGTAAACAGTGAGAAGATCTGGCACTAGATCCCTTTGTGGCAACAACTGATCGGAGCAGACAGGCAGCTGCCTCCTTCAAAGGGCACTTTTCCTTACTCTATCCCCCACACTGAGACCAAATATCGGTTGTCTTTTATCATAGTTGCTCTGGTTTCATTAATAGTGAAGAAGAGAGTCAAATGTTTTTGGAACTCAAGACTCTTAAAAGTGGAAAATGAAGAGAAGAAGGTTACTGTTTCTTACCAAAAGGGGGGACGGTGCATGCTTCTTTGTGAATTCCAGCACATTCTCCACTGTCACGCACCCATCAGCCTCCCATTACGTATTCATATTACTTGCCTGGCGTCTATAGGGTGTGAGCCAGTTGTGGAGAGAAAAAGAGGGCCAGGAGAGAATCTCAGGGAAGACTACCATTGTAGGGAGAGGTAGAGAAAGAGGAAGCCATCAAAGAGATTGAGAATAGCAACTGGGAGAGTTTGGTCCGAGGTCTGATCCAAAGCAGAGAGGAGAGGTTCACAATGTTGAGCGCTGCTGAGTCATCAGGCCGGCAGGCAGGCTAAGGAGTAAGTTGGCCAAGGCCATTAACAAGCGCTGGGTTACCTAAGCTGGAGTCCCCTTAGTGTTGCGTCAGGAGGGGAGGGTAGAAGCCTGGTTCCAGTGGCCTCGCGAGTGGGTGGGCTGTGAGGGTCAGGGATATCTAGCTCTCAAACAATAAGCTTTAGAAGCTTGCCTACAGGGAGCGGGATGGAAGACAGGGGAAGTTGGATTTCTCTGTTTGATTTGTTTTCCCTCAAGTGCAATAAACTTAGGCCAACAGCGCGGTGGCCAGCAGATGCTCAGAGATTGAAAATACAGGAGGGAGGTGGGGGATATTCACCAATCTCGTGGCAGGAAGTGAGACAGGAGACCTTGAAATCAAAAGGACAGGCACAAGGATGTGCCTTGTCCTTTAAGAGGAGAAGAAAAGAGGTGGGGACCTCAAGGTTGAGGGAATTTACACCTGACAGCCTCAATGTTTTCAACAAAGTAGGAGGCAAGGTCAACTGCTGGGGGAGTCGAGGGAGGAGGGGGAGGGGAAGAGCAAGGACTTGAGTGCGAGCCAAGGTTAATATTTTCTCCATTCCCTCCAGAGGGGCTTTTAGAGACAGGAAGAAACAGGAGAAATACAGGCATTATGTTGCCTAGGAAACTCAGTGGTTTGCTAAAGCAACAGTAGGGTTGTTTTTAATCCCATTAACCCATTCATATCCATTGTCATCTAAAAGATGACCAGTGAATAGGGACGGAAACACAATCCTGAGTCACAGGGCATATAGACAGCATCCCTCTGTCAGCATCCCTCTATAGCCTAGGGAAAAATCTGGGGGCATGAGTAGCCCTAGGACTAGAGACTTAAATAAAATGGGAGGAATCATCAAATAAATGGCAGGTGTAAGGTATCAAAGACCAATTTTCTCTATCTCCTTTTGCTTATGTGTACACACACACATACACACACACACACATACTCCATACCTTAGCATGTATATACGTGTGATCTCACTATCCCATCTAGAAATATCTGGGGTTAAAATTCGGGAATTATTCTTTCTTTTATTTTTTTTTTTTGCGCCAGGATAATCTAATTAACTGTGGCTTCACTAAATAAAGTTGATTTTTCTCTCCCTCACTCTGTCTTGCCTCAAAGGGTGGCCAGGGCCTGGTGACAGGTGGTCTGGACTTGAACTGCCTGAGGAGAGTAAAGAGGACTTTGTTTCTACCCAGTCTAGGTTAGGGAGAGCTTGCAGCTGGATTGTCTGAGAGTGGAGGCCTCTCAGGGTGGAAGGACTGGCGTGGGGGCCAGCCCTGGTGAGTGCTTGATCCCCTAACTCTGAGCACATATTAAGGAGGGAGGCAGAGTCCCAGAGTGTCTGGGATCTACACTTCAAGCCCTTCCACTCTCTAGAAGCCCAGAACAGCAGGTGTATACGTTCTACTGAGGGAGCCTCTTCCTCCAGATTCAGTTGTGCCCCTCACACTGATGCTGGTTCATCATTCTTGGTGACTTTAACATTCACATGGATGACCTATCCCCCATCCTGGCCTTCTACTGTCTTGATAGTCTTCAACTCCAACCAGCTTTTCTGTCTACCCTCCATTGGCTACCTTCTCTCTTGGTTACACACTAGACCTTTACAAAACCCAATCCTGGTTAAAACCCAATGGTCCCCCTATTCCCTAACTACACATAAACAACTGAACATGGTAGCAGGAAGCACAGTACCCTACCAGCTGGTCTCACTTGAAAAAAATTATTTATTTTTTTGGAAAAGAAGAAATAGAACTTATTATTCGCGGAGTCCATGCTCATTTATATAGGAAATCCAATGGATTCTACAAATAAGCTCTTAGAAGTAATAAATGAGTTTAGCAAGGTTGAAGGATACAAGAGTGATGTAGAAGCATCAATTTTAGTTCTAGATAACAGCAGTGAGCAATCAGAAATTGAAATGAAAAACATGCCATGTATAGTAGCATCAACAATGTGAAAGATTTAGGGACAAAAAGGTATGCGTGATATATGATCCCATTGATATAAATCTCCAGCAAATGCAATCTAATGTATAGTGACAGAAAACAGATCAGTGGTCACCTGGGAAGAACAGATGGGGAAGGACATATTTGAAGATATTTTACCATAATCCCAACAATGATACCTATGGCCACGGTCTATCCCCACTCCGTCCCTCACGCTTTATCATACCATCCCCGTTCTTTGCAGACCTTGAATATCCTCTCTCTGTTTTCATTAGCAATTGATGACCTTGCATTTTATTTTATTAGGAAAATAGAAGCAATTAGGTGGAAACTCCCTTATCCTCCTACTACCAAACCCACTATCCTCTCCATGTGTCTGCCTTCTCTGTTTTCCTTGTTGGTACAATGCATCACGTCCCCACCATTCCTTCAGAGCATTCTTGTCTCTATTTCCAATCCCAGGGACATTTTCATAACCTTGTCTTTGTTTCTCAACAGCATTTGACAGAGTTCATCAGTGCACCTTGAGTTACTTTCTTTATCGGGTTTCTGGGATAGATACTATGATGGGTTTTTTTCCCCCTTTTGTCACTGGCTATTCCTTCTTAGCTTGCTTTTCCATTTCTACCTCCTTTGTCAGACTTTTAAATGTTGAGGTGCCCTGAGTATGTCTGGGGCCAGCATCTGTCCCTACTCTCTAGCTAGAAGATTTCATCTCTTCTTATGGCTTAAAGTGTTATTCATATGCTTATGACTCATATATTTAAACTATTTGCCCTTGTCCTACACCTAGATTTCAGACACCTAGGTATGATTAGGCACACCTGATGTCAAAAGGCATTAAGATCTTTACGTGTCCCAAACCTTTTTATTTCACCCCTGTACTAGCGTTCAGTGGTAAGGAATTAAGTGCTTACAAAATCACTGGAAGAACTGGAGGAGCAAGACTTTGAGAATGACTCCCAGGGCTCTACCATCAGGGGTGTTGTGACCTCTGCTCTAGTCAGGGAAGTGGGCAATCTGGAAGCTTCTATTAGGATTGTCAATTTCAAGAACATATCAATATATCAACATAGCTGCAGTCTGGGAAACTTCCCAACATCCATGAAACTTTTGTGGAAATACAGGAACATGGAGTTGAGTGGCCACCATTTTTACGACTGTCTCTTGACCACCACTTCTCTCTCTTCAAATGCATGCAGCACACGTATGCACGTGAATACTAATACTTAACACTTTGTATGTGCAAGGCACTATTCTAAGTTCTGTTATATTATCCCCATTTTACAGATGAGTAAACTGAGATAGAGGTTTAGTAAGTTGCCAAAAATTATACAGCTAGCGAGCTGTACATGCAGTTATCTGCCTTGCTTCTATCTTCTATCCATTCCTTTGTCAGTTTCTTCTGCATGGGAAACATACTCTCAAGACCTTGGTGCCCACAGTTGTTCCAGCCCCACCATGTTAATACCATTCTCTCTAGTTGGGTGATTTTAGTTCTATCTAAAATTCTTCATAAACATCATTTTAAGGACTGCATAATACCATCAGGTGCATTAACCAACCGTAATTTATTTAATCATTCCCTTATTTGCATGTTTAGGCTTCTTTCCAATTTTTTTTGAACAATAATGGCAGCGAGTGCTATGTATACAAGTTATTGCTTATTTCTGATTATTTCCTTAGAACAAATTCCTTAAAATTCAACTCCTGAGTCAAAGGCTATAATGATTTCTAAAAATAGACTTATTGGGTCAGAGGTTGTATTTTTAATGCAATTGGTGTTATGGTTGATTTTTATGTGTGAATCTGATGGGGCCATGAGGTGCTCAGGTTTTTTTCTTTTTTTAAAAAAGCTTTTTAAAAAGCTTTATTTAAAAAAAAAGCTTTATTTTAATTCCAGTATAGTTAACAGTGTTATATTAATTTCAGGTGTATAATATAGTGATTCAACAATTCTACACATCATTACTCAGTGCTCATCAAGATGAGTGTACTACTCTTAATCCCCATCACCTGTTTCCACCATCCTCCACCCTCTACCTTCTGGTAACCATCAGTTTGTTCTCTATGGTTAAGAGTCTGTTTCTCGGTTTGTCTCTCTCTCCCCTCACCTTTGCTTGTTTTGTTTCTTAAATTCCACATATGAGTGAAATTATGTGGTATTTGTCTTTCTTTGACTGACTTATTTTACTTAGCATTATATTCTTTAGATCCATCCATGGCAAGATTTCATTCTTTTTTTTAATGGCTGAATAATATTCCATTGTATATGTAGTTACACCACATCTTTATCCATTCATCTATGGATGGAAACTTGGGCTACTTCCATAATTTGGCTATTGTAGATAATGCTACTATAAATATAGGAGTGCATGTATCTATTTGAACTAGTATTTTTTTGTATTTTTGGAGTAAATACCCAGTAGTGCAATTAATGGATCATAGAGTAGTTCTGTTTTTCATGGAGAATCTCCATGCTATTCTCCACAGGTGGCTGCACCAGTTTGCAATTCCCGTGAGGTACCCAGATGAAACATTCTTTCTGGGCATGTCTGTGAGGGTGTTTCTAGATTAGATCAGTATTTGAATCAGCGGACTCAGTATATTGCCCCCCTCAAAGCGAGTGGGCATCATGTAATCTGTTAAGGACCTGAATAGAACAAAAAGGAAAGGAAGGGAGGCTTCGCCACCTTCCTGCCTGCTTGCCTGAGCTGGGGTATTGGTCTCTTCCTGCCCTTGGACTGGGATTGACACCATCAGTAATCTGGGTTCTCAGGCCTTTGGACTCAGCCTGGGATTCCACTTCTAGCTTCCTGGGTTCCCAGCTTGCAGATGGCAGACTGTGGGACTTCGGCCTCCATAATTGTGTGAGCCAATCCCTAATAAATCTCCTTTTATATATTTCTCCTACCGGTTTTGCTTCTCTGGACCCCAGAATAATACACTTTTACTAATAAAAGCGACAATGTATGAGAGAACTGGTCCCCCTGTGTCCTCCTCACCTAAACTAGGCATGATTGTCTTTTTCAAGTTTTTGCTTTATGTTCCGTGCAATATTCACATGCTCATACTAAAGAAGCATTCAGGGACGCCCAGCTGGCTCAGTTGGTAGAGCCTGTGATTCTTGATCTCAGGGTTGTGAGTTCGAGCCCCATGTTGGATGTAGAGATGACTTAAAAATAAAATTTTAAAAAGAAAACATTCATTTCCCCCCTGAAACTCACATTTAACTGGGTGTCCTGTATTTTCCCTGGTAACCCTCCCTGAGGTTGATATCTGAACCTTCTTTTTCTAAGATTTTCAAAAAATTTTATGTCATCTCTACATCCAATGTGGGGCTAGACCTTACAACCCTGCACTCTACTGACTGAACCAGGCAGGTGCCCCTAAACCTTCTTTTTCAAGGCAATCCATCACCATGAATCTGGAAGGCAAGGTGTCACCTCCTACTGTGGAAACCATGGGAAGCACATGGTGTCTCTTCACAGGCTCTGGGCAGCTGGGACACTTCTAGGGGACCCAGGGTCTCACCAAAGGCTTTGAATCTTGAGAGATTTATACAGAAAGTGGCAGTTTCTGGATTCATTCGTAGAACCTATATCTAGCAGAGGCCCCTGCAGCCAGCAACAGATCAGTGGAGTCCAAAGGCAGCAGTAATTTCTGGTGGTGGCATCTAGAAATAGTAGAGGTAGCCCTTGCCAGTAGTGACATACTAATCAAGCCAGTTCTATGGCATAACCTTCACTGGGGTCCCCACTGCTTAGCCTCCCTTGCTTCCTGTCCATTTCCCTAGGCTGGTTCCCTTTCCTGTTGATTCAGTGAAATGCTCAATAATCTGCTTAATTCACCCAGAGTCAGTTTCTGTTGTTTGTAATCAAGAACAATTGACTGTTCTAAATACAAGCCATATAGACTAGAGAAAAGTTGAAATCATGATATTTCCAAAAAATGTATGCCTAAAAATGGTTCTTCTTATTTTTTAACTAATTATTTAATTTTAAGAAATATTTTATTTATTTATTTGACAGAAGAGAGAACACAAGCAGGGAGAGCTGAAGGCAGAGGGAGAGGGAGAAGCAGACTCCCTGTGGAGCGGGGAGCCCAACTCGGGGCTTTATCCTAGGACCCGGGGATCATGATCTGAGCTGAAAGCAGATGCTTAACTGACTGAGCCACCTGGGCGCCCCTATTTTTTAAAAGATAACATTCTCCTGGGGTGCCTGGCTGACTCAATCGGTAGAGCATGTGACTCTTGATCTTCAGGTTGTGAGTTCAAGCCCTATGTTAGGCTCTACACTGGGCATGGAGCCTACTTTAAAAAAAGGGGGGGGGGGGATCATCTCCCAACCAAATGATAGTTGCTTGAAGGATACATTTGGAATTTCCCCAAATAAGCACTAGATGGTGCTATGAGGTAACATATTCTTGGTTGTGGCACGTGACCGAATGATGAGGCCCAAGACCATCAATAATCACACCACCAAGGCAGGTAAACAGAAGTAGCTACTGTTAACTGCATTCCTAATATGTACCAGAAACTGATCTGTTTTATAGCATGAACTCATTCTTTCCAACCAATAAAGCAGGTACTATCATCACCAATATGTTGCAGAAGAGGAAAGAAACTAAAGCATGTTCAGGTTGGGTAACTTGTCTAAGATCAGAAAATTAGCGATTAAGATCAGATTTGAACTCAAAAAGTCTAGCTCCAGAGCCTGTAGTCTTAACCCATATGCTCTACTACCTCTCATAATTCTGCTATAGCTGCCATTTACTGACTGCTTACTTGGAACCAGATTCTGAGCCAGGCATTTGGCATAATGAAGATCGTTAGTGCCATTTTACAGATGTGAGAACTGAGGCTCAGAAAGGCTAAGTCACTAGTCTGTGTTCCACAGACAGAGACAAATACAAGAGCATTTGTAAATGTAATTCCATCATGTTATCAATAGAAGTAAATTTAAAAAAATTATATTTATCACATGAGTAATTCCACTTTGGAGAGAGGGGAAAAATAGACTTTGAAACTGGTTGGCATGATAAACTGCTCCTTTTCATTTAAGCTTTTCAGAGAAGTGTGGCCAAAATATCCTCCCTCTTTAGAACCCTCCCTCTACAAGCTAAAAATGGCATGAAATCTAACTGCACAACTGGAGCCTGGTTCACTTGGGCTCTTGCATTGTTCATCATGAGGATGTTGCTTGATGATCCAAGCAGGTGAATTAGGCAGACCCTCAAGTGGTATAACTTAGGTGAGCTCCGGGGAGGAACGAGCCTTCCCGACAAAATGATTGTCATATTTATCTGGAAGAGTAACCAATAAAAAAAATGTATAACATATACTTTATAATAATATTGTATTATTATATAAATAATGCTAATAAATATATAACTATATATCTATAGCTAAGAAACTTTGAGTCAGGGAAGTAATGCTATCAAAATATATTACAAAACCACGGTGTTTAAAAGAGTGTGATTCTTCTGGCACAAGATAAAACCTAGAGAAATAGGCCCGTAGGACTGAGTTTCTCAGAACTGCCTATGCTGCCTCTCAGCCTCTCTTGGCACCAGCCTGCAGTCCTACCCTGGGACCTGGAGCCTGGGTGTTTGGGGACATCTTGCTCAGTCATATGATTCTTTCCCATGGGCTTGATGTTGCCCTGAGTAGTTGGACAAAACTCTGTGCCGTCCCAGGGAGTAAAGCTATTCAGCACCAAAACACAGAGCTCTGTGCATGGAGCTGTTTGCATCTACACAGCTGGGCCTGGCTTGTACGCCTTGGAGTCTGAAGCTTTTCAGTGCTCCCGGGAGGTGGCATCAGAGAAAGATCCTGAATTTAAGTGGCCTGACACCCTTCTCCAGGGAAACCCTGTGAACCCGAGCCAAAGGGCTGGTGTGCAGTTGTTTATTGTGTAAGCAGAAGTAGAAGAATGTCTAGTGTGTAGTTGAACCTTGTACAGAACAAATAATAGTTTTGAGAAACAGAAAGATAGTATAATAGTGGTGCACTATGAGATCATGAAATCAATGGAACAGAATAGACAGTCTAGAAAAGAAACAAAATAAAAATATGTGCATATGTATACATAAACATACAGGAATTTGTAAGGTAAAGGAAAGATCACAAATCAATGGGAAAGGGAAGGGATTATTGAATAAACAGTGGTAGAATGATTTGCGATTTGGGAAAAATAATCACATCCTACAAGGAACTAAATTCTGTGTGTATAAAAGATAAATTTTTAAAATGAGAAAACGAGATTATCCACCTAATTCCTAGATGGGGAAGTGTTTTCTAGGTGGATGTGTTAGAAGAGATCATTAAAGAGAAATTGATTGGTATGTTTATATAAAAGTGAAGACTTCTGGACATTAGGAAACAGCATAAACAAAATTAAAGGCAAAAGGGGGCCCTTGGATGACTTGGTTGGTTAAGCATCTGTCTTTAGCTCAGGTCATGATCTCAGGGTCCTGGGATGGAGCCCCATATTGAGCTCCCTCCTCAGTGGGGAGCCTGCTTCTCCCTCTCCCTCGGCTACTCCCCCTGCTTGTGTTCTCTGGCTTTCTTTCAAATAATTAAAAAAAATTTTTAAAAAATTAAAGGCAACCCCCCCAAATCTTATGATAAGTATTGAAGATAATTGATAAAGAGATGATGTACCTCAATGGGAAAGACATGAGGCAACTGGCTGGCTCAGTTGGAAGAGTGCACAGCTCTTGATCTTGGGGTTGTGACTTTGAGCCCCACAGTGGGGGCTCAAACTTTACGGATTACTTAAATAAATAAACTTTTAAAATTACAAAATAGGAAAGACACTAAAAGAGAAAAACACAAATGGACGAAGAGCCAAACAGATGAACCACATATGAAGACATACAAATATGCAATGAAATAGTAACAAACTTTGAAGTCACTCGAAATTTCAAAATCACAACTAAAACTAAGTTAGCATATTTCACCTATCAAATCAGAAAAGATGTTTGAAAAGTCATAAGCCCCAACATTACAAAGCATTTTTATGTTCTGATGAATGAAACCAATTGGTCTGGCCTTTCTGGATAGCAATTTGGCACACACGCTTCATGAGCTGTCTTTTGTCCCAGAAATTCCATGTCCAGGAATTTATTTTAAGGAAATAGTAATACAGATAGAGATTTCTATACACAGACATTTGTTTCAGTCCTGTGAATAAACTGAGGAGAAGAAGAATGGTTAAGTGAATCACGGGACAGCCATACAATACTGTGCAGCTATCACAAATGATGTTTGCAAAGGACTCTTAATGGCATAGGAAATTGTACGATAAGAAACCAGATGATCCAGGTGAGATGGACACATTCCCAGAAACACTCATATTACCAAATTGACTCAAGAAGAAACAGAAAAGTTGAACAGACCTATACCAAGTAAAGAGGTTTAATCAATAATTAAAAACCTCAGGCAACCCAGGTGGCTCAGCGGTTTAATGCCACCTGCAGCCCAGGGCGTGATCCTGGAGACCCGGGACCGAGTCCCACGTCGGGCTTCCTACATGGAGCCTGCTTCTCCCTCTGCCTGTGTCTCT
The DNA here is from genome assembly GCF_018345385.1 of Vulpes lagopus. NCBI lineage: Eukaryota > Metazoa > Chordata > Mammalia > Carnivora > Canidae > Vulpes > Vulpes lagopus. Next base: position 91,299,531 of record NC_054848.1, on the reverse strand, counting down.
GCCTCTCTCTATCTGTGTCTCTCATGAATAAAAAAAAAAATTAAAAACCTCCCCTTGTCACCCAGGCCACTCCTACTCTAGGTCTGCATCTTTTATAAAGAAAAGTCATTTTTCAATGAAACAAAAACTATAGTTTGAGGTTCAGGTTCTGGACCAAGGGAAACACTAGATATAGAAAAGGTTTGTCTTCACTTCCCTCTTTATATGCTCTTTTTTTGTGAGAGAGAGCATGCACAAGGAGGGGGGAAGGGCAGAGGGAGAGGGAGACAGAACCTTAAGCAGGATCCCCACCGACTGCAGAGCCCAACATGGGCTGAAATCAAGAGTCAGACACTGGGGCACCTGGCTCAGTGGTTGAGCGTCTGCCTTTGGCTCAGGTCCTGGGAGGATCCTGGAGTCCTGGGATCAAGTCCCACATGGGGTTCCCTGCAGGGAGCCTGCTTCTCCCTCTGCCTATGTCTCTGCCTCTCTCTGTGTGTCTCTCATGAATAAATAAATGAGGTCTTAAAAAAAAAGTCAGACACTGGATGCCAGTTAAGCATCTGGCTCTTGGTTTCAGCTCAGATCATGATCTTGGCGTCATGGAATTGAGCCATGAGTCTGGCTCCACACTCAGCGGGGAGTCTGCTTGAGATTCTCTTTCCATCTCCCTCTGCCCTGCACCCTGTGCTCTCTCTCAATCTAAAATATATAAGTAAATCTTTGAAAAAAACCTGGGTGCAGTAAGAAAGAATGATGACATCAGGGGAAACAGCTTCCCTGTGTAGCCCAGCTGTCCCTAACCTCTCCCTAATTCAAGCCCCTAAAGCTTTATTGTGTGAACCACTCAGACACTCACATATGAATTTGGCATCCTTTATATGCCAGGTCCCGTGCAATCATAATACTAAGGACCAGTGACTGAGCAATTATTATATGCTAGGCGCTGAGATGTACACTTTGTATATATGCTCACACTTAATTCTTACAATGATTCTATGAGAGGGGTACTATTATTATTCCCATTTTATAGAGATGACTGAGTAAGAAAGTAAGTCAGTTACTTTCCCAAGATCATTCATGTAGTTAGTGACAGAGCTGGGTCTCAAACTCAAGCTGCCTGGTTCCTGAGTTCACCCACTTAACCACAATAGTCTCTGTAAGATGTGCACACACATGTGTGCTATGCGTGTGTGTGTGTGTGTGTGTGTGTGTGTGTTTGGGGAGGGGACGTTGAAGAGATGGGCCTAGCTGGGTAGTCTGCTGTGTCACATTGATCATACCTTGCCATACCCTAGTCCTTTCCTGGCTTATAGGGTAAAGGGAAAGAAATCCGATCTGCTGGAAGTGGGGGAATGGGGTGCATGGGCAGTGGGGTTCACAAGTGTTTGAGCTGTATCTCAGCTGAATTTTCAATTTGTCTGTGGAGAGGGGGAAGAGAATGAGAAACCTCAAGAATAGCCTGTCCAAAAGCACAGAAGTAGAAAGAACACAATGTGTTTGAGGAATGGGCACTCTGCTCTTGACCCTGCTTGGGGCTGGGATCAGTGTAGGAGACAGGGGTGGGGGATGTTGACTTGTCTTCTTCCTTCCATTTTTGGAAATAAATCTCTCTTCCCAGGGAAGGTATCCACTTCTTCATTTTGCAAAGCAAAATTCTTATTTCACAATGTAAACCCTGGCATTGAGGTGGCATGGAGACAGGAGGTCACAGGCCACCCTTTTGCTTTCCAGAAAGTGAAACGTGGTAATTGTAGGAAGCACAATAAAACTGCTAAAAGCATAGTCGATCTCTTACAAAAACTGAGAGAGACAAGTTATGGTTCTCCTTGCCTGGGATAGTATAAAAATGGGAAATTTGTCCTTAAGCTAGAAGATGGAAACATCACTAGCAAACCATTTCTAAATCTTCTTCAGGTCTTCTAAATCCTCTCAGTGACTTTACCCTAGACTATCAACATAATTTTTGTTAAGAGAACCACTGTCGATGTTATGGAACATGCTGGCCCACACCCCTACTGCTTCTTATCACTCATAGTTCCTGGAAGAGTGCTGAGCACAGATGAGGTGCCTCAGTTTCCCCATCTGTAGGAAAGGCATAGTGATAGCTCCTACGTCATAGAATTGTCAGGAGAATAAAATGAGCTATTGAATGGAAATAAAGTTCTCAGCACAGAGCCTGGTACACAAGCCCTTCCCGCATTCATGTTAATCTGATTGTTGAGATCTATTGATTGTGTGTGGGCTTTTTATTTTGTTTTGGTTTGGTTTTGTAATGGTAAGCTGGGAAAAGAGGTATTTGATGGGGGCAAAGGAGTCGTTCTGTTCCCAACATTCCCAAATGCAGACAATTTGTAAGGTCCATCCTCCTGGAATTACTTTAAGCATTATGAACTTAAGGAAAGCTCCTAACCAGTCACCAAAATAACCTCCGTTTCTCTTGGCTTGCTTTTTGATCCAGGGCAAACATAAATACCCTTCAAATCACTGGCTTCTTTCTCCGTGGAAATCAGCCTATATAAACTTGAAACTGAACCAGCCACACCTTCTTGCTTCCTGCCCCCTTTTTCTTGGCCTCTGGAATCATCCCATTTATTTTCAATCCTGGTCTCAGCATTAACCCCCTCCTGGCTGCTGTAGGTTGATACACCTCATTAACTATGGTTCTATAAAGCCATAAAATGGCCAAGCTGGAAAGACCCTTAGATGACAATTCGTCATGTGCCTCTCCCTCATTTTCAAAGGAAATGTACCAGAAAGGATGGGAGGGGCTTGATTTTGCCAAGGCCACATGTAGAATTTCTGGCAGAGCCATGCCTAGGCTTTGAGACTGTGCACATACAGCCCAGCATTGGTTCTTTGGGCTCTTGGGGGCAGACCCCCCAGTATTGACAGCAGTGTCAAAATGATTGGCAAGGCACATCTCCTGGGTATAAATTAAAATCAAGGCATGAGAGTGGCCAAGCATGAGCATAAACTATCCTACAGAGGCATTTCAGGGCTCTTTGCCTGACCCAGCAGCAGAGCTAGCCTGGGACAGGAGGGAAGGCGAATTTGGGCACGTGTTCATCACACCTTTCCCTTCTCACCAGAGTATTGGCACCCAGTAAGCACTGCTCCGGAGAGCAATTATGCAAACCAGGGGGGAGAAGATAGCCAGATGAGTTCTCTTGTCCTTCTTATTGTGCCTTGTGCATGATGGACACTCAACAAACATTTGTTGAACCAAGTTCCATATAGTTCCAAGGGGAAGTGTTCATTGCAACGTGAATGCGGATGTGTGCAGGGTGGTGCATTGAAAACATTTCAGAGCAGCACGTTCAAAATAGGGAGGGGAATCAGAGGTCAGCCAGCTGTTGAGGGAAGACATGTTCATGCCTAGAATCTCAGGGAAAGGGATGAACATAGTTCATTCTGATGTGAAGATCCCTCCACAGTACTGCCAAAGCCACTGAAAGCTTGGGTTATCTGAAACATAAGCATGAATCACTTTCATGGGGTTTGTTGGGCTTTTGGTTTTGTTTTGGTGGGGTTTTTTTTTGAGGCCTTTTCTTTTTTTTAACCCAGCAGCCTCATCATCAGAGAAAACAGCCCTCCACCACCCTACCTTCCCCCGCCCCCAGGGTTTCTGAGTTTTAGCAAAGGACATTTTAGATACCATAAATGCAATTGCTGAGTATTAATAGTCACACCAACTCTTATGAGCAATAGGTGAAGAAGATTAAGAGATATAGTTTCCCATTTATAAAATAAATAAGTCATGGAGATTAAAATTGCAGTATAGGGAATACAGTCAATAATATGGCGATAGCGTACTATGGTGACAGATGGTGGCTATACTTGGCATGGTGAGCATATAGTAATGTACAGGATTGTGGAATCATTATGTTGTACACCTAAACTAATACAACATTGTACATCAACTATATTTTAGTAAAGCATTTTTAAAAATTGTGATCTGTCAGTGAAAAAAGGCAGCTACCCCTCAGTGGGTATATATATTTGTGGGTTTCACATGAGACACGGATGCGGAAATCTACTTGATCGTTTTCTTAAATAATGGCTTTATTGAGATGTAATTCACATCTCATAAAGTTCATTCCTTTGAAGTGTGTCATTTCAGTGGCTTTTTTTAGTATATTCACAGAGTTATTTGGTTATCAGCATTATCTAATTCTGGAACATGTCATCACTCCATAGGGAAACCCTGTACCCATAGCAGTCACTCTTCATTTCCTCCTCTCCTACCCAGCCCTGGCAAATACCAATCTGCTTCCCATCTCTATGGATTTGATTTTCTGGACATTTCATACAAATGGAATCAGACAGTATGTGACCCCTCTAATTTCTAGGTCATAGCCCAGTAATGAGTCCTTTATATTACCCTCTGAGCACTTTTGTCAATGTCATCTTCTCGGCAACAAGCACCAAGCTAAGATGCCACTCGGGTCACGACAAGGGAGTTAAGAATGTACCCAGGGTGATGAAGACCTGAAGAGTTGTTATCATGAAGGTCATCTCTCCTCCAGTCCAAGGAGACCTGGGATGGTGGGATCCTGATGGTGGCCCAAGAGCCAGTGCTTACTAAGTAGTATGGAGTAGCCGAGACCTTCCAAATCTGCCTCCACTGCCAGGCAGGGTGCAGCCCCGGGTCTGTCCCTCACTCTGCTCACACTATGAGGCACACTGAGCTGCTCAAAACCTCCTTTGCCAGACAGTACAAAGGATCACAACCCCAAGGTACGGCTGATGGCTAAAGCATCCTGTTCATCCTCATGGTCATGACAATCCAGATAGTCCCTAATCCCAAGTCAAGATCTAAAGCCACATTCTGGTTCTCCTTCTCTCCTTTTACACAGATTTTTTGTTGTTGTTGAAAACATTGGAAGATCAGAAAACCAGGGAACTGGCCCAGTGCGATCTGCCCTATGTTCCTAGTCCCTAAGGATATGTATAGAACCTTTTCCGTTGCTTTCCTTCCATTTATAGGAAGCAGAATCAAGCTGCCTACTTCATTCAGTAGGATGTTTTGCTTCCCTTAGGTGTCTTGCTGTCCCAAGGACACAGCTGGCACGTACCACTATTTCCCTCTCCAAACGGAACCCGGCTTGCTTGTCCTCCTGTAGGCAGTGTCATAGCCTCAGTTCCCCTGGCTAGGGGCCCTGTGGTCACCTGGATCTCATCCCTTTCCTCTGTACCCACCAAGGTCACCTTGATGCAGTTCTTACTATTCTCCGTGCCTCTCATCCTGTCTCTTTCCACATCAGCCTCCCCGCTGCTCCTGTATGAATCCCGTCAAGCATTACTTTTAGCATGTCATGATCGTGCCCACAAACTGTCAAAGACCCCCCCTCCCCGCCCCCCGCCATTTCCCACCCTAGCTGTCAACTGGGAAGCTCAACCGGAAGGATTTAGTATCAGCTTCCACGAGTCGGTGATGCCCCCTTCTGGTCAGTCTCTGTCTCCTCCCTGCTCCCACTTAGAGCTCATAAACCTGTCAGTACCACTAGCTTCCACCATAGACACATCTACACACACCTCCCCATCCCCCACATTCATACACTCACCCCCCAACACTCCCTACTCCCCTCACACATGCACACTCTCACAACACCCCCTCACACACCCACTTGCGCATACACAAAATCTCACAACACCCCCACTCATGCACACACCCCCACTCGCACACACACACTCCCCCCACTCATGTGCGCTCTCGCGCACACACACACACTCTCACACCCCCACACCCCCCACATCCCCTCACACAAACACTCCCTCCTCACTCCGTCACACGTACACACTCACTCACATACACACACACTCTCACAATACCCCCTCATACTCACCCTCCACCCTGGGCCCAAGTTTGATGTGGTTTCCCTATGAAAAAAATACAAGCAACCCACTGTGGGTACCATCTTATGGTGGGAGCGGCATCTTCATCATGTCGCTTACTCCTCACCACAAGCTGATGGTAGAAGTTGCTTGTCTTCATGTGACAGGAAGACTGGCCTCGGAGAGGTGAAGGAAATTCATCAGGCGGCAGAGCAGGCATTGGAGCCTTGATCTGCGGACTTCAGTGACATTTAATAACCAGGTTACTGAAGACCAACAGTACTGAGGTCACACTTCTCCCACCATTTGTGTCTTTCCATAAACCATCCCATGAATCCCCAACACACCTCCATCTGCTCTAGCCATTTGTTTCGGATGGGGAGTCTTGGGTCCCCAACTGAAAAAGAAGTGCCCTCAGGGCAATGACAAAGGCTTTACTCATCTAGGGGTCCCTCCCAGGGCCCAGAGCGGGGTGCGAAGTATTCGTTCTTGTGGAATAGGATCGAATTGCTTAAAATGCAGTCTGGGCAATATCAAGTTTTGTATTCGCAAAGACTTGTTCTGTGATCTCTGATGGCAAGTGAAGAGCAAGCACTTCTGTGGAAATGCTGAAAACAACAACCACCAAAAATCACCAATTAAAACTTGGAGATGAAGTAATAAAGAATGAAACAAAGTGTCCATGAAAAGGCATAGAAGAAACAGCTATGAGTGCCTGTCTCCTGTGAGAGAGCCTGAGGGGGAGCAGAGGTGGGAAGGAGACTTTCCCTGCATGCCTTTTTGTACATTTTGAGTTTGTTTTGTTTTTTAGATTTTATTTATTTGAGAGAGACAGTGCACATGTGAGAGACAAGCGGTGGAGAGGGAGAAGCAGGCTGACCATCGAGCAGCGAGCCTGATGTGAGGCTCAGTCCCAGAACCCTGGGATCATTACCTGAGCTGAAGGCAGCCACTTAACCAACTGAGCCACCCAGGCACCCACATTTTGCGTTTTGAACCATGGAAATACCCTGACCATTTCAAAAGTAAGTGAAAAGTGAACTTTTTTTTAAAAAAGATTTTATTTATTTACTTGAGAGACAGAGAACATGAGCAGAGGTATAGAGGGAGAGGGACAAGCAGACTCCTCACTGAGCAGGGAGCCCAGCCTGATGCCGGGCTCCATCCCTGGACCCTGGGATCAGGACCTGAGCTGAAGGCAGATGCTTAACCGACTGAGCTATACAGGTGCCCTAAAAGTAAACATTTTTTTTTCAAAGAAAAGCCTGCACAGCTGAGTGAGATATAGGATGGTATGGTTTTTAGCTCTTGTCCTGAGAAGGTTTCATCTACTACTCTGCAAAATGGAACCCATTGTGCCTCATCTGGCTCCAGTATCTGAAGCCAGTACCCTGAGGTGCAAGGTGTGTGTCCCTGACTTTGCAGGGCACCACAGTATCCAACTGCTTCCCCTGATTTGACCACAGTCTTTATCCTTTGGAGCCACGAGAGCATGGAAGTCAGCATGTGGTAGAAATACACATACACGGGCAGGAATCTGATTCAATATCCAGTGAATCTTCAGGAAGATGGATTCATCTCTTACCTCCAGAGGTCATCTCCAGCCTCAGGAGCTAGAGCTACCTGGGTACAACTATTTATATTGGTTTGGGTCGGAGCAGGAGAAGCCTCATGTCTGAGACAGCAGTTATTGGATAATGTGGACATGGTAAAGGGAAGAGATAATGCAGATGAGGCTCTCCATATCACTTAGCCACTGTCCTTGGAGTGTTCTAGAGAAAATGCTCATTGGGTTGACAGTTGAGGTAGAGCAGGAGAGCCAAGTCAAGTTTTGTGTTCCCCTGGCCTGATGCAGCAAAGGATGTTCTTGGTTGAGAAAGAGTGAGAGAAGTCAGTTAACGGCTATAAAGTAAATGACATCATAAAATGATGCAAGATGCATTTTGATCTCAGGGCCCACTCTGTTGCCCCTGTGGGGTAAATAGAAGTTACCTGAACAGGAATTCAGTGCCCCCACCAAATCCTCTTTTTCTCCCCTTACTCCCCAAGCCACATATAAGTTTTCTGTTCCTTCAGTGCTGCAACCAACTTCAAGTCTGCAGCACCCTTTCACCCATTTCTTACTCCTTATATCTGACTTTGCACATAGACATAGCCATAGAAGAGAGCCTAGTCATCATAGCCTGTCTCTAGACATCGTGATACCCAGAATATCAGTGACATTTGCATCCTGGAAACAGCCCAAATGCCCAGAAGCATGAATCAATGAGATTCAATGTGGGCTGAAGGATGCGAAATTAAGGAACAATCATCTCTGGGGATGAAGGGCTAGGTGAGTAGCTGGTGCTATGGCCTTAGTGTCTCAGCTTGTTGTCTTTTAAAAAAAATTGTGGCGCCTGGGTGGCTCAGTTGGTTAAGCTTCCAAATGAGATTGGCTCAGGTCATAATCTTGGGATCATGGGATGAAGCTTTGCATTGGGCTCTGTGCTGGGCATGGAGTCTGCTTGAGATTCTCTTTTTCTCTCTCAATCACCCTGCTCATGTTCTCTCTCTCTGTCTCAATAAACAAACAAACAAACAAACAAATAAATCTTTTAAAAATTGTGGTAAAGTACACTTAACACAAAACTTACCACCTTAACTATTTTAAGTGCATAGTTCAGTGGTGTTAAATACATTGACATTGTTGTGCAATCATTTCCACCATCCATTCTCAAGACTCTTTTCATAATGTAAAACTGAAACTATGTACTCATTCAACAATTACTTCCCATTCTCCCCTCCCCGCAGCCCCTGGCCACCACCATTCTACTTTCTGTCTTTATGAATTTGATTAGTCTAAGTACCACTTTATGAATGGAATCATAAAGTCTTTGTCTTTTTTATGACTGGCTTATTTCACTTAGCATAATGTCCTCACAGTTTATCCATGTTGTGGCACAGTGCAGAATTTCCTTTTTAGAGACACCTGGTTCCAGGGCTCAGTGGTTGAGCATCTGCCTTTGGCTCAGGGGGTGATCCTTGGGTCCTGGGATTGAGTCCTGCATTGGGCTCCCCACAGGGAACTGCTTCTACCACTGCCTAGAGTCTCTGCTCTGTGTCTCTCATGAATAAATAAATAAAATATTTTTTTAAAAAAAGAATTTCCTTTTTAAGTCTGAATAATATTCCATTTTATGCACACACTGCATCATTCCTATTCATTCATCTATCGGTGGTCACTTAGGTTGTTTCTACATTTTAGCTATTATGAAAAATACTCTTGAACATGGGTGTACAAATATCTCTTCGAGGCTCTGCTTTCGATTCTTTTAGGTATATACCAGAAGTGGAATTGCTGGATCCTATGGTAGTTCTATTTTAATTTTTTGAGGAACCGCTGTATTATTTGACACAGTGGCTGCACCATTTCATGTTCCCACCAACCATGAACAGGGATTTCAGTTTCTCCACATCCTTGCCAAAATTTGTTTTCTGTTTTTTTTTTTTTTTTTTTGAGAGGGGTAGTAGTCATCCTAATGGATGTGAAGTGGTATCTCAATGTGGTTTTGATTTTCATTTTTCTAATGATGAGTGAACATCTTTTCATGTATTTGTTGACCATTTGTATGTATGTCTTTTTTTTGAGAAATGGCTAGTCAAGTCCTTTGTCCCCACTCTGTTTTATGTAGGCTCCACACCCAATGTGGGGCTTGAACTCACAACCTTGAGATCAAGAGTAGCACGTTTCACTGACTAAGCCAGCCAGGAGCCCTTGCCCCATTTTTGAATGGGTTTGTTGTTGTTGACCTTTAGGAGCTCTCAATATATTCTGGATATTAATCTCTTATCAGATACATGATTTTCAAATATTTTCTCCCATTTTGGCTTTTTACTTTGCTGATCATGTCTTTTGATGTACAATATTTAAAAATCTTCATGAAGTCCAATTTGTCTAATTTTTGTTGTCGTTGCTGATGTGTTTGGTGTCATATCCAAGAATTCATTGCCAAATCCATGTCATAAAGCTTTTTTCCTATGTTTTCTTCTAAGAGTTTTATTTTAGGTCTTGCATGTAGGTCCTTGATCTGTTTTGAGTTAATTTTTGTATATGCCATTAGGTAAGGGGCCAAACTTCATTCTTTTGTGTGTGAATAACCAATTTCCCAGCACCATTTGTTGAAAAATCCATTCTTTCTCCCACTGAATGGTTTTGTCACTCTTGCCAAGAATAATTTGACCTTGTATATTAAGGGTTTATTTCTGAACTTCCTATTCTACTCCATTGCTCTATATGTCTGTCTTTATGTCAGTGCCACACTGTTTTAATTACTATAGCTTTGTGATAAGTTTTGAAATCAAGAAATGTGTCTTCCAGTTTTGCTTTTCTTTTCCAAGATTGTTTTGGCTATTTGGGGGTCCCTTTAGATTCTTATTGTCTTTTGCCATTGGATATAACAATAAGAAATCTTGGCCACTCAAGAAGATGGAGGGGGTGCTTTGAGCGACAGAGATAAAGGAGGCTTCCTGTCATCTGAAGGGGCAGAAAGGGACACACAGTTTGCCGCTTTCTGTAACCCAGAGATTCTTAGGGTGGGGTGCAAGGAATACTCCTCAGAGGGCTGCAAACACTCCAAAACTGAGGGCATAACTGTGAATCCATCCTAAGGGCATTTAAAAAATTATTTATTTATTTGAGAGAGAGAGAGAGAGAGAGAGAGAGAGAGAGAGCAAGCATGGAGGGGGAGGGCAGAAGGAGAGAGAGAGATTCTCAAGCAAACTTCCAAGGAGTGCAGAGCCCAGAGCCCCATGCAGGGCTTGATCTCAGGACCCTGAGGTCATGACCTAAGCTGAAATCAAGAGTCAGACACTTAACCGACTGAACCACCCATGTGCTTCCCAAGGGCATTTTTTTCCTCGAACTATGTTATCAAATTCTCAAAAGACTCTGAGACCCATTGATAGTTAAGAACCACCACCTTTGACTGCTTTCTCTTCTGGTGTCTCCCTCTTCTTTCTGTACCTGGCCCCCTTGGGAGTCCATATCTGTTCTCCAGCCATACTTTAGGAGCATGGGAGAGGAGGAGTGGGAAAATATGGTTAAAACTTGCACTTCTCCATGTGCCTCTCAATTCCTTACACTTTCATTTCCACCTCACTGTTCCCAGGGAAAACTACAGCAGGGAGTGTGGGGCTGGGGGTTTGTGGGGCTCATGCTTAGACAAGAGGTGAGGGCAGTGTGCTCCTGGGGTTGGAGCAAAGAAACAGTAAATGCTAGGACAAAATTGCAGCCCTTACTAGTTTTGTCCCAATCAAAATTCTTTTTCTTAAAGATGTATTTATTTATTCATGAGAGACACACACACACACAGAGGCAGAGACAGGCAGAGGGAGAAGTGGGTTCCCCAGAGCCCAATGTGGGGTTTGAACCCAGAACTCTGGGATCATGACCTGAACCAAAGGCAGATGCTCAATCGCTGAGCCACCCAGGCGTCCCCCCAATCAAAATTCTTTTTCAGGTCAACCAGTCTCAACTCTGTGGGTGGAAAAGACTTAAACATATCTGATCCTAGGTGTTTTGTCCCAGGGAACATAGAGCTTTAGATCAGCAAAACCTTCACATTCTGTACCCGAGCAGGAAAGATTTGCGGTCAGGGAGTCCTTTTTTCCTGGTGCCCTTGACTTTTTAGATGTTTTTTTTTTTTTTAATATTTACTTATTTATTTTAGAGAGAGCACGAGAGAGATCAAGTGTGCTTCTGAGTGGAGGAAGGGACAGAGGGAGAGAATCTTTAAGCAGACTCCCCATTGAGTGTGGAGCCCCACTTGGGGCTCCATCTCATGACCATGAGATCATGACCTGAGTCAAAACCAAAAGTTGGATGTTTAACTGACTGAGCCACCAGTCATCCCACCTGGTGCCCTTTATTTTTTTTTAATATTTTATTTATTTATTATGAGAGACATACAGAAAGAGAAGCAGAGACATAGGCAGAGGGAGAAGCAGGCTCCATGCAGGAGGCCAGATGTGGGACTCTATCCCAGTACTCCGGGATCGCACCCTGGGCCAGAAGGCAGATGCTTAACCGCTGAGCCACCCAGACATCCCCCTGGTGCCCTTTAAATCAGGTTTTTACCATTCCCTGTTTGGTCCCTAAAGCAGTGGGTCTCATGTGAAGGCTGCACTTCATTTCCCCAAATTTGGTTAAAAATGTAGGCGCTTGACACAAAATCAGCAAGGGTGGAGAAGAACTCAATAACATTACTGGACCAACTAGGTCTAACTGACATTTCTAGAACACTCCATCCATTCCAGCAAAATACATATTTTTTTCAAGCGTACAAAGAACATTCACCAAAAGGGAGCATGTTCTGGGTTATAAAACAAAACTCAATAAATTTAAAAGCATTGAAATCATACAGAGTATGTTCTCTGACTACAATGGAATTACACTAGAAATCAATACCAGAAGGATATGAGGAAAATCTCTAAATACTTGGAAACTGAACAATGCCTGAGCAATTTATGGGTCAAAGAGGAAGATCCAAGGGAAATGGGAAAATATTTTGAACTGAATGAAAATGGAAGTACACTATGTCAAAATTTCTGGGATGCAGCTAAAACAGTGCTGAGAGGGAAACTGATAGCCATCAAATGCTTATGTAAGAAAAGCCTCAAATCAATAATCTAATCTTCCACCTCAAGAAACTACAAAAAGAGGAGGAAAATAAACATAAAGTAATCAGAAGCCAGGAAGAAATAAAGATCAGAGATCAATGCCATTGAAAACAGAAAAAGAAAAAGAAAAAAAAGCAATGAAAACCAAAAGTAGTTGCTTTGAAAAGATCAGTGAAAATGATAGACCTCTAGCAAGACTGACAAAGAAAAAAGGAAGAAGACACAAATCATTACTATCTGGAATGAAATTGCAAATATCTATATAGAGACTGCAAATGTCAAAGGAATAATTAGGGAACACCTCCAACAACTGCGCACATAAATTCGACAATTCAGATGAAAAGTTCCAAGTCCTTGAAAATCACAATTAACTATTAAAATGCGGTCAAGAAGAACTAGATAGGGGTGCCTGGGTGTCTCATTCGGTTAAGTGTCTGACTTTGGCTCAGGTCATAATCTCAGGGTTCTGGGATCGAGCCTCATGTCAGGTTCCTTGCTCAGTGGGGATCCTGTTTCTCCCTCTCCTTCCTGCTCATGCTTTCTTTTGCTACCTCTGTCTCCCTCTCTCAAATAAATAAATAAAATCTTTAAAAAAGAACTAGATAACCCAAATAGTTCTATAATTATTGAAGAGATTGAATGAGTAATTCAAAACATTCTCTAAAGAAAAGCACAGGCCCACATGGCCTCATTGGTGAATTCTACCAAACATTCAAAAGAATAACACCAGTTCTACATAATTTCTTTCAGAAAATAGAGGAGGAAGAAATACTTCTCTGCTTATTTTATGAGGCTAGCATCAGCCTGATACCAAACCCAGAGAAAGATGGTCCAAACATCAATCAAATTACAGACCAATATCCCTCATGAATATAGATTCAGAAATCCTCAACAATGAACTGGCAAATAGAATTCAGCAACATATAAAAAGAATAATATGCTACAACTAAGTGGGACTATCCAATATTTTAATGTCTGGCAGATTCTATATTTGAACATCAAGGCCCCCCCAGGGGCTCAGTCAGTTAAGCATCCAACTCTTGGTTTTAGCTCAGGACGTAATCTCAGGGTTGGGAGATCAAGCCCCATGTTGGGCTCCACGTTGAGTATGGACCCTGCTTGAGATTCCTCTCTCCCTCTCCCTCTGCCCGCCCCCCCAGCTCACTATTTCTTTCTCTCTCTCTCTCAAAAAAAATGGGGATGCCTGGGTGGGTCAGCGGTTGAGCATCTGCCTTCAGCTCCAGGCATGATCCCGGGGTCCAGGGATCGAGTCCCACATTGAGCTCCCTGCATGGAGCCTGTTTCTCCCTCTGCCTATGTCTCTGCCTCTCTCTCTGTGTCTCTCATGAATAAATAAATAAAATTTAAAAAAAGAAAAAGAAAATTTATCAATGTAATTCATCATGTCAACAGTCTAAAGAAGAAAATATAGATGGCTGGGCCCCAAGTGAATCAGCATCTTTGGGAACAGAAGCAGGAAATCTGAATTTTCACAGCTGCCTGCCCCTCCAGTGTTTCTGGGGATGTTTCAAGACTTACAACCCATCAGGACAAAGAATGCCTTTCCTAGCTGGGCATGCAAGACCCTTCATTAGCAGGTCTCTGCTTACTACTCTGCCCTCATTTTTTCTCTTCCCTTTTAATGCTGGGGAAATGGGTAACAACTTGGGGTTACCACCATCTTCCAAACAGAGGCCATGCTATCCCATCCCTCTGGTCCAGTCCCCTCTCTGGCCTTTGCCTTACAAATTCCTATTCTTTTTTCAGGACTTAGCTCACATGTCACCTTCTCTGGGACCTGGGCTGGAGCAGGTGGCCTTTTTCGGGATTCCATGGTCTCCCTGGGCTTTCCTCTCTCAGATCTTTAGCCAAACTGCACTGAGGTTGTCTATTACTTGTTTGCTTTAGCCATCTCTTTAACCCAGGGCCAACACAGAGTAGGTACCTGGCACTTAACACTTAGCCAGGAGGCAAGGGGTGCTCAAAGAACTGTAGGGCAAAGGGACTTGAGCAATGGGCCCTTCTGGAAATCCCTCCAAGGCCAAGGGGCTAGTGACATCTGGAAAGCCTCCTCCATTGCAGTAGGCTGCCTGGGAATTTGTTCTGAGCCTCATTCCCCCAGTTGTGCCTTAGAGTTATGTGGTGTTTTTGCCTCGGTGGAGGCAACAATAAACTTAGGGGCAGGACTCCAGATGACTGTCCACTATCTATTTTGAGTGGGTTGGTGAGACTAAAGAGATAAGTGCCAGCCATTTAGTAAAACTGTGGTCTTAGAACAGTGATTCTGAGCTGGAGGATTTTGCCACCCAGGGACATTTGCAAAGGCTGGACATCTTTTTGGTCTTTGGGGGTGTGGGGAGGTGTGCTACTGGCCACTTGCTGGTAAAGGGCAGGGATACTGATAAACATCTATAACGCATGGGAGAGTCTCCCCAACCCTCAATCATCCAGCCCCAATGTCAAGAATTCTAGCTTGAGAAACCCTGGATTAGAGAGGCATGATACATGGGGCTCAGAACTGCCTGGATGTGGAAGAGATATCAAATTACCTGTTTGCCAAAACGGCCTGAATTGCCATATGGACTCACGTGCCTTTGCCCCAGGAATGAACTGGACAACCTTCAAGCTATGCAGTGGGTTGTTGGTCTCAGTTTTTGAATAATTAGTAGGTAAAGGTCACTTCTGATAGTCCCATTCACAGACTGTTTACAACGAAGTTATTTTCAAGTAAAACAGTAACTCCAGCTAATGCAAAACAGGATGAAACTAAGTAGAGGTTCTCTTGACTTTTTAAAAATGATTTTATTTTTAGTTTAAATTTTAAAAAAAGATTTTTTTATTTATTCAAGAGAGACACAGAGGTAGAGAGAGAAGCAGGCTCCATGCTGGGAGCCTGACATGGGACTCGATCCTGGGACTCCAGGATCATGCCCTGGGCTGAAGGCAGGCGCTAAACCGCTGAACCACCCAGGAATCCCCAAGTTTAAATTTTTAGAAGTGATCTTTATACCTAACGTGGGGCTCAAACTCGACCCCAAGATTAAGCGGCACCTGCTCTGCGGACAGAGCCAGGTACATGACTTTTATTAATGAATAGATAAGGTAGAGTAATTAGCACATAATTAGCGTGCAAATGACACTGTTTCTGAACTAACTGAAGCCATTTTTATTCGGGTGATTAATTTCATAGCTTACTCCCTTTTTTATAGTTAGGGCAAGGGTAAACTTCCACTGCCTATACTCCTCGTGTAGTGTAGATTATGGCTTTTTCAATTAATGAGATTTTGCTCAGTTTTTCAGAAGTCCAGTCAAGGTGTCATTTTAACGTTAAGAGTTTAAAACTAAGACCAACTCATGTAGGAAAAGTTATATGTGCACGAGATATATTTATATCTACATTTATATATTTTTAACTAGTGCACACATGCGTGGGCATGCACACGCACACATAGCTCACACAATACTCTTCAGCAGTGGGGAATAATGCACACTATGGAGAACCATGGCCATCTCAGGAAGAGGGTGTTAGAAAGCAGTCAGAGGAGCTGGGCTGTGTACTGTCACTTGGGGAGGGTTTAAAGACCCCAGGGGTTGCTCTAGATCAGATACTATTAGGAAACAGGACCACTTTTATATTTGGATATTTCAATAAATTTTATCTTGAAGGAGGGCAGATGAGAATTGGTGAAGCAGCAGCAGCACCCATCTTTGCCAGGAGAGGGGGATGTTTGGTCATTTCTATGGTTTGGACAACCTTCATGTTTTGTCCTGGTTCAGACATCATTAAGGAAGGATCTTGCTTTTGGGGCACCTGGGTGGCTCAGTTGGTTAAGCATCTCCCTGGGCTCAGGTCATGATCCCAGGGTCCTGGGATCGAGCTGCACATCAGGCTCCCTGCTCATGGGGGAGTCTGCTTCTCCCTTTCTCTCTGCTACTCCCCCTGCTTATGCTCTCTTTCTATGTGTGTCAAATAAATAAATAATTTTTTAAAAAGGAATGGTCTTGCTTTTGCCTTGGCCCATCACTGTCACCAAGTGGCTTTGTCTGATGTTGCTGTTTGTGAAATTGTTTATGTTCAACAGGAGAACACAGAGGCCAGCTGTGAGTACAGGGCCAGCGGCTCCCCACACCAAGGCCTGATATCGGCAGGCCAGCTCCTGGATGGCAGGGGATGCTTTTCTCTTTCTCAATATATTATAGTGTATTTTATTCTGTATGTTAATTATCTATTACATACACATATGTATGTATATATTTATCCATATTCCCATACCGGCGTTAACTACCATTAACTTCATGTTCTTCCCACCCGTCCTTTCATCAGTGCCCTGCTTTTCCTTCATTGGTTTTCTTTGCATAAAGACCTTAAGAATACTCTCTGGTTACTTTAGAAAACACTGATCTTCCCCTCTGGAACATCCACAAAGGCAGTGCCTTCACAATCACACCATCACCATCCTTCTAGCTTTGCCCTCAGCCCATTGTCTTTGTCCCTTGCAACTTGCCCACCTGCCTTTATCTCCACATACATCAGGAGCTTCTTCCTACTTGGGATTCACTGTGAGAACACTACAGCATGTGGTCCTTCTGGGGGCGATGGGGGCAGGGGTGCGTATTGCATTTTGGCAGCTGAGGGTACCTAGCTGGTCCCTACCCTACACAGAAGAAAGGAGGCCCTACACTAAAGGAAGGATGGAAGTTCTGGCTTAGCAAATGAAGGGAGGGGTAGGCACCCTAAAATGATACCATTCAGATTTTAGGCTCCCTAGGTTTACTGAAGGCTGGGGATACCCAGGTTGATGGAGCAAGAGGTATCAAACCAAACCTGTGACCAAATAAGGGTCCCCATCATCCCTTGGCTCATTAGCTGACCTACATCTTACAGACTGTCACCAGGGAACTGGGAGCCCAAGAGCTATGGGTAAGTGTGTGTTATTTGACTCTCGAAGATGGAAAGAGTGTCTGGAGAACAGTCCTTTGGACAATTCCTCTAGAAAGCCTTCCCTGACCCCTCCATTGGATGAGTCTGTAATTGGATTAGTCTCTTTCAAGACAGTCCTTTTGGTCCAGACAAGACCTGGGTTCCTTTTTTTTTTCAAAAAAAAAAAAGATTTTATTTATTCATGAGAGACACATAGAGAGAGGCAGAGATATAGGCAGAGGGAGAAGCAGGCTTCCTGTGGGGAGCCTGATATGGGACTCAATCTCAGGACCCCGGGATCACAACCTGAGCCAAAGGCAGATGCTCAACCACTGGGCCACCCAGGTGTCCCAAGACCTGGGTTCCTAACCTGGTTATACCAAGTTTCTTGGCCTCTCTGAGGCTGTTTCTACACCTTTAAAGAGGTGCTAAAAATAGCACCCTTTCTTGAGATTTGTTGTGAAAATGAGAGAAAATGTATGCATAGTCCCCAGCACATAGTAGGTACTCAAAACATGGTAGCTCCCATTGTCGTCACCATTATCACCATCATCAGCAGCAGCAGCAGCAGCTTGCTTGCTCTGCTGTGCTCAACTGAGTGGGGGTGAGGATGAGTTGTCCATAAAGGCCATGGAAGGAAGACTTCTCTCCCTTATCCACATCCTCTGTTACCTTTTTCCCTCAGCCGAGAGCTGGACTCATCTCCCCTCATCAAAATCTACTCTTAGCTACAATTAAGGTTGTAACAGGGAGTCTGGTCTTAAGCTGAAGGAATGAAACCCTAAGGGGAGAAGTAAGGACCAACCAGTAGATGGGAAAGATCTGAATGGGAAAGATTCACCTCAGTGTCCCCGAGTTCTAACCTACTCTACACACACACACACACACACACACAAGTGAGTTTTGGTCAGGAAGCATTCTTAAAGAAGTAACATGGTCCTAGTAGGACAAGGTCATTGCCAATGATATGCTTCCAATATGGCTTCCAAGATCCCCTGCTAAGATTTCCCTGACCTTCACTCCTCAGAATTTCATTAAAGAGTTAATGACCTAGGGAGGCCTGGGTGGCTCAGTGGTTGAGTGTCTGTCTTCGGCTCAGGGTGTGGCCTTGGGGTCCTAGGATCTAGGCCCCCCTCCCCTGCATTGGGCTCCCCACAGGAAGCCTGCTTTTCCTTCTGCCTATGTCTCTGCTTCTCTCTCTGTCTCTCACAAATGAATAAATTTAAAAAAATCTTTAAAAAAAGAGTTAATGACATATAAACAAATTCATAAATTCAGGCTGGTCTTTCAAAGGCCTTTAAGAGGACCTCTTCTGTAATCTCAATTTATAATTCACCTGTTTTGTATTTTTATTTTTAAAAAAGCCCTTATGGATTCCATTATCTGTTCTGTCCTTCTGTCTCCTCTTATTCAACACAGCCTAAGTCCCCCATCTCCCAACTCAGAATGTCACCATAGCCACAGGCTTTGTTATTTCCCCCAGGCCTGAGCTAGAGGTTCCTTGAAAACGGGTGGTGGGGGGGGAACAAAAGGCGGGGACATCTGGTTTTAATAGTAGCTACATTTCATCAAATGCTTTCTACATGCCACACACCATGTTTTGTGTCTTTTTTCCCCAAAAAATTAAAAAAAATCTTTTTGAAATAAATATAGAGTCACAGGAAGTTGTGAAGATAGAAAGTTCTCGTGTATTCTTTTCGTGGTCTGCCTCAGTGGTTAAATCTTATATTACTATAATACAATATCAAACCCAGAAAATTGGCCCTGGTACGATGTGTGTAGCTCTATGTCATTTTACCAAGTGTGTAACCACCACCACAACCAAGATACAGAACTACTGTGTCACCACAAAATTCTCCCCCAAGCTACTCTATATAGTCACACCCCATCCTTCATCCCTCTTACCTCAGGAAACTACTAGCTTGTTCTCCATTCTCTATAATTCTGTCACTTGGAGGATGTTAGTTAAATGGAGTCATATAGTAAGTAGCCTTTAGGGGTTGGCTTTTCCCCCACAGCAGAACGTCCTTGGTAGCCACCCAAGTCATTGGGTATATTCATAGTTTGATCTGTTTTCTCATTTATGGGTAGTGCTTTGGTTTCCTGTTTGAGAACTCTCTCAAGCCCTAGGTTCTGGGGATTTTCTCTTATGTGTTCTCATCCGTCACTCTGGACAGTGGGAACAAATCCTCCCTTCCCTGAAGCTCCGCACCCCATCCACCAAAATGTACTGTTAATTCCACTTCCTACATGTATCCAGACTCTTCTACCAGCCTCTATCTTCCCCCACTGTGCACAGATAGAGGCTTCCGTCTTCATCTCCCATCTGAATGACTGCAAGTAGCTTTTCAACTGTCTCCCCATGTCCACTCTTGGCTGGCCCCCAAAGCCAATGCAAACCTGATTCTATCCCCTGCTGGAAGGCCTTCAGTGGCTCCTCAGAGTTCTTAGGCTGCAACCTGAATGCTTCTGGGGGGGCCTGAGGCCCTGCCCATTTGGCCCCTCCTTACCTATCTCCCAGAAGTCATGTATTTAAAATTTATTTATTTATTTATTTGAGAGGGTGAAAGAGCACAAGCAGGGGTGGGGGGCAGAGGGAGAGAGAGGCAGACTCCCCTTTGGGCAGGGAGCCAGATGCAGGGCTCTATCCCAAGACCCCGGATCATGACCTGAGTCCAAGGGAGACACTTAACCGACTGAGCCACCCAGGTGCCCCCTAAATTCATACTGAGCCTCTCCTTCCTGACTTTTCTCAGCCCCAAACCCTGGCATGCTTTCTGTTTGTTGAAAGCACCATGCCACGTGGCCTCTGGGCCCCCTTGTGCGGCATCCTCTGCAAGACCCCACTTCCTCCACTCATCCTTGGGGTTTCACCTCCTCAGGAAAGCCTTCCCTGACCCCTGCCTTGAATGAGGGACTTCCTCTTAGTCTTTTTCAAAGTATTTAGCATCCTTGGATTTAATTAGTTATGCATGAAATCAATTCATCCCCAGTGCTTCCACTGATCAGCCTGTAAGCGCCCGGGGCTGTCTAGTTGACCCTTGGGTCTCCGGCTGCCGGAGAAGTGTCAGCTCTTGGCGGCTGTGCAATGGATTCCTGCTGAGTACACGAATGAAGAGAAGGAGCACCGACTGGTCATAAGTTACTGTGACTTTAAAAGACAGGGAGGGACTTTTGGAGCTCTTAGGAGGAAGGGATTACTGAGTGCCAAGAGGGCTCCGTGGCTGCTCCGTGGTGTTCAAGGGGCCCCGCTGCAACCTCACCCGCTTCTTTCCTCCCTCTTCAAGCCTTCCTCTACGCGTGAGAGGCCCTGCAAAGGGAGAAGGTTTTTATGAGGTGCTAGGGACCCATTTTTAAGTCTTATATGTCTACAAAATGTTGGCAGTTTCTACAGGACACTTCGATTTCAGGTTTGGCAGAGCTCACTAGCAAGCATCTGTGGATCTTTAAGAAGTAGGGTGTGGCCTCGTGGTCCTGAGAGGCCTCCTCTAACTGCTCTATCTAAAGGAGCCCCCTGCCCCCCCATCTCCCCCTCTTAGGCTGTCAGCTCCACAAGGCACAGAGCCTGCCCTGTCCACCCCTGTACTTCTAGTGCCCAGCACAGGATGGGCGCTTCATAAATATTTATGAAGTGAAGGAACAGTTAATGAGCCAATGAACGAACAAGTGAATGGTTGGGCAAGCCGCCAAAGGTCCTGCGAATTGCCTGGAAGCCAAGACTGGCTGGCCCGAGCATATGTGCTTGTTCTCATGCTGCCTGCCTCGTGTCTTCCCTGGGAGCTCTGGCCCCTTTGTCCCAGACTGAGCAACCTGAGGGTGGGAGCAGTGCCCACCCCCACCCCCCCACCCCGCCCCAGGGGGACCCAGCATGGGGCCAGACACAGAAAGAGTGTTCAGTAAGGGCTTTTTTTTTTTTTTTTAAGATTTTACTTATTTGAGAGGGAGAATGAGCAGGAGGCAGAGGGAGAAGCAGGGAGCCAGACTCAGGTCTTGATCCCAGGACCCCGGGATGATGTCCTGAGCCCAAGGCAGCCACTTCACCACCGACTGAACCACCCAGGCGTGCCAGGGCTCGCTCTAAAGTCCTCACTGCAACCCCACTTCCTCCGACTCCCACATTCAAACCTTCCCTGCTGCCCCCCGCCCCCCAACACTCTATCCTTTCCAAGTTGGCAACCTGCTTATGGGCGAATGGATCCAAGCAAATGGCTTCCAGTACTCACCGGAGTCCAGAGCAGCTTGACAGTGTTCACATGTCTGTCTTCTCAGAGACATGGGGGTGGCCGTGGGGAGAAGGGGCCCTTGGGGTAGGCATCCAGACTGGGGAGGGTGTGTGTGTGTGGGACTGCTATCCCCTCCTCAGCCTACCTTCCAGAAAGGCCCTGACTGGTTCTCTCCAGTCTCTGAGTGAGTTTCCAAGGATACTCTGGGCTTTCGGGGAGAGGTAAGAAGAATAGTGCCCTCTCTACCATGCCCTCCACTGTCCCCACTGGGGATAAGCAGGAAGAGGTGCCCCGGACAGCCCTGGGAGCCACCTGTGAGGGGCACCCGGAGAGACTCAAACCCCAGACTGGTTTCTCCGTCTTTAAATAGGTCACTGAAAGCTCAGAGGCCTCAGGGAGGGGAGTCGGCTTCCAGGACAGCACCCTGCCAGGCCTGCTGCGAGAGCAGCTCCCTCAGAAAGGAAGCTGGGGTGGAAAGGCCACGTGAGGCCTGGCTGAAATTCCCTCAGGAGAGGCTCCAGGTTGGGCCAGGGAAGAGCTGCATTTTCTTGGTCTTAGTTTTTCCATTTGGACACCATCCCTGCTGTGGAAAATCTCTGGCTCGGGAGTCTGGCCCCAGCTGTGCCACTGACTCATTCACCAAAGGAGCCCTGGGCAGGCCTTGGCCCTGTCCTCCCGTCAGAGTTTGCAAACAGAGAACTGGGGAATGCTCCTCATTCTGCCTGCCTCACGAGCGCTGGGGAGTAAAAGTGGTAATCAATAGGAAAGCTCTTGGTCCCAGTGAGAAGCTTTTCTTCTCTCCAGTCCCCTCTGGTCCCCCAAACTGGCAGCTGGGCTGTGCCATAGGCCCTGCCTCTCTGTCCCACGATGTCTCTGAGTGAAACTATTTCCAGGGCAGGGACATAGGATGCTACCAAGGGCTCTTCAAAGTCTTAGCCGAAGACACAGCCAAGGCCTGTGTTCTTCTGTGGGGCTGAACCTTCCTTCTCCCCATTAGAGCCAACTCCTGGCTTTAAACATTCTGCAATTATCAGCATTCACAAGCACCTCGCAAGCACCTCCCTGGGAGTACAGGAAGAGGTAAGACTCCTCTAGACCTACTCTCTTCCTCTAACTGGAAGTCATAAGGACAGGGAAGGAGGAAGACAAGGAAAAAAAGACCTTCTTTGGTGTACCTCTTTAGGATTTACTAAGTGTTTTCATTTTTTCATTCGATCATTAGGGTGTGTTCACAGGGATGAGATGGAATCTCCCAGAGGCCAAGTAATTTTTCTGAGGTCACAAAGCCTATTAAGACCAGGCCTCAAGGAAACCTGATTTTATTTTTATTTATTTATTTTTAAATGACTTTATTTATTTGACAGAGAGAGAGAGAGAGAGAGAGAGAGAGAGAGAACACAAGCAGGGGGAGCAGCAGAGGGAGAGGGAGAAGCAGGCTCCCCAATGAGCAGAAAACCCGATGTGGAACTTGATCCCAGGACCCTGGTATTACCACCTGAGCTGAAGGCAGCCGCTTAACCAACTGAGCCACCTGGGATCCTGATTTTAAATTCAAGGCAATTTCTTCCACAAAAAGCCGCCCTCTTGTGATCACAGGAAATCTCTGCTGAGGTAGGTAGGAAGTGTGGGTGACATTAGTGCCTTTACTACCCACTAGCACCTCTGCATGGATTACTGTAGGAGGGCCCAAGATGAACAGAAAAGTCTTTTCTTTTTCTTTTTTAAAAGTGATCTTTGGAGAATTTTTAAACAAGAATTTATTAGTGAGAGAAAGAGAGTGAGCAGGGGGAGCAGCAGAGGGAGAAGGAGAAGCGGGCTCCCCACTGAGCAGGGAGCCTGATGTGGGGCTTGATCCCAGGACCCCAGGATCATGACCCAAGCTGAAGGCAGGTGCCCAACCAATTGAGCCACCCAGGTGCCCCAGGTCTTTTCCTTGGGAATGAACCTTCTTATTTTGCCCTAGGTTCCTACACAGTTGTAAGAAGCAGTACAGAGAGAGCTCATGAACCCTTTATCCAGGTTTTCCCAATGGTGGTGTCTTGCAGGACGCCCACTATCACAATCAGGGTGTGGGCATTAGTGCAGTCAAGGTACAGAACATTTCCATCGCTGCACGAATCCTTCCTGTTGCCGTTTTACAGCCGTACTCCCTGTCCTCCCACCCTGCCCCCTCCTCAACTCTGAGAAGCCCTAACCTGTTCTCCATTTTTCTAATTTTGTCATTTCAAGAAGGTTATCTGAATGAAATCAGAGTACGTAACCTTTGGCTTTTTTCACTCAACAGAGTTGTCTGGAAGTTCATCCAGGCTGTTAAATGTGTCAAGTCTTGATTCCTTTTTGTTGCTGAGTGGTTTTCCATGCTGTGGGTGCATCACACTGTTTGCTTAACCTGCAAGAGGACATCTGGGCCCATTCAGGCTTTGGGCTATTATGAACAAAGCTGCTACGAACATTTGTGTACAGGTGTTTGTGTGGACATAAGCTTTCATTACTCTGGGATGTGTGCCTGAGAGTATAATTGGTGGATCATATGGTAGTTGCAGGTTTACCTTTTTTTTCAGAGAGAGAGAGAGAGGATGCATGCATGTGTGAAGGGGGAAGGGCAGAGGCAGAGGGAGAGAGAGAATCCCAAGCCGGCTCCATGCCCAGTGTGGAGCCCGACGTGGGGCTCTCTCCTGTTACCCCAACATCATCACCTGAGCTGAAATCAAGAGTCCAACGCTTAACCGACTGTGCCCCCTAGGCACCCCACGTGTTTGCCTTTTGAAGAAGCTGCCAAACTGCTTTTCAGAGTGCCAGTGCCCTTTTACAACCCCACTGGCAACATGAAAGATTCAATTTCTCTAAATCCTCACCAGTATTTGGTGTTGTTGCTATTTTGTTTTATTTGTTTTTAAAAGGTTATTTATTTATTTATCCATGAGAGACACACAGAGAGAGAGAGAGAGATTGGCAGAGACACAGGCAGAGGGAGAAGCAGGCTCCATGCAGGGAACCCGATGTGGGACTCAATCCCGGGACTCCAGGATCATGCCCTGGGCTGAAGGCAGGTGCTCAGCCACTGAGCCACCTGGGGATCCCCACTATTTTTTTAAAAAGTAAACTCTACCTCTATCCCCAGCCTGGGGCTCGAACTCACGACCCCAAGATCAAGAGTTGCATGCTCTATGGGCGGAACCAGCCAGGTGCCCCATTTTGTTGTTTGTTTTAACCTGTCTCATAGGTATCATGTTGTGGTTTTAATTTTCATTTCCCTCATGGCTAGTGATATTGAACATGTTTTTAGTACTTCTAGACCATCTGTATGTCCTCTTGGCTGAACCATCTGTTCATGTTATTTGGCTGTTTCTTAATTGGATTGTTTGTTTTTCTGCAGTTGGGTTTGAGTGTTCTTTATATAGTTTAGATACTTGTCCCATGTTGGATATGTGGTTTGTAAATATGTTCTCCCAGCTACGAGCTTGTCTCCTGGTCCTCTTTATGGGGTCTTTTACAGGGGGCAGGCGACGGTGGTGGGGGGAGGATATCTACTCCATCTTCCTAGAAGTGGGAAGTCTCCACAGGAAGGTTTTGTTTGGGAAAGGAGGCAGGAGGGAGAGGAAGATATATGGGATATGAATTCACAACCCTGCCTAGGTATGATGGGCCTGCCCCTGGGCCAGGGGCCGTCATGAGTCCAGCTTAAGTCACCCCAATGGTCCCGGCTGCCTGAGGTAAGAGGTACTGAGAGGGATGCACAGAGGGGCAGGTGGGAGGCCCCCATGCATGGCCTCAACCTGATGTTCCCAACTGGATCATGCTGAGGCTTCAGAAGGCTTGGGGAGGCCCCCACAGCAGCCTTGGCCGGGGTTCTTGAGAGAGTCAGTCGTACTCCCAGCAGCCTCTAGGTGGCACCTGGCACCAAGGGATTCACACATGGGCCTTCTAGGGAGCCCAGTGGCTGTGGCCCTGGCCTGCAGCGGGTTCCAAGTGTGAGCGCAGCACCTTCAACCAATCCTTTCTCTGAGCCCCCAGGGGCCCCTGGTGAGACTAAGCCCCTACCTCCAGAGGCAGACACTACACTGGATGTGGCCACTCAGAAAGTGGGAGTTTCTCACAAAGCATTCCTCAGTGACTATTGGGCAGGAGGAAGAAGCTTTTTAACTCTGTGTTTATGACATTTTTGTTTAAGAAAAATTCTGGCTCACTGAAAGGGACTTGCAGACCTCAAGCTCTGGGTGCCAGTTACTACTCATTCATTTCATCCACCAAATATCACTGTGTACCAGGCCCAGTTCTAGGCACCATGGGTATGGAATGGCCAGAGTCCCTTCTCCCAAAGAACTTTCCAGTGGAATTATTTTAGGGAATCCTTTCCTTCTCAGTGAACAATGCTTTGCACAGGCCTGCTGAGTGGGGTGACATTGCAGGCCCTGGGGTCAGGCTTCTGAATGACAGTGTAGTCTGGGGGTTCTCAGTTGGGTCTACAGCTCAGAATCACCTAGAGGGGCTTTTGTTAAAAATACAGCTTTTTGGGGTGCCTGGGTGGCTCAGATAGTTCAGTGTCTGCCTTCAGCTCAGGTCATGATCTCAGGATCCTGGGATGGAGCCCCACATTGGGCTCCCTGCTCAGCAGGGAGTCTACTTCTTCCTCTCCTTCTGCCCACCGCTCCCCTTGCTCATGCTCTCTCTCTGTCAAAGAAATAAATAAGATCTTTAAAATAAAAAAGATTATCAGCTTCCCATGGACAGGGCCTCTGTGTTGTTCACTGTTGGATCTCTAGGGGTTCATAATAGGTGTTCCCTGAATATTAGCCAACTATCTAGTTGAGTGACCTTCACTTGTTAAACAAGTGATTCTGATGCCACTAAAGTTCAAGGATCATGGCCAAGGACCAGAGGTAGAGAGGGAGGAGACTGGGCTGAATTCCAATGTGCTCCAAACATTCCCCACTTTAAAATATTCCCCACTCTCTTGTGATTTGGCTCATTTCCCTCTAAGGGGTGTGGGCAAGCCAGGACAATTTTGCTGGCTATTTGAAGTTGCTGGCCAAGATGGTTTCCATTCATTGAGGTTTGGGTCTAGCAATTGAAATATTTTTACATCTCAGTTTCAGAGCTAATTATAGCACACTTATGCCATTGCAATCTGCTCCGGAATCACACTCATAACAAAAACCGGTGTGATCTCATTGCATGGACTGCAGTTAGCCATAGAGATTGGGGAGTCCGAGTAAAGCCAGTCTAGAATAGTTGTTTTGAAATTCATTGCAGTGACACGTGAAGCATACAGATCTCATGGGCCGGAGGAAGAGTGGACTTTGCTGCCTTTCTTGGCCATATTTGTGCCCTCCCTTGTGACCCCCCACATTTATAGCTGGATCCAGATTGCCCAGAGGAACAAGCTGCTTTGCTAACATGCGGGTTCCTGGTTCTGCTCCACGGTGTAAACTATCTCTTTGGCATCTGGCATCTGGCTGGGGTAGAGAGGCAGGGATATAAAAGAGGATCCGTAGGCATTGGTATATATGGTGGGCAGTAAGTTGGTGGCAGAGCGTGGCTCCTTGGGCTCACTGCTTTGCTCCTGCAGCCATCAGATGGTAGAGGCGCTGAGTGCCCCTGCCGTAGTGCCGTCTGTCAGTATGGCCGGGAGTGCATATGCCACCATTTCCCATTTGTGGCTTTTCACAAGCAAGCCTTACATCGAAGACAGCCAGAGCCTGTCCCTAAAACCCTGGGTCCTGGGCAGAACAAGGCCACCAGGAGAACAATGAGGCCAGTGTTACCCAGAAGGGCTATTGTTGGAGAGATGTTAACAGGCTCTTTGGGCTCTGGACCACACACAATTTGTCATCTGTTGACCTGTGCTTACCAGGCCCCCAAAGCCTGTGACTCTTTGCAGATGTGATCCCCAGGGTCCTAGAGGAATGTGGCTGTGACCAATGGCAGTGGGAGCCCTTTTGTCATGTAGCTAGACTGACCTTGAGCTGGCTGGTTCCTCTCTCCTTATGGTTTTTGTTACATCCACTAAATAAAGGTTTGTTTGATTTTTAAAAATTCATCCAAGAGCAGGGTGCTTGGGTGGCTTAGTCAGTTGGGCATGTGACTCTTGATTTTGGCTCAGGTCATGATCTCAGGGTAGGGGGATCAAGCCCTGCGTCGGGCTTGCTGAGCTCAAGGAGTCTGCTTGTCCCTCTCCTCTGTCCTTCCCCAGCTCATGTATGTGCACTTGTGCTCTCCCTCTCTCTCTCAAATAAATAAATATAATCTTTAAAAAATTCATCCAAGAGACACTCAAGATTCTATTCAGGGGAAAATCAAATGTTCCATGGTGCTTATTTCCTAAGAGTTGTGGAGGTTTCTTATGGTCTTGTTTGTTAAAATGTCACCCTTGTTGAGATGCCGGGGTGGCTCAGTGGTTGTGGGTCTGCCTTTGGCTCAGGGCATGATCCCGGGGTCCTCGGATTGAGTCCTGCATTGTACTCTCCACAGGGAGCCTGCTTCTCCCTCTGCCTATGTCTCTGCCTCTCTCTCTGAGTCTCTCATGAACAAATAAAATCTTAAAAAAAAAGAAAAGAAGCAGGTGTATGTGTCTGAGAGCAGATCACAGGGCTTCCCTTCCAGTGTGGAAGAACAGCTGTACTGTAGTGGGAGCATCTTCAGAGGGTCAGTTGGTTAAAAAATGCCTTAATGCCCTTCTGAATAGGAAAAAGGGTTTAAAGAAATAATCAAAGTTATTAAAAACAAAACTGACTGAAGCAAGAGAATAGAGAAGGAGTAGGTTTCAGGAGAGGGGGCCATCGCTTCATTTGTGGCTTGTGTCAGGACTTACCAGCTGGAGAATTCAAGTGAGGGAACAATTGCCACTTGGCTGTGAGTGGCTGTCCCATGGCACCCATCAGAGTTCAGGTCGCCAGACTTGTAGTGTTGGCGAGCGAACGGCTGGCCAGGGTGAAGTTTGGAGAGAGCAGGTCCTCTGGGTTATTTCCCCTCCAGCCTGGGGCCTTCTGGATGGAATTTAAGGAAAATGCATTTCAGAGGGACTATAGCTCTGCTCTATCCAAAGAATGTCTCCACTGGTGTTGCAGCCATCCCAAAACAACACCATTAATGAGAATTACCAACATTTGCCAAGGGCTCCCTCTTGTGCCCAGGCCCTGTTCTGAGGGCTTTACCTGGATAATCTGTTAAGCCTCACGTCCACCCTCTGAGGTAGGGACCACTGTCATCTCTATTTTACAAAGGATCTCCAGAGGCAGAGGCACACATGCTGTCAAAAGGGAAGGGGTGGTTAGGGCAACTCTGCAGATTGCTGTGGGATCGGTCACTTCCCGAGTGGGAGAGACACTATTTTGGGGGTGCATAAGAGAAGGCCTCTTTAGGCTTCACCCCATGAAGGAGGATGAAGGGGCTCTGCAGATGTCTGCCTATAAGCACTGATGTCACTCCTGACCCCCCACCCCCATAGCTTCCTCTCTAGAACACCTGTCAGTGTTTATTCTATGTGTGTCTTGTCAATAAAACTCATCACCAGTTGCTGGCTTTAAGAACTGTTCCTCTTAAAATCCATTCTGGAAACTTCTTTCTTATCCCAAACTTTACACAGCAGGGAAGTAGGCTTGTTGCTGGGATGCCTGCTACATTTTTTGGCCTCTTGAGAGTGGGTACTGGTTACTCTCAGTGAAGTGCTCTGAAAATGGATGGTAAATGATAATTATCATTATTGGGCTCATTTTCAGCAGAGTAATGCCTATTATTAGAGTTGATTAGGCCTCTTGCTTGTGGTCCTTCATATATGGCAACTAGTCTTCTCAACCCTCCAGTGAGGCCTGCTGGAAGTGGTTCCTGCCATCTTAGTGAGACCAAGAGGTTCTGATTAACAGTTGCTGTGGCTTTAAGGAACAGCAGTCCCTTGAAGTAAATGATTCTCTCTTGGCCTTTAGTGTGTCCATTGGCAGATTCATACAGGTCCAGAACAGGAAGTTAATATATATATAAAAAAAGAATAACTTTAGGGGTGCCTGGGTGGCTCAGTCAGTTAAAAGTGTCTATGTTTGGCTCAGGTCATGATCTCAGGGTCCTGGGATCGAGTCCCAAGTGGGGCTCCCTGCTCAGTAAGGAGTCTGCTTTTCCCTCTTCCTCTGCTCCTCCCCCCATTCATTTCTCTCTCTCAAATAAAAAATATCTTTAAAAAAACCCAGCTTTATTGAGACATAATCCACATAACAGGTAATTCAACCTAATTGTCTATAGCTTTTTATTATGGACATTTAAAAACATATACAAAAGTAGAGAGAACAGTAGAATGAGTTCCCATATACCCATCTCTCACCTTCAACAATGAACAACTCATGGTCCATCTTGTATCTGTCCTGCTGCTCCCTGTACTTCTCACCTCCACATAACTGGGAGTATTTTATTTTATTTTTTAAAAAGATTTTATTTATTTATTTATTCATGAGACACACACACACACACACACACACACAGAGAGAGAGAGAGAGAGAGAAGCAGCAGAGACACAGGCAGAGGGAGCCTGATGTGGGACTCGATCCCGGGTCTCCAGGATCAGGCCCTGGGCTGAAGGTGGCGCTTAAACCGCTGAGCCACCCGGGTTGCCCAACTGTGAGTATTTTATAACAAATCACAGACAACACATCATTGTGCCTATCATACTCCAGCATGTATCTCTAACAGAGGGGGTAGAAAAAACAACCATAGGGCCTTGTCTGTGTCCAGATTTCTAGGTCAGAACTTCCGTGATGTGAGGTTCTTGGGCTGAGTGGACAGGCAGTTCATACAGGAGCTTGAGATGAACTATGTATTCTCTGAAAATATGCAAAAGGGTGTGTGTTTGTGTGTGTGAGCATTTTGTGAGCAGGCCAGCAAGGGAGTGCAGGCCTCTGTGCATATGTTTCTTGGAGGAAAGAAGAGGAAAATCCAGAGTTTTCAACAAATTCTTAGAAGGGTATATGATTCCATACAGGCTTTGAGCCTGTGGTTTAGGTAAAGGGCCCGGCTGAAAAAGCCCTGGTTTTCGATGACCAGTACTGGATTAGTACCCTCCTAGTGCCGAGAGGCACCAGGGCTAGGCAGATGGGCAGGGAAGATTGCTGGGTAGCATCCGGCCTGACATGAAGGCTTTAGCATTCTGGACTGCACCCTGTGCCAAACTCAGGAGGCAGCAGAGTGTCAACCAGGGTCTGGGTGTCAGAACACAGCCCACCTGCTCCCTCCACACATCCGGTGTGCTTGCAGTTAAGCATTGGGATTGCTGGGCCCACCCTTAGGATGCTGAGTCGATGCAGCTGAGGTGAGGCCTAGAAATCTGCTCCTGAGGATAAGCTTCTGCTTTGAGAAATGCAGGCACAGTGGCTAAGAGCATGGGTCTCCGAGTTCCACAGCCCTGGGTCTGAAGCGTGGCTCTGCTTCATATTAGCTGTGTGGCCGTGCACGAGTCTTTTAACCTCTCTGT
This sequence comes from Vulpes lagopus, assembly GCF_018345385.1. Taxonomy (NCBI): domain Eukaryota; kingdom Metazoa; phylum Chordata; class Mammalia; order Carnivora; family Canidae; genus Vulpes; species Vulpes lagopus. Next base: position 91,268,459 of record NC_054848.1, on the reverse strand, counting down.
GAAGTGGGCCTGCTTATGTATAACACCTCTGCCCTAGGGTTGTTGGAAGAATTAGAGCAGATAATATATGTGAAGCACACGCATAGCACCCTGCATGAAGAATAATACTCAGTTGGATGGTAGTCCTTGTTAAAAAGACCTTGGGAGGGCTCTCTTTATCTCCCTCAGGATTATAAGGGTTTATTGTCTTTCTTACACAATTGAAGAGATTTAAAAAGTATCAGAACGTTTATCGGATTCATGGGTCTTCTGAGCTAACTCCCACTGACAGGAATGATGCGAACATTGATGGGCTCAGGTCGTATTATCAGGCTGCATGGGCCAGGGTGAAACTGGAATGTTTCTTTTCCTAGGTGCCTTCTGGGCACTGGTGGTTTTGTTATCTTGGCTGTTAGGAACACGGTGCCTCCATCTAGAAACACTTGATAGCAAAGCCAGCCTGATTTGGCAAGTATGTTTCCTCAGCCACAGTGAAGACTCCATAAGAAAATGTGGACAAATCTCACTTGTAAGGAAGATAACTCGAAGCTTATGTCCAGCTCTCAGGGGAGCAGGGAGCAGCGACACTAGCATCCTCTCACATACCCCAGGGCTCACTGTAACCCACTGACCTTTTCTAGCTACAAAACTGTGGTGGTCTTTGGGGACCCAGAGCCGGGAAGCACCAGGGCTAGGTCTGGATTTCTTCATATGAGGGACAAGCTCTGCTAGACTTCAAATCTCCTGAGGACAAGGCCCTGTCTAGGCCCCACCAGAAAACTGTAGCATCTATCTGGGTCCCCCTGGCTTCAACCTAGGACGATCTGCGCATGAACCCTGAGGCCTATGGCTATGCCTCAATACATACCCCAGCCCTTCTCAAGGTAATTGGATGTTCTCACCTTGTTGCCACTCTTGTTTTTGGATTCTGCCTCCACTCTTGTTTTTGGATTCTGCCTCCACTCTTGTTTTTGGATTCTGCCTCCATCAGGTGTCTACCTGGTATTGGACTTTTCAGGTCTTACCACTTGTTGCTGGCTCTGCACTAGCCCTTGGAAATTAATCAAACATGGCCTACCCCCACCCCACTTCCTGATGTAGACCTTCTGGTCTCCCAGGAGACAGCTCATACTTTTTTGGGTGGACTTCAGCTAATTGTCTCACCTCAGGGCCTCCTGCTCAGTGGAGCTTACCTGGTCACCTCCACCCCCAGAAGGGTGACAGGATGAGCTGTGGATGCAAATGAGTAGTCACAGGTTCCAGAGGGCACTTGCTATCTAGGTCACTGCAAATGGATGATCAGCAAAATGAGTGAGGGAACAACTCTTCATTCTTCTACCTTCTTCTAGCCCATGCTCCTCCCTAGCCAACTGTGCTCAAAGATCCAGGGACAGGGCAGTGGCCTTTCAGCCATGGAAGGAACGTTGAGACCTGGCTGAGGCTAGTCTTGTGTCTGTTCTCTGAGGATTGACAAGGATGTAGGCCACTTTTCTTCCCAGAGGTCTCTGGCTGCAGGGTCAGTGGAGCCAGTGGGAGCAAGACCTGAGGTATCTCTGGCCTTCTTAGCAGAGGGAAACCCTGACTGGTCAGAATCTTGGGGGAAGGGGCTAATTGGGAATTTCTGGGAAACTGAGGCTCAAGCAGAAAGCATATTTTGTCATCCTCTTTGTTAGAAGAGTTACCAAAGGGTCAGAGGCCACCTTCTTGCCTTCATGAGCTCAGCCTGTGACTGCCATGGGCCTTTGTGTGGTATGCTTCCTGACTATCTGGGATCACTGCCTAGGCTGGGGATACACACCAACAGAGTATAAGATTGTGACTCCAGGAAATGTCGAGGTAATCATTCGTGTGCATTTGAGTGTGAGAGTGTGTGTGTGTGTTAGAATGTTCATTTTTCTCCCAGAAAGAGAGTTAAGAAGAATGTTCGAGGGGGGTTCAAGTAATTGCATCTTTATTTTTCTAGGAAAATAGTTTTCTAGTCTGAAACGATTTTGGTCAGGGATGTTCTCGGCACTGGGAAAATCAGTCAGAAAGCAGCATTTGAGGAGTGCTGCCAAAGCTGCCTCTTCCTGGTTGCCCTCCAATAGACTAACCACAGGTCGGGTTTCTTTGTTCATTTGAGTTTTCTCATGGGGGAAGCAGCCCCGAGGCTAATGATTGAAGAAAACTTGATAGGGCACAACTGTCTTGGATGCTATGGGAGACACAGAAAGCTAAGGAGAAAGCCTCTGCCATCCAATAGCCTCTGGTGAGCCAGTAAAGGCGACACAGCACAGATGTAGCATAGGGCAGCTCAGTCTCCTCAACTGATACCCTCCAGACCCTTGTTCTGGTTTCATGGGTCAAGGCAGGAACCCAGGGGTCCAGGAATCTATTTGATCACACTCCCCAGGAGACTTGTAATCTATGGCAAGACATTTCTCCCTCCTAGCCCCAGGGTCCTTGACACTGTGAGATAGACCAGATGCTCTCCAAGGGCTCTTCCTGCTGTAACACTTTGAGATTTCCTGGGAATCCAACTAAACTAAGCCAACAAGCTTGTCTATGATGGAGATTGGACATGTGAGGACAAATAACCTTCCAGGAGTTCAGAGTTAGAGAAATCCCTTGCTGGGCTGGGTTGAGAATGCTCTTTTTTTCCCCCTTTTTTTACACATAAGCTCCAAACTAGGCCTCCAGGAATGGGGGGAGGATTTGGAGACAGTGGAAGAATTCTATGGCCAAGGCTCAAGGCCATGTGCTGCTTCTCTAGTTCTCTTTGAGCTTCTTATCTGCGGCATGGAATGGAGAAGTTGAACTGAAGATAAGGAGTCACACTGAATACCAGCCAAGGCCTGAGCTCAAGTCTCCTGAAACTTCTTAGATCCTGTCCCTGCCAAAGTCTGGGAACCCTCATTAGGCACTGACCTATTGTTATTGTGAATAGAGACTTAGTGAAGCCATGAATTCATTACACGAACCTTTATTGAATGCCTACTTTGGGCTAGGTCTGTGTTGAATGCTAAAGATACAAAGATGAATGAGATATTGTCCCTGACTCCGAGAGGCCTCAGTTTGAGGAGACAATCTCAATGTGACGGGTGTGTTCAAGACAATCTTAATGTGACAGGTGTGTTTGAGGCCTTAGATGAAACATTAAGTGTGCAAAAGAAAGGCCGTAGTTGTGGGGAGGAGACAGGGAAGGCCTCGGAGAATAGGTAGGTTTGACTCACCAGGTTGGGGGAGGAAGAGAAGAGTACTTTCTGAGTAGAGGTGGAATAGAAGTGTAAAATAGTATGGCATGCCAATAATGGAGTAGGGCAGTTCTGTCTGCTGAGGCCTCCAGGGGAAGAGGGAATGATGGGTACCATTTAGCTGGGGTCATTGCTTGTGTCCTATCAAATTATTACACTTTACCCTGAGGGCCCTGGAGAGAAGAGAGATGCTTTGAAAGCAGGAATTGACTTGGGCAGATTTGAATTTCAGAATGTTCCCTCTGGTGGTTTTGTAGATGGTGGGGATGGATTGAGTTGAATCATAGCAAAGGCTCTATTGAGAAGACTATTTCTCAGGGCTAAGGAAAGTTGGTGAATTGGGCACAGCAATGGAGAGGGTGAGCTACAGGTGGATTGGAGAGCTCTTCAGGAGTTCAGATCTACATGGTTTGTGGATTAGTTGACAGTGGAAGGTGGAAGGAGAAGGTAGAGCTGACGATGACTTCCCAGTTCTTGCCTTGGAAAATTGAATGGGAGGGGGAAGTTTAGGAGATTGTGGCTTAAGGAGAGAAAGTGGGTTCAGGATTGGACAAGTGGAATTTGAAGTACCCATGGGACATCCAGTGGGCAAATATCCAGAGATACCCAGTGGGCAGCTGGATAACAAAAGAGAGGCCCAGTGTAAAGGTGTTTCTGAGGCATCCTGTGTGAATTCTATTCTTATGCATTCTTCCTTTGTGCCTTTCTTTTTTTAAAAAAAACTTAATTCCAGTATAGTTCACACATAGTATTATATTAGTTTCAGATGTACAATATAGTGATTCCACAGTTCCATAGATTACTCAGTGCTCATTTCAACAAGTGTACTCTTAATCCCTTTCATTTATTTCAACCATCCCCCCCACCTCATCTCTGGTAAGTTTGTTTTCTGTAGTTAAGAGTCTGTTCTATGGGGTTTTTTGGCTTGTCTCTTTTTTCCTTTGTTCATTTGTTTTGTTTCTTAAATTCCACATATGAGTGAGATCTACAGTATTTGTCTTTCTCTGACTGACTTATTTCACTTAGCATTATACTCTCTAGCTCCATCTATGTTGTTGCAAATGGCAAGATTTCATTCTTTTTTATGGCTGAATAATATTCCATTGCATATATGTACCACATCCTTTTTTAAGAGAAGAGAGAGAGAGAGAGAAAGAGAGAGAGAGAGAGAGCAAGCAAGCAGGGAAGGGATGGGTAGAAGAAGAGAGAATATTTTTTAAAAAATATTTATTTCAGAAAGAGAGAGAGAGCACAAGTGGAGGCAGGGCAGAGGGAGGTAGAGAGAAAAGGAGTCTCCAGCAGACTCCCTGCTGAGTGCAGAACCCAATGTGGGGCTCAATCTCACAACCCTGAGATCATGATCTGAACCAAAATCAAAAGTCAGACACTTAACTGACTGAACCACCTAGGGCCCCCTGTACCACATTTTCATTATCCATTCATCTTTTAATGGACACGGGCTGCTTCCATAATTTGGCTATTGTAAATAATGCTGCAATAAACATAGAGGTGCATATATCTTTTTGAATTCATGTTTTTGTATTCTTTGAGTAAATACCCAGTAGTGTAATTAACTGGATTATATGGTGGGATCCCTGGGTGGCGCAGCAGTTTGGCGCCTGCCTTTGGCCCAGGGCGTGATCCTGGAGACCTGGGATCGAATCCCACATTGGGCTCCTGGTGCATGGAGCCTGCTTCTCCCTCTGCCTGTGTCTCTGCCTCTCTCTCTCTCTCTGTGACTATCATAAATAAATAAAAATTAAAAAAATTTAAAAAACTGGATTATATGGTAATTCTATTTTTAATTTTTTGAGGAACCTCCATACTGTTTTCCACAGCAGCTGCACCCATTTGCAATCCCACCAACAGTGCAAGAGGGTTTCTTTTTTCTCCATATCCTTGCCAACACTTGTTTCTTGTGTTTTTTATTTTAGTCATTTTGACAGGTGTGAGGTTTTGATTTACATTTCACTGATGGGTGATGATAATGGGTGATGTTGAACATTTTTTTCTCATGTCTGTTCACCATCTGTATGTCTTTGGAGAAAAGTCTGCTCATATCTTCTGCCTATTTTTAATTGGATTATTATTTGTGTTGAATTGTATAAGTTCTTTATATATTTTGGATACTAGCCTTTTATCGGATATGTCATTTGCAAATATCTTCTCTCATTCAGTAGGCTGTCTTTTAGTTTTGTTGATTATTTCCATTGCCGTGCAGAAGCTTTTTATTTAGATATAGTCCCAATAGTTTATTTTTGCTTTTGTTTCCCTTGCCTCAGGAGGCATATCTAGAAAGAAGTTTTGGTTGATGTCAGAGAAATTACTATCTGTGATCTCTTCTAGGATTTTTATGGTTTCAGGTCTCACATTTAGGTTCTTAATCCATTTTGAGTTTATTTTTGTGTATGGTGAAAGAAAGTGGTCCAGTTTCATTCTTTTGCATGTGGCTGTCCAGTTTTCCCAGCACCATTTGTTGAAAAGACTTTTTCCCATTGCATAATCTTGTCTTCTTTGTCAAAGACTGACCATATAATCATGAGTTTATTTCTGGGCTCTCTATTCTGTTCCATTGATTTATGTGTCTAGTTTTGTCCTTTGCACTCTTAATACACTACTAAGAGCAGATATTGGTGATATCCAAGGTTGTATACTTTGTCCTTTCTGACACCCCCATATCTGCCCTTCATAATACATCACATATTCCTCTCATAAGACATTTCCTTAAATCATGAGGGCAATTAGATGGGGATTTCAGAACATCACTTGCTGACTCTTTGCTTCCAAGTGTGGATATTCCAGAAGGCAACCAGATATTTGTTAAAGATTCTAGAAGTCACTTGAACCTTTTTTTTTTTTTGAGATAGGAGAGAGAGAGAGAGAGAGAGAGAGAGTGCATGCACATGGGGGTGTGGGAGGGATAAGGGGAGAAGGAGAATCATAACCAGGCCCCATGCCTAAGGTGGGGCTCAACACAGGGCCCACTCTCACGACCCTGAGACCGTGACCTGAGTGGAGATCAAGAGTTGGATACTTAACTGACTGGATCACCCAAGTGCCCCCTCAGTCGTATTCTTTTTTAGGAATGGAAAGGAAGTAACAGTGGACCAAGAAGCCTACCGACATTCTGCTGTGAGGACTGACCTCCCGGGATGAGTTGATCTTGCCACCACCATCATCATCACTAAGGAACTAACAGCTTGAAGAATTTCCTATTAGCTTGACAGCATGCTGAGAACTTCTCATGCATGATCTCACCGAAACGTGGTCACAGCTCAAGGTAGTACTATTACTATGCTTACTTTTATAGATGAGAAAACTGTGAGGCTCACAGAATATGAGTGACTTGCTCAGGAACCCCATTAGCACTCAGTAGAGCTGGGTCTCAAACTTGCATCTATCTGACTCCAGAATCATTCTTTACTGTGCTTGGCCTGCTTAGGAAGGCTGTTTAATTGTAATTGGTATTCTTTTTCTTTCAGAAGGTCTTCTAGTTTTCTTTCATCTTCAGTATGTAACCACCTGATTAGTCAGCTAGTCAATCAATAGCCAAGATTGTGTATCAGTTTTAAAGGAAAACCACACTACATGTTGAGGGTGGGGTGTGAGATAAAAGAACAGAAAGCATAGTTCCTGTACTCAAGGACCTACCTACCCAAAGAAAAACATGAAATGAATGCGATTATGCACTCTGGGGCTAGGGTTGGGTGGAATTCTTAATAAGGCAGGCTCCCTGGAGGAGTTGAGTATTAGCTCTCTCCCCATCTAGAAGGAAGGGACAGGCAGATGGGGAGAGGCATGCTAGATTACTATCAGGAGAACTTAGAAGTCATTGTAGGTTGAAGGGACCATGGAAAGCATCTGGTTACTAGATTCTGGCCCAAACTTCTCATTTCCTAGATGAAGAAACATAGCAAGATCAGAGTGGGGACCTTATTGGGTTAGAGTTCAAGACCCACCAGCCAGTGTTCTCACTCTGGACGGGAGAAGTGGGAAGAAGATGAGCAAGGTCCTGGGGGTGCTAAGGGGTCTCATGCAGGGAAGAATCAGACCAGGAGCAGACACAAAAACAGTTTGTTCAGAATACACCTCAGCAAAGTCTAGGAAGTTTTGTTTTGACTTCCATCTACTCCATGGGCTTCCCTCAGCTCTGGTGACAGTGTGTGGCTTGTTTTTGTCATGTGCCTCTGCAGTCCAGGCTGACAGTGAACATGTCATTGGCCTGCCCATGCTGAAGCCACACTGTGAGTGGAACATGCTCGTGGATTCTATTTACCCAGCTCTGAATATTTCCGATAAGGAACTAAAGCTTCTTTATCTCAACAACTTACATATTTTAGGACAAAGGAACCATAGAGTCTTCATTCATAAACTTCTGGCTGCCCTGGTGTTTGGTCAGGAAATACCAGTTTTTTACATGGTGTCAAAAATTAATCTACTTCCCATCTCCTCCCACAAAAATGTTGCTCCACAGACATCAAGATGTGGGGGTTGGAATCCCAATTCACTTGGTTTCCAGACTACCTTCTCATGGAGTCCTCATAAATAAGAAGGCAACCCTTTCTGCTAGATCTGTATTTATCTTTGCAGATGGACAGGGGTGCCAAGTTGTGGAGGAAAAATCTTCTCTTTTGGACTCGCATTTGGAATCTGCCAGCAGTTCCACCTGCCTTCTGTTAGGCAGGGCTTAGGGGCTATGTGGATAGCAGAGGATGTGTATTCCTTGACTCCAGAGTGGGTATTCTGGGTGCTTTTTTCCTTCCATCCATCCATCCTTGGTGTTTAGCTCTCAGCCCTGAGTGGGCAGCTCAAAGGAAATGTTGTCTTCTTGCTGTGGCTACACTGATTCTGGATCCTGCTTTCTGCTTCCTGGGCTCAGGGGTTGTCTCATTCTGGATGGACATTAGTGGAATGCACCCCTGATATATGGGGAGGCCATAGGGTGGAGGAGGGCGAGTAAGGATATGGAAGGAGGAAGTGGATTTACTTAATTTAATTTAATTTATTTATGAAAAATGCACAGAGAGAGGCAGAGACATAGGCAGAGGGAGAAGCAGACTCCCTTGTGAGGAGCCTGATGCGAGACTCGATCCTAGGACCCTGGGATCCCGACCTGAGCCAAAGGCAGACATTCAGCCACTGAGCCACTTAGGGGCCCCTGCATTTAGTTTCCATGAACCTGTCCTACCTAATCAGAGTGTAGTCCTTTTAAGAGAGGGGGTTTTGAGGAGCCTTAAGATCCAGGGAAACACCTCACTCCTTTTATTTGAGATTCTTAAGATAAAAAATCTATACTTTGGAAACATGACTTTATCCTATTTTAATTTTTGTAAATATTTCATCCTGTTCTTTCACTTATGCAACAAATGTTTGTTAAGCTCTCTGCTATGGCCAGGTACTGTGCTGGTCATAGTGATGAGCAAAACCACACATGGCCCCAGCCCTCATGCAACTTATCATCTAGTCAGCAAGTCAGATATTAAGCACATAACCACAGGAATGAATGTTAAAATGCACTTGCAAAAAGTTCTACAAGGGGGAGATATGTGCTATGAGACCACATAATAGGGGCATTCTTACTTGTCAGGGAATCAAAGAGGACTTCCTTGAGGTTTGAGGTTTTTGCTGAGACCTGAGGGATGAATGGACTTTAACCAGGCAAAGAGTGGAGGGAAGGGTATTTCAGGCAAAGAGGACAGTATAGATCTTCCTTACCTTACAATGAGGTCACCTCCCAATAAACCCAACGTAAGTTGAAAATGCATTTGCTCCACCTAACCTATAGAACATCGGAGCTTAACCTAGCTTACCTTAAATGTACTAAAAACACTTATATTAGCCTGCAGGTGGGCAAAGCCATCCAACATAAAGCCTACTTTATAATAAAATGCTGAGTATCTCAGTAATTTATTGACTACTGTACTGAAAGTGAAAAGTAGAATGGTTGTACAGGTGCAGAAAGGTTGTTGACCCTTGCGATTGGATGGCTGACTGGTTGCTGGGGCTTACTGCCCTGCCGAGCACCATGACAGAGTCTCATAGAGCATTATCACTAGCCCAGGAAAAGATCAAAAATCAAAATTTGAAATACTGTTTCTACTGAGTGTGTATTGCTTTCACTCCATCCTAAAGTAAAAAAAATCGTAAGTTGAACCATCCTAAGTCAGAGATGGTTGGGTCTCTGTAAGAAGGCCAGTCTGTTGGAGCAGAGAGAGGATGGAGGGGAAGCCCGGTGAGAGCTGAAGCTGCAGTCAGCAGGCCTCCAAGGCCAAACATTGTGGGGCCTTAAAAGCCTTGAAGGCCACTTGCTAAGAATTTGATTTTTTTTTTTAAGGAATTTGATCTTTATATTAAGAGCCACTAGAAGTTCTTGGTCAAGTTCTTTTTTAAAATGTCAGCCTGCTGGTGGGGCAGTTTCTTACTCTGAGCATATGTGGGTATATTCATATGTAAATAAATCTCATTTGCTACCATCTTGGGTTCCAAGGGGAAAAGTCCTCTTGAAATGGAGCAGAGATCTTTAGGCTAGGAAGAGCCCAACAAGACCATGGGCAAGATCTGCGGCACACTAGGAACTGTGGGTCTGGCACTATTCTTTTACGGCACTTGCCCAATTGGCACCTCCCTTTTATAGTCTAGCCAAGGTCTCTATCTCCCCTCCAGCCACTGCACTCATCTATTTTTTTTATTTTTAAAAATTGTGGTAAAATATACATAATATAAAGACTACCTACCCCCTTAACCGTTTTTAAAAAGATTTTATTTTTAAGTAATCTCTATACCCAGTGTGGGGCTTGAATTTACAACCCTGAGATCACCTACTGCTCCACTGACTAAGCCAGCCCGATGTACCTTCACCTTAACTTTTCTTTTTTTTTTTTTTAAGAGAGAGAGCACGTATGCTTGTGAGCTAGGTTGGGGGAAGGGGGCAGAAGGAGAGGGGGAGGGGAGAGAGAGAATCTTAAGCAGGCTCCAAGGCCAGCGTGGAGCCTGACACAGGCAGGGCTCCATCCCACAATCCTGAGATCATGACCTGAGCCAAAATCAAGAGTCAGCTGCTGCCCAGGTGCCCCGACCTTAGCCATTGTTAGGTGTAGAGTTCAGGGGCATTAAGTACATTCACATTGTTGGGCTACTATCACCACCATCCATCCCACATGACTTTCATCTTACAAAACTGAAACTCAGTGCCCATTAAACCATAGCTCCCGGGATCCCTGGGTGGCGCAGCGGTTAGGCGCCTGCCTTTGGCCCAGGGCGCGATCCTGGAGACCCGGGATCGAATCCCACATCGGGCTCCCGGTGCATGGAGCCTGCTTCTCCCTCTGCCTGTGTCTCTCTACCCCTCTCTCTCTCTCTCTCTCTCTCTCTCTCTCTGTGACTATCATAAATAAATTAAAATTAAAAAAAATTTATAAAAAAATAAATAAACCATAGCTCCCTATTCTCCTGTCCCCAGCCCCTGGTAACCAAATTCTAATTTCTGTCTCTATTAGTTTGATTGTTCTAGGTACCTCTCATAAGCAGAATATCACGGAATTTGTCTTTTTGTGACCGGCTCATTTCACTCAGCATGATGTCCTGAAGGTTCATCTGTGTTGTAGTATGTGTCAGAATTTCTTTCCTTTTTATTTATTTTTCTTTTTTTCTTTCTTTTTTAAGGCTAATATTCCATTATATGTATACACCACATTTTGTTTATCCATTATGTTGATGGACATTTGGATTGTTTCCACCTTTTGACTGTTGCAAATAATGCTACTTTAAACACGGGTGTACAAATCTCTTCTCAAGTCCCTGTTTTCAATTCTTTTGGGTATATCCAGAAATGGGATTGCTGGATCATGTAGTGGGTCTATTTTTGTTTTTATTTTCGAGGACCCTCTATACTGTTTTCCATAGTGGTCGCACCATTTTACATTCCTATACATGGTGCGCAAGGGTTCCAATTTGCCCACATCTTTGCCAACTTACTGCTTTCTGGGTTTTTTTTCCCCCTGAAATGTTTATTTATTTATTTTAGGGAGGTCAGGGGAGAGGCAGAGGGAAAGGAAGATAGAATCTCTCACAGCAGATTCTCTGCTGAGCACGAAGCCTGATGTGAGGCTTGATCTCATAACCCTGTGACCATGATCTGAGCTGAAGCCCCCTAGGTGCCCCTGTTTTGTGTATTTTTTTATAGTAGCTATCCTAATGGGTATGAGGTGGTATCTCATTGCTGTTTTGATTTACATTTCTCTAGCGACGAGTGATGTTGAACATCCTTTTTGGGTGCATGTTGTTCTTTTGCATATATTCTTTGGAGAAACATCTATTCAAGTCCTTTGCCCTTTTTAAAAATTGGGTTGTTTGGTTTTTGTTGTTGAGTTCTTTATATATTCTAGATATCAATTCCTTATAAAATATATGGTTTACAAATACTTTCTTCCATTCCATGGGTGCACTCATTTTCATAGAATGACTCTTCTTAGAACAAGGGTCCCAGCTATGGTCCTAGTTCTACAATCGGCTAAAATGGGGATAACACACCCTGCGCTGCGCAATGATAACAATAACATTCATAAAGCGCTTGCTAAGCGTTAGGTGCTATTCTAAGTGTGTACACATATTACTTAATTAATCTTCCCACCAATACTGTGAAGTAGGTGCCATTTTATTTGCGTCCTTATTTTACAAATGAGGAAACTGGGTTAGGAGAATATGTGACTTGCCTAAGGCTACACCTCTAGCAGGTGCCAGAGCTGCGATGCTACCAAGTAGCCTGGTTTTACAATTCATGCACTGACCCATTCCACTGGGCTGTCTCCTTTACTCTGCTCTTGGAAGGAGCCATGGTGTGAGGCAGGCTTGTAAGCTGTGAAATGCATAAAGGGAAAAGAGATGGTTTTCATTTCTGGGCATATTCAGAGAACAGTGAAGCTTCACTGACACAGATAAGCCACTTCTTGGCACACAAGGTTCATGGAGATTCAGAGAGAGTCTTTTTTAAGGGACAGAGCCCTTGGTGTGGACTGCGGGCTTTGGAGCCCAGCCACAAGACATGAAGAATGTGAGAAGACATGCCCCTTTTCATTTGGCGTCCCTCTGCCAGGACCCCATTGTAAGTGTTTGTCCCCTAAAATACTTCCTTACATCTATATAATGCTTAGAAAATTAAACACAGTCACATACACATTATTCCCTCAGATCTTCATCGTAATCCAGTCAGCTGGGAGGGGCAGGGGCTATTGTTACTATTTTACAGATGTGAAAACTGAGACCCAGGAACCTCAAGTGGCTTGCCAAAAGCCCCAGTTGATGGCCAAGTCAGAAATAAAACGCAAAGATCCTTGGATCTTTTCCTTCATTCTTTAATAAATCTTTTGTACACTCATCAGAGGAGCCTATCCCTTCCCCAGCCAGCAGGCCAAATGGGCAGGAAAAGCCAGGTGTGTTAACCTCTCCATGACCTGGACCAGAGCCTGACTCATGGTTCCCACATGGAAGCTTTGCAGATTATTGTTTGCTTTTTAGCCCACTGGTCAGCAGTGGGCCCTTGGCTAGGACCATTGCTCTGAGGGTCAGGACCCCAGCATTTAGATCCCTCTCTAAGTCAACACTGCCTCTCCCAGGAGATGCAACTACTCTGTGAAAGAGGGCCTAAGGACATTATTGCTTCCACCTAAGAGATCTGGAAATTGAGGCCCAGGGTAAGTAACATGCCTAAGGTCATGTAGCTAATAAGTGCTACAGTATCTGGTTTCAATATCAATATTTTTATCACTACATCAAGCTACCAAGCTACCAAAATGCCCTCCTCGGTGTGTGTGTGTGTGTGTGTGTGTGTGCAACTTAACCATCAAAGTGCAGTATCACAATGCAGTTGGGGACAGTTCAGGTGTGCCAGTATAGACATTCTGGGAAGCCCTGGCCAATGGCAGGGAGCATGCTGGAGTGGGCAGCTGGCTATGTGCTATGGCATTGAGGGAACAAATGAAGCTGACCCAAATGAGAACCAGAAGAGGCTATTGACTTTGAGCTTTCTATACAAGAGAAGCAGCCACCATCACTTGGCTTTGGCAGAGACTCAAAGGCAGGTGGGGGATTGGGAAAGCTTCACAGTGAAAGGATGGAAGACTTCAAGTGGAATCTGATTGGAGGCCTTTGGCATGGGGAAGTTGGCGGCGGGCTATCTAGAAGCAAGGACTCCTATATGATTGGTTGGTGAAGCCTATTTGGCTTCCTCTGGCTATTCCTGAATTAGGAGAGGGATGGATAGTGGCAAAAAATAGGGAATCTTTGATCCCTGGGTGGCTCAGCGGTTTAGTGCCTGCCTTCGGCTCAGGGCGTGATCCTGGAGTCCCGGGATCGAGTCCCACATCAGGCTCCCTGCATGGAGCCTGCTTCTCTCTCTGCCTGTGTCTCTGCCTCATTTGTCTCTGGTCTCTTGTGTATCAATGAATAAAGTCTTTTTAAAAAATAGGGAAGCAATCTGGGGGTGATCACTGAGAGATTGGAGTTTGGCTTCCCTGTCGGCTGCTGTAGAGGCATGGGTCAGAGTTCTACTGTCATATATGGTCTGGCTATTGTCCACTTGTAGATGCACTCCTCTCAAAATGAAGGAGTGAAAAAATTGTCTCCAAATGGAAAAAATCTATTGCAGTGGTTGCAATGTCCATTATCAGAATTAAAAAGAATGAAAACAATTTCCTAAGGTTCTTAAAAATATATGTAATTTCCCACAGGCTTAAGGTACTAGGATGCTGGAGATTTTTAACACCAACCCTAACAAAGTTTGCATTCTTTGATTGATTGACTTTGATTAACCCCTATGTGCCTGTCACTGTCCTGCATCACAAAGCAATTTCCTGTGCATAGAAGAAGAGATTTCAGATAAAAGATTGTGTTTGGTGCGGGGGATTGGGGGTAGTATCTGGGCTCCTGGAGCTCTGCTCAGTCTATTGAGACTAGGCTGGGGATTGAAGGAGGGCACTCAGGAATGAGCACCCCCGAATTAAGAGGGATGTGCATGAAGGAGACTCTAAGACATTTTTCAGCTGGGGCTGAAACCATTCAGAACAACTTTATAGCAAATCAATTGTTTTCATTCCTCCATGCCATGCCTCCCAGTGACTTTTTTTCCCACTTACTTAAATTAGCTTTTATAAAGACTTCAGTTTTTTTAGAGCAGTGTTAGGCTCATAGCAAGATTAAGAGGAAGGTACAGAGATTTCCTATATCCTCCCTGTCCCCACACCTGCATAGCTTCCCGGATTATCAACATCCCCCATCAGAGTGGTACATTTGTCACAACTGATGAACCCACACTGACACATCATCAGCACCCAAAGTCCATAGTTTACCTGAGGGTTCACTCTTGGTGTTGGACATTCTATGAATTTGGACAAATGTATAATGACATGTATCCATCATTATACTGTCATATAGAGGACTTTCATTGCCTTAAAAATTCACTGTGCCCTGCCTATTCATCCGTCCCCTGCCTAAATCCTCATAACCACTGATTTTTTTTGTCTTCTTTAAAGATTTTATTTATTCATGAGTGACAGACACAGAGAGAGACACAGAGACACAGGCAGAGGGAGAAGCAGGCTCCATGCAGGGAGCCCGACGTGGGACTTGATCCCGGGACTCCAGGATCACGCCCTGAGCAGAAGGCAGACACGCTCAAACACTGAGCCACCCAGGTGTCCCACAACCACTGATCTTTATACTGTTTCCACACTTTTGGCTTTTCCAGAATGTTACCTAGTTGGAATTGTACATTACATGTAGCCTTTTCAGATTGGCCTCTGCCTTAGTTCATTTGGGCTGCTATAACAAAATGCCATGCGAGTGGCTGATGAACCCCAAACATTTCTCACAGTTCTGGAGGCTGGAGCTTCAAGATCGGGGTACCAGTATGGTCAGGTGAAGCCCCTCTTCTGGGTTCTGGGTTGTAGAATGTTGACTTCTCAGTGTGTTATCAGTGAGGTGGGAGGACTGGGCTAGCCCTGGAGCCTCTTTAATAAGGACCCTAGCCCCATTCATGAGGGCTCTGCTCTCATGATCTAATCACCTCCAAAATGCCCCACCTCCTAATACCATCACCTTGAGCATTTAGGTTTTCAACATATGGATTTTAGGGGGATATAAGCATTCAGACCACAGCAGCTTCTTTCATTTAGCAATATTAATTCAAGGATCTTACATTCTTTTTATATCTTGGTAGCTCATTTCATTTTAGTGCTGAATAATATCTCATTGTCTGGCTATACCACAGTTTATACATTCACTTATTGAAGGACATCTTGGTTTCTTCCAAGTTTTAACAATTACAAATAAAGCTGCTATAAACATGTGAACGTACGTTTTTGTGTGGGCATATGATGTGGAATATCTTTTCATATGTTTCTTTGCCATCTGTGTGTCTCCTCTGGTGAGTTGTCTGTGAAGATCTTGGGCCCATTTTTAAATAAGATTGTCTGTTTCCTTACCACTGAGTTTTCAGAGTTCTTTGTATATTTTAGATAATTGTCCTTCATCAGATGTGTCTTTTGCACATATTTTCTCCCAGTCTGTAGCTTGTCTTCTTGTTCTCTTGATGTTGTCTTTCACAGAGCAGAAATTTTTAATTTTAATGAAGTTTAGTGTACGAATTATTTCTTCCATAGATTGTGCCTTTGGTGTTGTATCTAAAAGGTCATTGCCATACCTATGTCATGCCATGGTCATCTAGGTTCTTTCCTATGTTATCTTCTAGGAGTTTTACAGTTTTTGTATTTTATATTTAGGTCTATGATTCATTTTGAGTTAATTTTTGTGAAGGGTGTAAAATCTATGTCTATATTTCTTTTTTTAAATTTTTATTTATTTATTTGAAAGAGAACGAGAGCTTGAGCAGGGGGAGGGGCAGACAGAGAGGGACAAGTAGACTCACTGAACAGGGAGCTGGACACAGAGCTCAATCCCAGGAACCCGGGACCACGACCTGAGCTGAAGGCAGATGCTCAACCTACTGAGCCACCTAGGAGCCCCTATTTTTTCCTTTAAAAGATTTTATTATTTATTTATTTTGGGGGGGGGGGTGAAAGAGACTCCTCACTGAGCAGCCAGTCCAATGTGGGCCTCCACCCCAGGACCTAGAGATCATGACCTGAGCTGAAAGCAGACGCTTAACCAACTGGACAACACAGGTGCCATTAGATTTATTTTTTCATATGTGGCTGTCCAGTTCCTATTCCATTTGTTAAAAAGACTATCTTTGCTCCATTTTATTGCCTTTCTTCCTTTGTCAAAGTCACTTGAGTATATTTATGTGAATCTGTTTCTAGGCTTTCCATTCTGTTCCATTGATCTAGGTGTATTCCTTACCAATACCACACTTTCTTGATTAGTGTAGCTTTATAGTAAGACTTAAAGTCAAGTAGTGTCAGTTCTTCAACTTTGTTTTTCTCCTTCAATATTGTGTTGGCTGTTCTAGGTCTGTTGCCTCTCCATATCAGCTTTGGAATCACTAGAATCACTTTGTCGATAGCCACAAAATAACTTGTTGGGATTGCATTGACCCTATAGATCAAGGTAGAAAGAACTGATATTTTGGTAATATTGAATCTTTCTAACCATGAACATGGGATATCTATCTATTTAGATCTTTGTATCCTGCAACTTTGCTATAATTGCTTATCAGTAGTCTTTTTATTACTTCAGATTTTCTACATAGATAATCACATTATCTGTGAATAAAGACAGTTTTGCTTTTTCCTTTCCAATCTATACACCTTTACTTCCTTTATTGTCTTACTGCATTAGCTACTATTTCCAGTATTTTCCAGTTGAAAAAAAGTGGTGAGAGGGAACATCTCGCCTTGTTTCTGATCTTAGTGGGAAGCCTTCAAGTTTCTCATCAAGAATGATGAGAAATGTAAGTTTTTTTGAACATATTTTTTATCAAGTTGGGAAAGTGGTTTTTTTATTCCTAGTTTATTCAAAGTTTTTTTTTTTTTATCATGAATGGGTGTTGGATTTTGTGAAATGCTTTTTTTTAGATCTATTGATATGATCATGTGATTTTTCCTTTTTAGCCTGCTTATGTAATGGATGATGTTAATTGATTTTTGAATGTTGAACCAGCCCTAAATACCTACCATTTGCTGTGGAATAAATATCATTTGTTTATATGTTGTTGGATTCAATTTGATAATATTTTGTTGAGGATTTTTACATCTATGTTCTTGAGAGATATTGTTCTGTAGTTTTCTTGTAATTTGTTGGGTTTTGGTATTAGGATAATGCTGACCTCATAGAATGAGTCAAGAAATGGTCCCTCTGTCTTCATATTTTGATAGAGACTGTAGAGGAGTAGTATAATTTCTTACTTAAATGCTTGGTAGAATTCATCAGTGAACCCATTTAGGCCCATTGCTTTCTGTTTTGGAAGGTTATTATGTAAATAAGTAATTTAAATAGTGAATTTCTGTAATAGATACAGGCCTATTTAAACAGTCTATTTCTTTTTTTAAAAAAATATTTTATTTATTAGAGAGAGAGAGAGAAAGAGAGAGAGAGAGAGAGAGAGAGAATAAGCCAGAGGGATAAGCAGACTCTCAACATGGGGCTTGATCTCAGGACCCGGGGATCATGACCTGAGCTGAAGGCAGACAGACGTTTAACTGACTGAGTCACCCAGGTGCCCCTAAATTGTCTATTTCTTGGAGAGAAAATGAGTGGAAATATCAGTGAGGATGCCTGAACATGAGAGACTCCTAACTCTGGGAAACGAACCAGGGGTGGTGGAAAGGGAGGCGGGTGGGGGGTTGGGGTGACTGGGTCACGGGCACTGAGGGGGGCACTTGACAGGATGGGCACTGGGTGTTATGCTATATGTTGGCAAATTGAACTCAGATAAATAAATAAATAGTCTATTTCTTGTGTGAATTTGACAAATTGTGGCTTTCAAGGAATTGGTCCACTTCATCTAGGTTATCAAATTTGTGGGTTTAGAGTTGTCCATAGTATTCCTTTAGTACCTTTTTAATGTTCATAGGATTGGTAGTGATTTCCTTTCTTTCATTTCTGATGTGAATAATTTGTGTCCTTTCTTTCTTTTCCTTAGTTGGCCTGGCTAGTTTTTAACTCTCAGAGTTGGCCACATTGAGACTCCATCATTTTGTTAGTTACAGTTCAGATTTTACTTTTTCACTCAGGCACCCTTTCCTGTGGCAATTTCTGCTAGTGAATCTTAGCTTTGGGAAGTCGTGTCTCCCAGAATTTGCTTGTCTGTCTCTCCAAGCTTGGGGGCAACGGTTTGTCTTAAGTCCTCCCCTCTCTTATAAATCCAAGAGGAGTTGTTGTTGATTTTGTTCAGTCTGTTCAGGTTTAACTTGTTAGGATGGAGTGGTGACTTCAATATATATATATATATATATATATATATATATATATATATATATATATAAATGTATATAGATATAGGAATAGATATAGATATAAATATAAATGATTGCCACAATAAAGTTAGTTAACACATTCATCACATCACATAATTATATTTTTTTTTGTGGTGAAGGTATGTAAAATTTACTCTCTTAACAGCTTTCGAGTATAGAATACAGTCTTGTTAACTATAGTCATCATACTGTACATTCCATCCCCAGAACTTATTCATCTGAAGTGCTGAGAAACAGGACAGAGACTCTGGTGGTGAGTGTGAGAGTGAGGCCAGTGTAGAGGGTCTCAAATTTTCATTCCCCAGGATCATTTGAGAGTCTGTTGATGTACAGTTAGTGAAGAATAAGGGACACTTTTTTGGCCTGGGAGGAAGAGATTGTCAAGATAGCTAGGTAGAACAAAAGCAAATACAAGAGCAGTGTAGAGCATGATTTGTTTGTTTCATTTTTGTTTTTTTTAAGTAATCTTTTTAAAGATTTTATTTATTTATTTATTTTAAATAAATTAATTTTTATTGGTGTTCAATTTACCAACATACAGAATAACACCCAGTGCTCATCCCGTCAAGTGTCCCCCTCAGTGCCCGTCACCCATTCACCCCCACCCCCCGCCCTCCTCCCCTTCCACTACCCCTAGTTCGTTTCCCAGAGTTAGGAGTCTTTATGTTCTGTCTCCCTTCCTGATATTTCCCACACATTTCTTCTCCCTTCCTTTATATTCCCTTTCACTATTATTTATATTCCCCAAATGAATGAGGACATACACTGTTTGTCCTTCTCTGATTGACTTACTGCACTCAGCTTTTTGTTTTTGTAAATAAATAAAAACCCCAAATATGTATACACACATGCACACACATACACGCACACATATATGTTTACACATTCAACTTTTTTCTTTCCTGAAAGGAACCCAAAAAGTAGGGTATGGACTTTGGGAGATGAAGGTTGGAGAGGGGCTTTCATCTTTCATTATTTTATGCCTTTGGGTGCCATTAGAATTTTTTAACCATTTTTTTTTCTTTTTTGGGGAGTTAGAGGCCAGCTGCCCTGGCTACATGCCTTTACTTGTCCCACTGACTCGTCATTCAACTCAGGATGCCAAAGACCTGGGAGGAAGGACTAGGAACTCCCTCTTCAGGATGTTAAGTAATGGAGGAAATAAAATGACAGCAGGAGGCTGTTTGGGTAGGCTAGTGTGAATCACTGATTCCAGCCCAGGGAGGTCGCTTCCCTCTCAGCTGCTTGGGTGAGGAATCCAGAACAGGTTCTGTGTCTGGCTAGGTGGTAAAAAAAAAAACCATTTACCAAGTGAGTCTCCCTCCTCCAGTGGAGGTGGCATTCCTGGCTGAGTCTGTGCTCCTTGGGCTGATGGTTAGATGGAGGGGAGCATGCAGGCTTTGGATGGTGCTGCCCTTAGGGGAAGTGATGCTTGGCAGGGTCTCTGACCAGGAGATGGCAGCTGTGGGGCTCCCACTGCCTCACACCTCCAAGCTCTGGGCTAAGTGAAGTGTGAGTGATAAATGTATGTCCTTTCTCTTTCCTGGTGATTTGCAGGTTGGAGATCATTAGTTTGGCTGTCACTGGAGGTGAGGGAAAAGAACGTGGGTTCCTCCTCCTTCCTGAGCTCTGTCCCACCCCCAGGCTCTTGAGGGCCAGGGAGAAGGAGAGAGGGGAGGGGATCATTGCGGAGCTTTCCCCTGGCCAGGGGAAAGGAAATGAATGCATCCAGCAAGGAACCAGTCAAGGACCTTTCACATCCTTGCACCTTCACTCCCAACATCAATGGCCTCATCTGAGCTCCAGTTTCCACTTGAGAAAGGGAAAAAATCCGAAACGGGCCAAACTAACAGGCTGGTGGATGGATGGGTGTGCATTTAGAAACATTCCACGACGTCTATTTACAAACTCTTCTCTTGTCTGTTTAGTCAGGTCCACACCTGGAGCCAAGTTTGTGTTATTGGATATATAGCCTGAGAGTAATAAAACTACATTCTAAACATTCTATATGACACAGACTTCCTCCAAATCTGGTTGCTCTTGCCCACTGCAAGGACCAACCTAGAGCGTAGCAAGTGATGGTAACTTTCCTGGTTGTACCCTCTCCTCCCTGATCCAAGGTGTCCAGGCAGAAGGAGATACTTAATGACTCTGAAAACTACCTGATGGAGGGGGAGGGGGATGTGGAGGAAGTAGACAGGACTGGGAACTAGTCTTACCAAATGCCTGCTACGTAAGCATTCGGCCTTTTATCCTTCCAGCCCCTCCATAGTATTTTACCAGGTTCCCCCTCCCCATTCCTACCTCTTCCCCCCTGAATGCCAATTTACATCAGACTTGGCATGTTTATAAATGTTGGGGTTTGGGGAGAGGCCCCTGCCCCACCTGAGCATAGTTTTCCCCAGTCCAGCTCCTTAGAGATGATCCTGGCTCTATTGGTCTTTCATTCCTGAATCCCACTGGCCTGTGGACTCCCCAGGGTGTTGTGAGGGCAGATATTCTGAAGGCATGCTGAGAAGTCTGCATGAATGGCTCTGTGGAAGCCATAAGCCAGTTCTCTAGCTTATCCTCCCAGGCTTCGTGAGATGTCCCTCCATCTGGGATGCTGCAATCAGCAGGGTCACATGGATACAGACACTAAACTGCTTTGTCTCTCTCATTTCTAATCCCTGAGTCCAGTGCTTCTTTGCCAGCCTTTAGCAGGAAGGGAATTGGTTCAGCGCGTCCCAGGAGCTAGGACCGATGGGAGATGGAAAGAAGAAGGAAGGAGACAGAAGCCAAAAGGAAAGGGAGGAGAGAGAAACAGGGACTGAGAAGAACCTTCTGGAATGGTTTACATCTGCTCAGGAGTGAAGAAGTCTCACCGTTCTCCATTTCAGGCTCCAGTGCTTGCAGAGATTTTTTTCAAGACCCAGATGTTTAAAGGCCCTGGCAGGATTTTTGAAGTTGGTCTTGAAGGTTTCAGTTGAATTTATCCTGCATGTTTGAGACTCACTGGAATCAATGGTTGGAGCCAGGAAGATCACATTCCTTCTGCAAGCGGTGGAGGCATTTATCCAAGAACTGGGGCAGGGGTGTGGTCACTCACAGTGTCTGTGCTCTCTCCTGTGTTGGGAGGGAGTAGCTATACCTTGCCACTCCTGGAAATCTATTTTGTTGGCCTGGAATCCCAAGGATGCGCTCAACTTGCTTAGTAGAGGTCGTCCTCATCCTGCGAGCCAAGCAGTGGAACAGAAGCCCTCCTGGGATTTAAAAAAGGTGGGCGCTCTTTCCAAAAGTCTGGCTGTGCATGAAGGTATATATTATCTTCAATCTGAAGAATTTACGAAACCGATTCCCCAGTAAATGCCTTGGTAGTCCGCCTTCTCACCCATCACCCACCTTCCGTGTGATGCAAACATTCTCTTCTACCCTTCTGTCATCAGTAACGCTGGCCCTTGGGCACGCGATTATTTTCAAGGCAATGCCACAGGAGCACAGATTTCACAGAACAGTGACATCAGAGTTAACTCAACAAAGTGCACTGTTCACTAGCTCTGATTTACACCGTGCCCAGCCAGCTTCTATGGTAGAGACAAGAAAATGTGGAAGTAATGTAGTTTGCCCTCTGGAGGCTTAAAATCAGAGTGCAGGATATAGGATACCTGTGTGTGAAACACGAGAGGACAGTAAGAGACAGTATATAATCACATGTTAAGTGGCAATGGCATGATAATAGCAATTTCTAGTAGTTATGGAGGCCTTCCTCAGGGACAGGCACCATGTTAAAGGCATGACATTCGTTCATTCAATTAAATCCCCATAAACAATCCTACAAGGGAGGTTCTTCATACATCCATTTTCAAGCCGAGGGAGTTCAAATTTACAAGGAGTAATTTGCTGCTAACACAGTTGATCAGGGCAGGCAGAACTAAAATTTTATCCCCCACTTCTAATTTTGAAAATACTTCCAAACTACAGGGAAGTTGAAAGAAGAGTAAAATGAAGTCCCATATAGGCTCACCTAACAGCCACCGAGTGTCAGCATCTTACTGCATGTGCCCCATCATTCCATTCTCTGTCTCTCTCTCTCCACACAAACACATCCCTACCCATTTCTTCCCCCTGACCTACTTGAGCATAAATTGCAGACAGTATTACACTTCACCTCTAAATACTTCAGCATGGACCTTCAAAGAACATTTTCTCACAAAATCCTGATTCAGCTATCACATGGCAGAAACTTAGGCAGCATTTGAACCCAGCTCTGGTTCCAGAGCCCTGACCACAAGCGATGCCAGAGTTCAGGAGAAGGAACCATCAGTGAAGTCTGGGAATTCCAGGATGGATTTTCTGTGGACCCTCCACTCCTGATTCTTCATAGCAATGGAAGAAAGTAATTGACCAAATGATCACAAAGTGTGTGTAGTAAAAAAAAAAAAAAAAAAAAAAACAACCAGAATTCTGTGGTTTTCAGTGTGTGTTCTATTTGAGTGAGAGGAGAATAGTACGAATTTGCCTTCCTAATTAGCTTATTCTTTGGCCAGTATTAAAACTGGTCTTTCCTAATAATAACAATAGTAAAAATAATAAAATTGGTCTTTCCTAACCATCCACTGACATGACAACTAGGGTAGACAGCATTCATGCTTTGATTAAACCATAATTGCAGAAAATCCACTAAGTGTGTAAGCCACACATAAATCATAGAGAACTGATCATAAATTCTAGCTAGAAAGGAATTCTTGCCAGAAGTCTTAGCCACAGGTGAGGATTCAGCACGTACAGTGTAAATCTAGTCCTTGGACAGTTATGCTCCCCCTTCACCCCACCAACTTATGAAGAGAGGGGCCCATGCACTGCCCTGCTCCAGAGAGCCCAGTCTACTCCCCCAGTGAAATTTCAGAAGCAGGGTGTTGCCTATTGCAGACTGAAGGGAAAAGAAGGTCCCCTGCTACAGACTGGCTAAGACCCCCCTGAGGGGCTGGGACCTGGTTTTCTTCTTCTTTCTAATCCAAGGTAGTCAGATTTAAAAAGGCCATCAGGTTAGGCTCAGTCCTGCAGTGTTTAATGATCCCTGCTGAATGCACACACAGGAGAAATCTTGACTTTTAAAAAAACCCTTGATTTTTCACAGTAATTTTAAAAAGCTGAAGCCCAGGGATCCCTGGGTGGCGCATTGGTTTGGCGCCTGCCTTTGGCCCAGGGCGTGATCCTGGAGACCCGGGATCGAATCCCACGTCGGGCTCCCGGTGCATGGAGCCTGCTTCTCCCTCTGCCTGTGTCTCTGCCTCTCTCTCTCTCTGTGTGACTATCATAAAAAAAAAAAGCCAAAGCCCGCATCCACATTTGCCTTGCTTTTCACACTGTCACCAGACCCTTCAAAAATCAAAACAATTGCAAAATATTGCAAAATCAAATATTGCCTCCAAATTTCAGATGCTAGGGAAGGGATGCCTTTTTAGTGAACTGAACTGGGGTTGGGAAAGATGCCCCTACTGGGTCTTTCAGGCAGCAAACATTAGGTGGCACTTTTGCTCTTTCTCTAGTTCTTTTCGGGTTTTCTGCAGACACAATCTGATCAGCAGTATATCTGAATCCATGTAATGTAAACCATGTTATAATAGGGATCCACTGTGTATGCACAGTCTGCTGGGAACCTCAATCTGAAGGGCATTGAAATTTCACAACTTTAAGGACATTCGTGCTTCTTTTTCCTCTCCTCTCCTCTCCTCTCCTCTCCTCTCCTCTCCTCTCCTCTCCTCTCCTCTCCTCTCCTCTCCTCTCCTCTCCTCTCCTCTCCTCTCTTCTCCCCTCTGCCCCCCCCCAATCCTCTAGCCTGCAGAAGCTAAAATGCCAGAAAGTGACTTACTCACATTACCTTCCCAAAGCTGTTGAGTGTTCCTCCCTGCCCAGGTAAAGGTCTCGGCTAAGCCCCGAGGGCTTCCCCTCCTAAAGATCCCCCCCCCCCCGCCCCGCACACTTGTTAGCCTTGCGGGGATACAGACAGCCTAAGACAGAGCATCTGGTATTTTGCACCAAGGATGCTGTGGTCGTGTGAAGTCGGAGGCAGAGGGGAAAAAGGGGAGTTAACAGTTCCTGGCCTTGTAAGGAACAAGCCCGGCCCTTTTTGGACCCGATTCAGAAGACAACAAGAGGTCTCGGAGCAGAAACTTTATCTGGATTAGTGCATCGGCCCGCAGACGTGGGCTGCATGCGTGTGACCGCCCGGCTGCAGAGCTGTCCGGTCCGCCTGCCCGCTGCGCTCGCCCTTGGGCAGTGTGGCGCTTCCGAAGCACCATGGCTGGCTTCTACAGCTGCCTGAGGGCTCCAGAGTAAGTGGCGGGCGCAGGCAGGGCTCCGACTAGGCTCCCCGCAGCCGAGGGCGGCGGAGCTCTAGGTCGCCGCCGCGGGGGGTCTCTCTGCTCCCAGACCTGGTGCTCGCCGCCCACCCGGCCCGCGCGGAGCCGGCCGGGGCCGGGGCTCGAACCCTCCGCTTGGGGGCAGCACGCGCCGGTGGTCTCCGGCAGGTGGGCGTGGGAAAGCGGCGCCGGCCTGCTTGGGGTGGCGGTAGGGGGAAGCGTGGGCGCGGCGGACTCTCTGTCCCCTGAGGCCGGCCACACCTGGCTCACCTGCGTCCCCGTGGGGAGGCGCGGGGCCGGGCCGAGGAGGCGGGACGTCCCGCCGGGGCCGCTGAGGTCATTGATTGGTCTCCTCGCAGAGGCTAGGAGCGCCGCACGGTAGGGCAGAAGCGGCGAGGGGCGGAGATGGCCCGGGAGTCCCGCTATTCCCGGGGACTCCTTCCACGCGCAGCGCGCCGCCCCACCTCCCTCTCCCGGGCGGGGGACGCTGGAGCGTGCGAGGAGTGGCTGGAGGGTCTGAGAAGGGACAGCTGCACCACCAGGATGTTCCTATCACAGGCGGGCCAGGAGAGAGACAGAGAGACGAAGGCAGAGCTACAGGTTCCGATGTGCACTTGTCGCTAAACCTAGCCCATGTCCTCTGAAAATAAAGCACCGCACAGCCCTGGATTTTACAAGGCTAAATTTCGTGGACTAAGAGCACCACTGAAGTCACCTTCGCAGTAATTGTTCGGTGAAATAATGAATGGGTTTCAGTGACGCCAAGCGTTTTGATGTGGTCAAAACCTACCTAGGTAAAAAACATACATAGTCAGCAGCCAGTGGGGCTGCCAATACAGATACTGGGGGTGCGGAGATGCGGGGGGGGGGGGGCGGCGAGCAAGGAGTGAGAGACACAGGACAAAGACAGAGATGGAGAGAGAGAGACAAAGAAGAAGAGAGAGGAAGAGGACAAAGGAGGACAAGAGGGACGAAAGAGCAGAATTTGGATGAGTGGAGAAAATCTAACATTTCTGAGTTGCCTTAATTTTCTAAAGTTGGTGTCAGCCCTAGGAACTGTGTGCTCCTAGTTACTGGGCAGGGGTGGAAGGTCAGCACCGAGTCCTTTACTGTCCCTGTGCACCTATGGGGGTGCCTTGGGATGTCATGTGTGCCTACTGCCGGCAGTGACAATAAGAAGATCCTCAGCAAAATGGATCTAGGCCGATGGCTCATTAATGGGTCTGCGAGTATATAGGATTATTTTTCTAGTTTCTTCTGTGAGGCCATCACAATCTGGAATCACAGCCAGAAATTCACCTCACTCTCACTGTAGACCTCCAGCAGCACCTGCCCCCTCTCCCCCCACGGAAAAGCACTGATTAGCCTCTGGCCTTCAAGGCCCCAAGTGGCCTTCCATGTGATTTCCGCTGGGGTTCCCTTTGGAGTGCTGACAGGAGGTGGTTAGGGCAGGGAGGTGTGGGGAGATCCACCGTCCCTTCTGCTGCTGCTGGGAAACTGACACCGCAGCCCGCTCCTGCTCTTGATGGTGAATGAGTGGGCCTGGAGTCTGGGCCTGTGAAGTGTCCTGGCAGCTCTTTGAAAACCCCACTCCAGGGTTCCCCTGAGTGTCTTGCCCTCCACCACCTTGGATGGAAACCATCCAGGGCTTTCTCTGCGTAATTCCTTATAGCCACCAGATTGCAGAGAGGTTGGTGTGGAGGCCTTGGGAGGCAAGGGTGATAACACCGCTGCCATGGGAGGTGACAATGATAATGTTATCACTTCCAGGTGAGTGTCCTGCCCTTCTTCCCTGGTGTACAGTGCTGCCCCCTTATTAGATTCTCCTGCTTGCAGATAATAGAGGGGGCCTTTCTCTGGGCCCTTCATCCTGATGTCTGTCTTCCATGGTGGGGGTGGGGGGTGGGGGGGGCGGGGATCCGGGGCAGTCTGAGATCTTTGGGGTGGAGAAGACACACTCAGGGGGCCGATGGCTATTCCTGTAGCCACAGTTGAAGGCCTGAGCTCATCTGACCATTTATTGAATATAGGCTGAAGGAATGGGAGAAGTGATAAGGAGGTATTTGAGGAGATTAAGGAGCCCCAGCCTCTATTAGTAAGTGGCTTAAAGTCCCTTGAAGGACCTAACAGGTATAGGTAGGTCATTGAAAAGTGTTGTGTACCTGCTCTGGAGCAAGCTTTGTGCTCAACACCTTCCAGGGGGAAATGCGTGCTTTCCTTGCCTGGAGCCAAGAGAGCATGGTGCCTGGCACGAGCGTTTGTGTAATGCATGTTGTCCACTGAACCAAGATACCCTCGAGAAGCTTGCCTTCTTATGGAGCACCCAGTAAACAGCAGTTTGCCAGAGGTGGGGTGGGAGTTCTGTAGAAGCTCAGTCAGAGAGAATGTAAAGGAGAATGGAGGAGCCGGGACCCGAAATGGGAGAGCCTGGGGGAATGAGACAGAAAGGGCAAGCGAGAGTGGAATTTGAGGTGAATGGAGAAAACACCTTACATTTACTGAATCATCTTAAGTTTTCTAAATTTCTTCAAAGAAGTACAAGATGCAGCCTCTCAGTTACCGGATGTGGCGTCAGGGTCCTCTTCTGTGAGCTTTTCCCAGGCCTGCTGCAAGTCAGGGCAATCGTGCTGCTCGTTCACTGCCTGCCTCGGAAGACTCTGATTCTCTCCCACCCTCCATCCTCCCAACACCCCCCTGCCCAACAAGAGGGTTTCCCAGAATCATAGCTTGGCCATATAGGGAGGGTTGTACCCTTTCAAGGAACCCCGGGAGGCAGGCCTTGGGAGTTGAAATGCAGGGTGGAAACACAGGCTTAGCTCAGTTCCTCTCCAGCTCACACTTGCAGTGTAGATTTTATCTATAGGTGCGTGCGTTTATTTTATGGGTTGGAGATGTTTGAGGTGTTTGGCCCGTTGTGGAAATGGGTATATATTCAGAGCCACCCATACCCTTGTAGGCCTTGACTCCCTGCCACCAGCCTCATTGATACCTTGCTCTACTCCAGCCACTCAGGGACCAGTTCTGGTGTTAGAGTTCTGAACTGGTTATTGTAGATATAGTTCTATAGTTGTTTGAGGTCACTAGCTATCAAGTCCTGTTATTTTCACAGATGCGGTATGACAGCAGGGGACTGGAATTTATCAAGGGATTAGTGAATATGCTTATGGGTAGAAAGGAGAACATACTAGTAGTCTTGAATTATGTGTCCTGATGTCTCCCTTTCCCAGAAGCAGTATGGACTGCTATTGGAGACCAGAGGCCACAAATACTGACTTTTTAGGAGTTCTAGTTGCAGGTATTCAGGGGACCCGTGCATTCCTTCTTCATCCTGCAGAGGCTTCTGACACCCAGATGTTGGAAGAGGTCTCACCTCATAGGTTTGATCAGTAGCCTGTTCTCCTGAATGCAAAGCCAGGCCCCATGTGAGCTTCCAGCTGGGGAAGGCAAACATAAGCTACCTAAAAGCACCATAAATGTGTAGCTGCTACTACTCAGCCTCCCAGCTCAGACCCACCTTCCCACCTTCCACTCCTCACTGCAATTAAGCACTTGAGAAGGTCATTAGAGATCCCTGTGACACTTTGCTTCCTTCTCGTTTTCTCTTCTTCCCAGTGTTTTTCTTTCTTTTTTCTTTTCTCCTCCTCCTCCTCCTCCTCCTCCTCCTCCTCCTCCTCCTCCTCCTTCTAGTTTTAGAAGAAAAGCTCTTAAGTCCAGTTCCCTGGCAAGGGACCCCGATTGGGTATTGCATTTTGCTAACCTGCATTTACCCGTGACATCTACCGGAGGCACTTTCCATTCATGAGAGCCATAGGAGAGCTGGTGGAGTAGCAGGTGCCCACCATGGGGTGGCACTGTCCCAGGTCCCCAGCCTCACCCGGGGACCTTTCTCGAATAAACTACCTGACATATCTACCAGTTTACCAAAAGTTTGCCTTTTTGGACTATTTGTAAGATAGCTAAACTTGTTAACTCTGTAAAAATTCATTAGGAGGAGATGGTTTTAAAAGCTTAAAGCTTTTGTAGGGGCTCCTGGGTGGCTCAGTCTGCTAAGCATCTGCTTTCAGCTGAGGTCATGATCTCAAGGTTCTGGAATTGAGCCCTGCATCGAGCCCTGCATCAGGGTCCCTGCTCAGTAGGGAGTCTGCTTGTCCTTACCCCTAGCCCCCTGCTCATGATCTCTATCTCAAATTAATAAATAAATCTTTAAAAAAAGCTTTTGGAGATTTCTCTGGAGACATAGTTGGTGGGTTATATTTGGTCTCTAGCAGCATCCTGAGTGTTCCATTTGCTGCAGGGAGGTTTCATTTCCTTAGGAATATATTTAAAATGTGGAAACATACATTATTTCATCAGTAACCAAAATTTCAGCATTTTATATGAGAATATTTATACTAGTTTCATTTGAAGCCTTTGAAAGCCTGTTTTCTGTTGGGCCAACTTTAGCATTTGGGGGATTCTTTTGCTAATTTCTCAAGTGGCACAATTTCTGTTGTTTGTTATTTTTGGAGATCAGTAGCCAAATGTAGCATGCCATATGGCTTCTCCTGTCATTTCCTAATTGATTTTCTCCTTTAACATTCTTCTAGCTTTTAAAAAATAATCCATTTTGTATTTTTCCTTTTTTTTTTTTGTATCTTTCCTTTATAAACTCATAGTTATTGTTGGTGGCTAGGAAATTTGAGGAACTAATCATACAGGACATTACAGTAATCCCCTCTTGGCATCTTCACTCATGTGCTGCTGCTTTAAGTGCCTTTATTCTTTTCATGAAATCTCCGATAGCTATTAAAACCACACATTCAATGCAAATTGCTATAAATCATGATTCAGTAGGAGAAATGAATTTGGGTGAAACAGCTTGTTTTCAGAAGGCCAAGTTAAGGTAGTGAAAGATTGGCCATTTACTTCACTTATTATTTTAAATACATTGCTAACCTTAACCCAGAGATTCTCAGCAGAGACGTGGGAAGTGATTTTTGCTCCCCAGGGGACATATGGCAATGTCTGGAGACACTTAGCTGTGACAACTAGGGGGAAGGTGTGTTACTGACATCTAGTGGGTAGAGGCTAAGGATGCCGCTAAAAATCCCGCAGTGCTCAGGAAAAGCCACCTCCTTCCCCTTACCACCTCTCCACCCCCCCCACCCCCCCACCCCCCCAACCCGCAACAAAGAATTTTTCAGTCCCAAATGTCAGTAGTGTCAAGATTGAGAAGCCCTGCCTGAAACTAATAACATTTTACCAAAGTAGATGTCCGAAGAGGAGCACCCTAAGTGTTTAGACCAGCATTATCCAATAGAAGCTTCTGTGGTGATGGAAGTTTCTGGGGTGTTCTCTATCTGTTCTGTCCAGTAATGAGAACCACCAGCCATGTGTAGCTAATGAGCATTTGCCGTGTGGCCTGCATGACCGGGTAACTGAATTTTTATTTTATTTCACTAAAATAAATTTAGACTGAAATAGCCACATGTGCCGAGTGGTTTCCATACTAGACTCAACTTTAGCAGCACGGCGGCCCTAGTGGAGTGTGGCTCTGGGACCAGAGAGTCTTAGGTCTGTGTTTTGGACCACCACTGTCTAGCTTGACAGTCTTGAGTCACCTAAGCCTTCTGAGCCTCAGTATCCTCATCTGTAAAATAATGGTACTAACGGGACCTCCTCCTTGGAAAATTATGAATATCCAATCCAATAATTCATGAGCTATAAAGTATGTAATGCGTTGCCTAGAGCAGTAAGCGTTCGAAAGATGTTAATTATTGCCAGGGATCTGTGGTCAGTATAGTAATTATCGTCATGTAAGTGGGGCTTCTGCAGAGCTTCTAAACAAGACCTCCTCTGCAATATTTTTGAAAGGCCACCTCCCAGGCAGAGCCCTGACTCTTGGTCCTCACTGCACGGCCACAGGCGTGCCTTTTTGGGCTTTGCTTTTCTCATCTGTAAAATGGGAATAATAAAAATAATAAGCACAGCAATGCTACTTCCCCTTGCTGTCAATGCCACAGAATTGCTGGGAGGGCCAAATGGCTCTGAGAGTGGTTTGAAGACGACAAAGCCCTCCATAAGCTCAAGGCTTATGTTCTGAGTTTGCACGCAGGGGTGCTTTTGTTTAGATTCGGCACAGAAGTTCTGCTTTGGTGGAACTATCGTACATTCGAAATGAGAGTTCCCGAACTGGGACAGTTGTATTGGAGAGCAGCGGGAAACCAGGAGCTCTTCACAATGTCAGGTCCTTCTCCCTCTGTCGCCCAGCCAAACGTGTGCCGGGAGAATCCAGGAACCACTTGAAGGACGTATGGAAGCTCTGCATTTGGAGTTGGGGAATCAGAGCAATGTAGGGGCAGGCTGGCTCCCAGGCTGCTAATGAAGGAGCAAGGCATCTGGCCCGAGGGGCCCGGGAGGGCCTCACAGCAGCTCACGGTATGCCATCAAGGCCATGTCTTCCAAGGGCTCGGCCACCCAGCACAGTGTCTGGCCTGAGAGGCACACATGCTGAAAATCATGGGCACCATATAGTGGAAGGTGCATGACGCCTTGGGGTCAGACATGGGTTTGAATCCTCCCGGTGTTACTTACTAGCTGTATGGCCTGGGTGAATGAAGGC
The DNA here is from genome assembly GCF_018345385.1 of Vulpes lagopus. Taxonomy (NCBI): domain Eukaryota; kingdom Metazoa; phylum Chordata; class Mammalia; order Carnivora; family Canidae; genus Vulpes; species Vulpes lagopus. The sequence goes on along the minus strand of NC_054848.1, from coordinate 91,236,877 downwards.
CTTAAGCCCGCCTGACCCTTACTTGTCTCCTCTATAAAATGGGTATAACGATTCCTACCTCCAAGGGTTATCACCAGCAGTAAGTCAGGTAAGATGGGCACGTGGCTAAGCCCTCAGTAAACATGAGTTCCCTCACCACCTGACGAGCAACTTTTAGCCACTTAATTAGTCAGAATCCCACTTCTCTTCCTCTGGGATGGAAATGGCAATGAAGGTATTGGCTGTTGGTGTGGGAAAGCTGTTTAGGTCTTTCTTGAGAGGAGGAAAGGGGGACAGGAGTCTCTTTGCCAGGAGCCAGGAGCCTTGCCAAGCCCAGAAGAGCAGTCCAAACCATTTAGGGACAGAGGAGGACAAAGGATAAAGCAAAGGCCTCTGAGTTAGTTACAACTACAGTGTTCATGAGGAGCCTGGGCAGCCTTGCCTGAACTGGGGAGCACCCTGAAAGAAGTCATCATGCTCCGTGTGCCCAGAGAGAGGCTTTCTGGGGACAGTGGGTTTCCCAGGCATCAGGAATTTAAACTCAAGCCATATCTGTGGCTGGAGGATCCTAATGAGCAAAGGGCACAGGTTGGATCCTGCTGGCTTTCGCTCATGTAGCCATGGGCCCCAGCCCTCAATGCAGATGGACATTTTACGCAGCAGGCCACCAGGGGGCCACCGGAGACAGTATGGCTAACGGCAGAAAGTTTTATCCCTTACTTTTGGGAGAGCAGAAAGGAAGAACAGGGGACCCAGGTCCTCAACACCATGGGGTGAGAATGATGATGAGAATAGCCAACACGTCCTGAGGGCTTACTATGTGTTATGCCACACGCCCAGAGCATTCTATGAGCTATTTCATCAACTGCCTGCAACACCAGGACCCTTTTTCTTTTCTGATCTTAAGCAAGAGCCAAGATCCAAACCTGGATTTGTCCAGCTCCATAGCTTAACCCTTTTGCAACCATATTATGCTTCCTCTCCAGAAAAACAAGGTGCCAGATTTCTCTTTCAGCAATAAAGGAATGTCAGCTCAGACACTACTGGGTCACAGAATCAAGAGCACCACAGAAAGACATGATATTGTGACCTCCATACCTCCATCCTACCTCCTGCCTCCATGTACCACATTCTGTCTGCAGGCAGATTCGTTTCATGGATAAAGAAACTGAGGCACGAGTAAATTATGACTTGTCCTGGGTCACATAGGATGTAGCTCTTCATTAGTTTGAGTTTCTATCCTTAAAAGACACAGAGGCTGAAAAGGAGAGGAAGAGTTTCATCTATTAGGGCCAAGGCTAAACGGGGAAAAAATTAACAAAGGGTTCCATATTGTTAAAGCAGCTGACTTGAAATTTTTTCTGAAAGTAGAAACATAAAACATTTTATTCATCTAATTTGAACACTTGAAGCTGTATCCGTTGTTACAAACACAGCAAGATTATAACAATTTAATTCATTTGTCCGCTATAGCATATAAGGGAGATGTTCAAAACAAGGAATGGAAACAAGAGGGGAGAAAAAGAAGAGATACAGGGCATGAGAACATCTAGATATGGATAAGGAAAGAGCAACAACTGGTAGGCACTGTATCTCACAGAAGACTGCTACTAAGGATTGCTGAAGCCATGTTGCATTTTTATACCAACAAGGTCATTTCTCTTATTTTCTGTCCCGTGGACCTCAAAGGCCAAAGACCAGCCCATCCTATAAGCTGTGGGTCATGTTACTTCCCCACCCTGCTTCAGATCTTGCTGCTTTGATCTCTCCTTTCCCTAGGCCCAAGTGTTCTGGAAAAATGGGGAGAAAAGTAAGTCAAAGGGGGACTCGTCTGATGTCCATGGGGTTGGGGAGTCCAGGCACATCTGCCTCTCCACATGTTCAGCAGAGCTCAGAAGAGAAGGCAGAGGAAGTCTGATCCCCCTGAGTTTGCATAAAGCACATGGACAGAGGTTTCTGTGTTAGTTCACTATTCATGTGTGATACTTAGAGGGGGTCTCTAGAAGCCCTCTAAAGGAATGAAGTGAGGGGAGATTCCCACTAAACTCTCTAGAAGCCCTCTAAAGGAATGAAGTGAGGGGAGATTCCCACTAAACTCTCTAGAAGCCCTCTAAAGGAATGAAGTGAGGGGAGATTCCCACTAAACTCTCTAGAAGCCCTCTAAAGGAATGAAGTGAGGGGAGATTCCCACTAATCTCTCTAGAAGCCCTCTAAAGGAATGAAGTGAGGGGAGATTCCCACTAAACTCTCTAGAAGCCCTCTAAAGGAATGAAGTGAGGGGAGATTCCCACTAAACTCTCTAGAAGCCCTCTAAAGGAATGAAGTGAGGGGAGATTCCCACTAAACTCTCTAGAAGCCCTCTAAAGGAATGAAGTGAGGGGAGATTCCCACTAAACTCTCTAGAAGCCCTCTAAAGGAATGAAGTGAGGGGAGATTCCCACTAAACTCTCTAGAAGCCCTCTAAAGGAATGAAGTGAGGGGAGATTCCCACTAAACTCTCTAGAAGCCCTCTAAAGGAATGAAGTGAGGGGAGATTCCCACTAAACCTCCATCACCTGTTTTTGAAGAAGCTAATTTTTCTTTGATGTGTGAGGAGTGTTGGTTTCTTCTGTGCCTATGGCTCCAGAAGCCAAATGTCAAAGATCCAAGACCTTATTTCATGCTGAGAAGGCCTGTGTTCACTCTTTCAGACTTGGAGGAAGCAGGAAGCTCTTTGGGATGAGGTAGTTAGCTCCCTAATAGTGATGGATTCATGATTTGAAAGGTCTTAAAAATATTTTTTAAAGGGGCAGAAAGAATAAGTGGGGAAGCTTAAGTCAAATCTCCTGCAACCCTGTGCAATTATTTTGTTATTTTTTTAAGTCAAAGTATAATTAACATACAGTGTTTTGTCAATTTCAGGGGTATAATATAGTGATTGCACAATTCTGTATATTACTCAGGGATTATCATGACAAGTGTACTCTGAATCCCCTTTATCTACTTCCCCACCCACCTCCCCTCTGGCAACCACCAGTTTGTTCTCTGTATTTAATAGCCTGATTTTCTTGGTTTCGTTTTTTTCTTTGTTTATTTGTTTGCTTTGTTCCTTAAATCCTACATATGAGTGAAGTCATGTGGTATTTGTCTTTCTCTGACTGACTTATTTCACTTCGCATTATATCCTTTAGGTCCATCCATGCTATTGCATATGGCAAGATTTCATTTTTTTGATGGCTGAGTAATATTCCATTATATATCGATCGATCGATATATCACATCTTTATCCATTCATCTATTGATGGACACTTGGGCTGTCCCCATATCTTGGCTATTATAAATAATGCTGCAATAAACATAGGGGTGCATACAGCTTTACAAATTAGCGTTTTTGTTTTATGTGGGTAAATACCAGTAATATTCCAGTAATGGAACTACTAGATCATATGGTAATCCTATTGTTATTTTTTTAAGGAAACTTCATACTGTTTTCCACAGCCTCTGCATTTTTAAAATGGAAAAAAAACCCAGCTTAGGTTTCTAAACAATCTGCAAGTAGGAGAGTTTGCTGAAAATATCGACAGGCTTCTGAAGGGTCTGCTCTGAAGGATGGTCCCCTCTTGGCCAATGCAAGCAGGGCTTGTGGTGGGCCTCTCTGGCCTCTCTGGGGATGAACTGGGAATCTGGGTAGATTGTCTCAATGAATCATAAAATCCCAGAATGCCCAGGCTAAAAGGAATCCTAGACTCCAAGTCTAATTGGATTCCTTAGTTCTTAGGTGAGGAAACAGGCCCAGAGAAGGCATTTGGCGTGATCAGGCCTCACGGCTAATTAATAGCAGAACTGGGAGGTCAACTCTCCAAAAGTTGCTGTGGGCCTCATCGGAGGCTCAAATTTTTGAGATGTTTATTAGAAAAACAAAATACCTTCCTTCACAGTCACAGTTCTCTCTAGACATCACTCGGGTTGTTTTTTCTATGCCATCGGGCCCTGCCATCTACTTCTTATGGCTTCCCACTCCAGCTTTTCTGTCCTGGCCATGCCCACTGTCCAACAAGATTCATAGCAGGATTTCTTCCAAGTGGGGCGCCTGGCCCCTCTACCTCAGGATTGCCCGGGAGCCTCTCAAACAAGCAGATCTCTGGGCCTGCCACCATTGAGGAATCAGAGTCCCCTCACCCATGAGTCCGTGTTTGGTAGACAAGATGTAGACTTCCACCTCCAACCCATTTCTCATGCCCTTGTCCCTGTCTGCCGTAGTTGTTTCAAAAATCCCACTAGTCAGTGAGCCCTTTCTTTGTACTGGGCTCTTTTTCACACACTATCTCCTTTATTCCTTGGACGCCAGCTGTATACTTCCCTGTCACTCTCAAGTATCCATGGGGGGAGGATGTGGGGGGAAAGTGTCGGTACCTCCCACCCTCACTGAAGCACTCCTCCCAGGCCCTCCTCCCAGTGTGTCCTTTTCTTCTTCTCCCAGGCCATTCTGACTAAAGTTTAAGGAAGCCTGGTAGACTTCTACTCTGCAAGTTCTCCCTGCCACTCTTCTTTTCCTCTGAGCTGGTGATCCCACTGGGAAGAGCTCGGCACCCATCACTTACTTCTTCCAAGTGGCAATCCAACTCCTTTCTCTGCCAGAGAGTGGCCTGGGCTGAGTGAGAGTGTGAGTGGGGGTGAGAATGCTTGACAGAGACTGCGCTTGGGGATCCTTTCTGCTTCTGTGGTCAGCAGCGAACATAGGAGAAGGGTACCGGGAATCTTCGTTCTGCCCTTAGCCATCTTTCTCTTCTCCCTAGGCTAGCTGCCTTCTAGCCTGGCCTGGCTCCAGGCCCTCCTTCTGGAGGTCCCTCTTTCTCTGGTCTAGTGCTCCATTTTTCCAAATCAGTTGTCCTGTGTCCCCTGGGCCTACAGCCTCCTTCCTGTGGCCTGTCAGGATTGTTCCAGGAGCTTCTAGCTTCTTTTCCAGGCCCTGGACCACCAAAGAGGTATGAGAGTCAGGTGTGAGACCAGACCAGAGCCAAGAGAAGAGGGATGGAAGGGAGGCCAGCCCCACCCGTGCCCCATTGCCCCCCAGCATATCCTTGGGGGCCAGAGTTCTTGGGCTCTTCCCCATCACCCAGGGTCTGTGGCTATCATCTGCCTTCTCTGTCCCCACCCCCACCCTGACTCACCTACGCTGACTTTTAAGTAAGTGCCTCAGTGCTTAAGCTGTCAGTAAATGTTTCTGCCCAGCAGATGGCCGATTTTGACGTGGGCCTCATCTATCAGGCCTTTCATGATTACTCCAGCCTGTGCGGCTAGGTCCCTCTTTGTCCCTTGTACTGCTTTAAATGGAGCTGCCCACAAAATCACCCTCTAGAACTTTCTGTGGTCACACGCCTCCCATTCCCCGATTCTTCCACCTGCTCTTCCCCATCACTCTCCCCTTTCCTTGTTCTTTTACTTGGAGATCTTAGCTCTCTGGCTTGGCTTGGTGATGTATTTTGGACACACTTCTCTGGCCTAATCTTGGCCCCTGGCATCCTTTCTGCCCTTTGCCCCCCCCCCCCCCGTATTGCACGTACAAGCCACGCACATTCTGGCTTCCTGTTCCAAGACTCCTGGGGCCTACAGACCCCTTCTATATGCAGTCAATACCCTAGAGTTTAGCTTTTGGGTCCTTGTCATAAAATGCCATAAGAGAACACAGGATAATTTAGTCTCACCTCCTGATGTGACAAATGTGGGAACTGAGGCCCAGTATGGAAGAGGTATGACTTTGTGGCCAGGCCCCAAAAATAATCTGTTGGAAGGGCAAAATTAGGACCCAAGCCTTCTGATTCCTAATCAAATACTGCCCTCGAGCTCTTCACGTGGGCTTATTTCTTGCCAGCACGGGTCATTTTATGTAGCACCTATGGGCCCTGGAATCAGACTCTCTCACCTTGCCTGTGGACTTGTGTGTGACCCTAGGCTGTTACTTAGCCTTTTGGGCTCCCTCATCTACAGAATGGGGAGGACCAAGAATAAATGGTACCAGCCTCATAGGATTGTTCCGAGGATCGAATGAGATGATGCATGCCCACATTAGCTGTCCAGCAAGTGTTAACTGCCATATTTTGTCATTGCAGGTCTGAGCCTGTAGTAGGTCTGCATAAAGACCTTGGGGTAGCAAAGAGGGATCTTAGCTCTCTGACTAGGAGAGGCCTTGGGAAAGACTGTTCTGACTTTGTTGCCTGATTCAGAGGGAGTGATTCCAATGATGGGTATCCAAGGCCACATGGAAAGAGAGGAACAGTGCCATGGATAGGGGAAGGGGAGAGATTTGTGGATCAGGGAACCTTTGGGTCTCTGCCTGCCTGCAGGGATGTCTGTGGGGTTAAGAGTTAAGGAAATCTGGGGCCTTAGGCTCTCAATATCACCTTGACCAAGAATGGCCAGGGCTCTCAGATTTGTATGCATTATTTTAAGGGGCACGTGCCCTTTGCAGGCAGCGTCCCCCCACCTCCTGCCTTGCCCATCCATCCCCTCCATGTTAAGGCACAGTGCACTCTGGGACCTCTGTTCTGGGAACTGGGAGGCTGAGGGCTATTTATCATAACCAGGAGGTAAAACTGAGATTGCCTGCCTCAACCCCCACCCCGTGGGCTTAAGATGAAACTAAAAAGCTACAAGTTGCCTTTGTAAAAGACACGATAGTGTGGCTTGGCATGGGGGCAACATTCCAGTGGCTGGATTTTCTCCCTCCTTTATCTCTTCTACCTCCTCTGCCAGAGGACGAATCCCCATGTCTCCTCTTCTAAGGGTGTTTCAAATTCAAAGGTCAGGAAGCATCCATGTTGTGGCCCACAGAGTCCAACCAGCCATATAGAACTCATGTCCTCACCAGCACCACCACCCTCTTTCTCCTTTTGCCCTTCCTCCCGCCTTGGAGATTTTTCACACAACCCTCCACCTCCAAACTGATGGATTATTGACTGCTAGGAGCTATAATAACAGCAACCTCAACAAATATCTCATACAATCAAAAGCCACAGACACACTCTGCTTGGGGTACACTTGAGCTCAGGCAGAGAGCTGGGGACCAGAGCTCTTGGCACCCGACACACACCCAAAGGTATGAATTCCATCCTCAGGGCCCCTTGACTCAATTCTGGCTCTACCTTGAGCCCCCCAGGGTCCACATGCTTCTTGCTCCCCCAGCTGGTACCCTACCTCAGCCTGGCCGCCCCAGGGGCCCATGTGATGACCTGTCCCCTTTAATACCATGTGATGGCTCATTGCAATATGTGTGTCTAGTGAGCCATTTGGGGCAAGATTCTTCATTGTTAAAATGGCCAATGAATCTTGTCAAAGATGGTAGGGGCTGAGAGTGACCTGGCTAGTTGTCCTATTTTGCCCATCCTGTCATAGGCCAGTATGTAAGATTCTTTGGGGGCAGGAGAGGATGGGCATTTAATGCTCACCAGATTTTGCTGACTGTAGACTGTAGTTGTAGAATCATTGGCTCTGAAATCCTCCAGAACTGGATGTGAGTTCTAGGTCTGTTATATACTACGTGTGCAACCTTATGCAGCTTACCTCATTTCAGTGAGACTCAGTTTCCTCAGCTGGGAAATGGGGATGAAAACAATAATGCCCACCTCATAGGGCTTTTGTGAGGGTTCAGTGAAGAATGCATGTAAAACCAGGGGTTTTTCTTTTGCTTTTAGATTTTATTTATTTATTTGAGAGAGAGGGTGAGAGAGATGGAGCAGGAGGAGTGTCAGAGGCAGAGGGAGAAGCAGACTCCCCACTGAGCAGGGAGTCCGACATGGGGCTCAATCCCAGGACCCTGGGATCATGACCTGAGCCAAAGGTAGATGCCCAATCGATTGAGTCACCCCAACACCCCTAAAATCAGTTTTCACAGTGCTTGCCTGGCACAGAGTAGGGGCTCTGCAGTTTTGTTATTGTATTAATTGGGTAATATTTTTTAAGATTTTATTTATGTATTCATGAGACACACAGAGAAGCAGAGACATAGGCAGAGCGAGAAGCAGGCTCCCCATGGGGAGCCTGATGTGGGACTTGATCCTAAGACCCTGAGATCACGACATGAGCCAAAGGCAGATGCTCAACCACTGAGCCACCCAGGTGCCTCTTAATTGAGTAATATTAATCGCCCTTGACAGCAAGAACAGAGACTTTATCATAGTATATGTGGGCTGACAAGACAGAATGGGACTCCTCATCAGCTAGGCTTCGAGGCCACTGGAGAAATGGCAGAAAGCAGCTTTTAGGCCAGGTTCTTTGCTTTCCCTAGAGTGTGCTGAGGCATCTGCTGGATGGTTCTGGTGGTCAGACACCCACAGGTGAGGCTGTGGAGTGTAGAGAAGTGACCGTCTATCCCTCTTGCATGCCTTCCTCCTGACACCCATGGGCATTCAGGGGCGTGGCTTTGCGGAAGTCACTGAAGATGTCACTTCACATAAGGTGGCCCCCAAGCCATGCGGCACTTTCTGCTTTGGGCAGCTGTCTACCCAAGGACTCTCAGACCAGGATGAATGACTGCCAAGATTGTTTTCCTCCACCCAGGATGCCACGAGGGGGCTCAACTCTGCTCCTGAGAGCATAAGCCAGAAGTTCTAGAACTACCCTGGCTGGGGAAAGGGAACAATAATCCCCTCAAGGGCTATTTACCAAGTTCTGGGTTTCAGCTGACATGACTCCAAACCCTACCCCATTTCTGCCTTCTTCCTCAACTAGAACTGGCGCCCCTCGGGCTCGTGTTCATTTTCTATTGCTCTGTAGCCAGTAACATTTCGGTGTCTCACACAGTATAGATTTCCTCCCTCTCAGTGTCCATGAGGCAGGAGCTTGGGCTCTCGCAAGGCTGCACTCAGCGGATCAGCTGTGGCTGGGGGCTCATCTGAGGCTCAAGGTTTTCTTCCAAATGGACTGGTTGGAGGCTGCATTCAGGTTTCTGAGATTGTGAAGGTGGACTGAGGTCCCCACTTTCTGGCTGGCTGTCAACTAAGGCTTGTTTGCCTATACTGGAGGCCACCTGCCATTCCCTGACATGTGGTCTTTACTCACCACGAAATAGCAGGTGGTTCCTTCAAGCCCAACAAGAGATTATCTGCCGTGGCTTCAAATCTCTCTGACTTCTGTATCCAACCTCTGGACATGCTTTTAAAGAGAGCTTACCTGATTAGGCTAGGCCCACCCATACTCAAGGGGAGGGGATTTGCAGGATAGGCACGCTTAGAATTCTTCCCACCACAGACTCTATGAAAAAGCACCTTGGCCTATCAGATTATTTTCTAAAAACCGAGACCAGCTGCTTTCCATTAGCATTCCCCACTTTGGGAAGGCAGCTAAGCATAATCTTCTGAATCCTTGAACCTGAACCTGGCTGTGGTTAAGACATTTCAACAGCCTCAGAAGACAGACCTCATTCTTGTGTTGTTTCTCTTTTGCCCCCTTGTTCAGCCCTCAAGTCAGATATTTTGAAAAGCAGAAGGCAGCTGTGAGGCCTATGTGTCTAGGGTTGGCCGAGAGAGAGCAAGCAAGCCTTGAAATGCTGACCCATAATGGAACTTTATGCCTCTGCTGGGCCAGGCTTCCTGATGACCATTATTACATGACTTTGTGCTCTCTGGAAGTGCTTCTGAATGCCTCTTATTTACAGGATAAAAACATACATTACCTCCTCTTTCCCTACTCAGCTTGCTAGCTTTTTCATGGATTTTGTGCGGAGGGGATTTTTACTGAAAGCCTGTCTCATATTGTCTCCATGTGTTTAAAAAAGGGGACCATGTTTCCCACCGATTTCCTATTTGTCACTGCAGTTCCTCCCCTACTCCCCACTCCTGCGTTCATCCAACCATAAAAAATTGCAGCAAGCACCTTCTGTGTGTCTGGTACTGTGCTAGGTGCTGGTGACATCCAGATAGGCAAGATGTGGTCCCTGTCTTCAAGGTGATATCAGCTATGACAGAGGCATGTGCAAAGGTCCGAGGGCGTGGGGCATGGATGGTGACCTTTGAGCTGGATCTTGAGGAACATGTAGGATTTTAAGGATGTGGGGATCAGGGGGTTGATGTTCTAGGCCAAGTGGACAGCCCACACAGAGCACTAAACGTAAGAGAACATGGTGTGTTTGAGGAATGACTGGTAATTCTGGCCATGAGGGTATGAGTGGGGGTGGACTTCTGGTTCACTGGAGGGGAGCAGGGGAGACCAGGTTGCAGAGGGCCTTGGATGTCAAGAACTTGCCTCCCATCCTGCCAGAAGTGGGAAGTTGATAAACTAGTTTAAGCAGGGGAGGGTCCGACTCAAGCTGGTATTTGAGACCAAACATTGTGACTTTTTTGAGATATCAGTGAGCTGACAAAGAGTTTTTGCTAAATATCATACACAAAAGTAGAGGCCAGATGAGGTGGTCGAAAGGCCACTTTGAGAGAGCCCTGCTGTAACAAAGGAACAAGGTCACTTTAGATTTCTATTAGCTACAATGAGACACGTGAAAGAAATACAATGATGTCCCTATGAGAAGCCAAGTTCTGGTCAATAAAGTTAGTCCGGGGCGGGGGGGCAACCGAAAAGAAGTTTTGCCAGTGGGAGAGTAGGAGGAGGCAAGGTGCCCATTCCTGAAGCCTCCTCCATGAGGTTCTGGGTCCAGCCTAGTGTAGTGGGGCTCTCTACTAGGGTGCTGGTGGCTGGGACACCTAGGAGTGGATTCTCTACACCGAGGACAGGGGGGACCCAAATGTGCTTGGTTCTGGATGGTGAATAACCTACGAGTGGGGCCCACCTGGCTAGGAGTGAAGTGAGGCCTCAAAAAGGTGGGAATCAGGGGGTCCCTCCCCCAGGCCAAATGTTCCTCTGCCTCCAACAGCATGCCTCTACTTCTAAGAAATTTCTGACCATAACGGTGGCTCTTACATTCCCTCCCCTTCTTTTATTGAATTTAGGCATTCGGGCAGCAATCATTTATTGAGTGCCTGCTGTGTGCTAGGTACCATTTTAGGGGCTGGGAGATCCAGTGATGTACAAAATACACAAGGCCCTCGACCTTATGGAATTTACACTCCAGCAGAGAAGACAGATGAGAAACAAGTAAATTAATATAAAATATAATTTCAAGTAGCACTGAGGGCTATAAAGATGTTCAGAAAGGGTCATGTGATGGAGAGAGACTGGGGGCTCTAACTAGGGTGGTCATGGAGGTCTTCTCTGGGAGCAAACAACTGAGCTGACCTGAAAGCTACAAAAGAGTCAACCATGTAGCTAGCTGGGGAAGAGCCCTCTGGGCAAAGGGAGCAGCAAGTGCAAAGATCCTGAGATTGAAAGGGCCTGGTGTTGGGGATTGGTGAGAAGATCAATGAGGCTGCAGCAGAGGGAGAAAGGGTGGGGGGAGGGAGCAGAATTGGCAGTCAGGAGGCTTAGGGTCAGATCACATAAGGTCCCAGGTGTAAGGAGCTGGGACTTTGCTCTGAGCACGGTGGCAAGCCACTAGGGGGTTTTGAGCAGGGGGTACATGTGACTGATTTGGCCACCGTGTGGAGAATAGGGAGGCAAAAATGGAAGCCGGGACACAAGCTAGATCATTGCTGTGATGCAGCAACAAGACAATGACAGCTCAGACGAGGACAGAGATGGTCGAATTATAGAAATATGTGCAAAGAGGACTCATAGGATTTACTGTCAGATTAGATGTGGCATACATACATACATACAATGGAAAGAGAGGAATCAAGAGCTCCTAAATTTCAATCTGAAATTTTTCAGAGCTAGGGAAAACTGCGGAGGATGGGTATGAGGCAAAGCAAGAGTTCCATGCACTGTTAGTTGGAGGTGTTGACCAGGCAGTTGGTTATAGGGCTCTGGAGTACAGAGGAGACATCCAGGCTAGAGAGAGATGCCATGGAGTCCAGTATATAGATGGTACTTCCAGTCTGAATGAGATCACTTAGGACGTGATAGCCACTAGCCACACGTGACCCTGAGCCCTTGAAATTGGCCAGCTCTAATTGAGATGTGCTGTATGTGTGAAATGCAAACCCGGTGTCAAAGACTTAACGTGAAAAAATGTCAAATGTCCCCTTGATATTCGTTTTGTAATGATTACACATTGAAAGGCTCCTATTTTGGTCCTGTTGAGTTAAATAAAATAGGATAATGTTTCGGCTCTACCCAACCTCACTGATTTCTTTTTGCTTTTTTAAATGGGGCTACTAGAAGCAAGCTACACAATGGCTTGCTGTTGTGGCTCATGGTCATGTATCTACTGAAGGGCCCCGGCTGAGGAAGCAGGGATAGATACAGAGGGCCAAGGACAGTGCCTTTAGGAGCAACAATATTTCGGATCCAGGGAGAGGTGAAAGATCCAAGCGAAGGAGTTTGAGGAGGAACAGCCAATGAGGTCGGAGGAAAATGAGGGGAGTGCAATGTTCAAAAAGTCAGAGCAATGAAGTTATTCAAATAAGGAGGGAGTGGCTGATGTCACAGGGAAATCAAAGCACCCGTGGCCTCATTTAACAAGAGTCAGTTTGGTCGAGGGCTTTGTAGGCACTTTGGGTCTGGAGCCCGAAGAGAGCGAGCCCAGGAGAATAAGCGAAGACAGAAGGATAGTAGGTATGGATGACATGCCTCTTGTAAGCTCTGCTTGAAAGAGATGCGGAGACGTGGAGTGGTAAGAGAATTTCAAATCAAGAGGAGGTGTGTGTATTTCCCTGTGGTTTTCGGTTGGTTGATGGAGACAGCGAGACAGCGCAGCTGATGGTGGTGCCGTCTTCAAGGCATTTTGGATTTGCTTGGGAGGATGAGGCAGGTGTGCCTTGCAGAATCGGAGACAGTCTACACTCAAGAGTTAGTCAACTTGAGTGATTCTAGTAAGTGCCCTAAGGGATTCAGATGCTGCCAAGATGTCCTCTTTGTTCTCCCTGTTGGCTTCTGTATTTTTCTCTTTGACTGTTGCTTACCTTTCTTCTAGCCCTGACAGTGTTGGATGGGTTAAAGACAATATTAGCCTACTGTGGCCCGGCATTTTGGAAGGCAGACTCCCTTTCTACGGACTTCTCCAAAGCTCAGAGACAGTTTATTTCCCCAGTGTCGAAAAAGCCTTCCTTAGTATTGGGGGTGGGAGTGCTGCCATGTTTATGAAGGTGGCCCAGGATCTCACCCGTGATGTGAATTGCTCCTGGCCCAAGGAATTCTCCTATCCTCCCTTGGAATTTCTGAGGGGCCTCTGAACTTTACTATCCCTTTGCTTCTCCCAAATCTCCAGGTAGAACTTTTGTGTGTGTGCATGCGTGTGACCATTAGTGAGGATTGTGTGGGCTTGGGATTAAGTAATTTTCACGCAGAATTGTGATGCTAGCTCATAGAACTTGAGTGACTTGAACGAAATGTCAATACCTTTCAGCCAAAGTCCACCAGGATCACACCCGTCGTCAAACGAGTTGTGTTTATTACTCATCACGGTAAGAAAGAACACACACTGTAGGAAATCATAGGACTTCTTGCTAAGAGGGTCTGAAGCCACCTTAGAGCCTACAGGCATCCCTCTTTACCTCTGGAGATGTATCAGGGGCTTATGGCTGGAGGGCTGGACCACACGGGCCTGGAGTCCATCCACGAAATAGCAATGGCAGTTTAACTATGTCTGGGAGCAGAGCAGATCTGGGGTGGGGAGGGAGGCTCCAGAACCTACTTAACCCTGCTGCATGATGGTACTTCAGTCAGATCAAGACCCTAGGGGGAGCTCTTATGAGGCCCATCTCTGCCCGCCTTTCTACAGCTTCCAAGCTGTGTATGAATATAGAGCAGGCTTTCTCTGGGTTAGGGTACTGATCAGGTCCTCCTCCTGACCCCACACCAACTCCCATAAAAATGTCAGCATTGATTTATAAATATTGGATTATCCACAGACACGTTTCCCTAGGCCTGTTGACCCTAGCTTTTGCTAGAAGGCTAGATTAAATGGAAAATTTACAGTTGATGCTCAATCGATGATCTGTACTGATGGAGAAAAGCACAAGGACAGATGATTCTCCCATGACATAGGATAAGAGTCATAGGAGAATTAGCCTTTTGATGGCTATTTGGATTGTTTCCCATTTTTGGTTATTTTAAAACAATGCGGTGATAAAAATTTTTGCATGTATGTTTCTGTGTACAAGTGTGAATATATCTACAGTGTAAAGTTCTAGCAGCAATGATACTGGATCAAAAGGTATGTGCATTTTAAGGACTCTTGATTCTGCGAAACTATTCTTCACAGAGCAGTTTACACTCCATAGTGTATGGGAGTGTTTATGTTTCTTATCCTTGTCGGCAATGGAACATCATTAGAATTAGAATGTCAAACTTTTTTGACAATCTGATAGGTGGAAATATTAACCTGATCTTTTGATTTACATTTCCTTCATTAGGAGTGGGACAGGGTCTTTCTTCATGTGGTTATTGACTATTGGTATTTCTTTTTCCATACACTGCCAATTGTATCCTTTATCCTCTTTTACACGGAGTCATTTGTCTCTTGTTGATTTATACGTGCTCTTGACAAATTAAGAAGGTTGGTCCTTATATCTATCTTTGTTGCAAGTAGTATTTCTAGATGTATTATTCACAAACAAACCCATTTCCCCAATCCCAAGCAAGACACTTGCTGTGTCTATGTATTTGCCTGTTCTAGACATTTCATATACATGAAATTATGATCTTTTAAGGAAGGGTAATTTTCCCTAATGGCAATTCTCTTTGTCTGGTTTTCCTTGAATGGTTTAAGAATCTAATGGAAGAATAAGGGGTAGGGAAAAACTAGTGTGTTGTGCCCTGGATATCAAATAATGATCTTTTGCTTTTTCACTCAATCTTTTAGTGATACTAGTATGGCTGAATCACTAAGTGAAGTTTCTGGAAGTCTGGAGGTTCTGGAGGCCAGTGAGGATGGTAAGTAGCCCAGTAATATCTTGTAAACTAGAACTAGATTTGTTTACTATATTTAACTCCTAAGAAAAAACCAAGTCACAAGCAAACTTTTTGGGTTCAACTCTGGTATCAGAAGAGGTTTATCTGAGGCCTTGCAATCTTCTTTTGGGATGGTTACCAGGTTCTGCATACTAAGGTATGAGAAATATTTCTGCTTAATCCGGAAAAAAAAATGAGAGTAGACCATGTCTGAGAGATTCAACTGAGGTCATACTGTAGCTAGTGATCCAGATTTAACCAACAGCTAAATTTGTGATTTGAGGAATAAAGGGAGAATACAAACAAAAGATGCCCCCACAGGCTTTGGCTAAGTAGGACTCAATTTATAAAACTTCTTCTGTAAAACTTACTCAGATGTGTGTCCATTCCTTCATTTGAGGAACCACCTATGAGGGATATGCGACCATGAGGGAGGTAAAAGTCACTAGACAATGATAAGCTTCACTGACACCACACCCCTGCCAAAGGAACCATTGGACATAAAATAAGACATTGATTAAATACAGAATGAAATGTAACAGTTCACTGGCTTGTTCTTCAATTTTTTTTTTAAAATTTTTATTTATTTATGATAGTCACACAGAGAGAGAGAGAGGCAGAGGCAGAGGCGGAGGGAGAAGCAGGCTCCATGCACCGGGAGCCTGATGTGGGATTCGATCCTGGGTCTCCAGGATCGCGCCCTGGGCCAAAGGCAGGCGCCAAACCGCTGCGCCACCCAGGGATCCCTTGTTCTTCAATTTTTGTGGATGTAGTGTGTGATGTGGAGGACGTGGTCTGGAAGAACAGAATGGAACCTTCCTATGGTTTCCTAGAGGCCTGATTTCACTGATGATGTGGGGCAGGAGATGCCGAACCTGATGCATAGATCCTTGAGGGCAGGGCTTGGGTCTTCATGTCTGCGTCACCATTGATTAGTTGGGTCTCAGAGAGAGTCCTTCGGTACCCCCAAATATTTAATCAATGAACGAATAAATAAATGAATGATAGGCCTCTACACCAAGACAGCCCCAATTACCAACTGACCTATCTTTTTGGATATGAGCTAGACAGATGCCTACAAAAGAAGGTGGCAATGCGGTGCATCTTGATAAAGAGTGGAGATAAGGAAATGCCTTTTCTCTGTTCCCAAGGTTTTGTTTTTTAAAAGACCAGACATTTGGGTGTGTTTTGAGAACTAGTCATTGCTAGCCAGAGAATAACATGGCTGTTCAGAGGTAGATGGAAAGAAAGGCTAAGGTAGAAATGTTTTCTTCCCAAGCAGCGATATGAGGCAACAAGGTACCATTATGTGATGCACTTTTAAAGCCCACTAAGGTCAACCCAGGTGGGCTGCCTGTATGCTTGGTGGATAAGCACATATATAACCCAGAAGCAATGATTCTTCATTGGAGTTAATGGTGTTTTCTTCTCTGGGGGGTAAAAACCTGCCTTCCGGGAGCTATTTTCTGGAATGTGACACACAGCCCTCGTTGGATGAGGATGTAGAAAGCTACTGCCTGTTTTGGAATCCATAGTGCAATCAATGGCTTTATTGTAGGAGAAGTTCAGACAGCTGGCAGCTCACTGACCTCCACTGCTGTACCTGACAGGGCATGAGTTACCCTGTGTAGAGGCAACCCTACATGAACATTGCTGGATACAGACGTTTCAACACTCACCTGCTACCTAGGTCTATCTACCCTTTGGCACTTCAGCAGCTTTGAAAACCAGCCTGTGCAGGGGTCTCAGCTGCCAGGCACCTCTTTACAAAAGAAAGCTTGAGAGATTAATTCATACACTTGAATATATGGCAGCCATCCCAGATTTCATTATGGTTTCAAAAGACATAGTGTGTGGACAGTTCCTGGATTTGTATCTATTTCCTAGGGCTGGTCTCCACACGTGGGGTCCGATGTGGTTGGTGCTGGAGGGGTCTCCCAAGCCAAAAGACGCCAAAGACTTGGACCCTTGCAGCTGAGATTGGATGTGTGGTAATGGGTTATTCAGTAAGGCAGTGTCCAGCTTCCAAGTCACCGTCCTAGGTCAGTGAGCCACCAACCTTCCGAGTGTGGTGGTCACTGGCTCTTGGCGTACCCCCAGCTCTGCCAACAAAGCGCTCGCACCCCCATCCTCAGAGCCCCCCCGCAGGACCGAATGGAAACATTGTTTTCTTTCTAGTGCCCATGGTTGAAAGAGACTCATATTACTGAAGGTATTTTTGATGCTTGTAGGAAAATATGTTGTGGTTTTTGCCCAGCAAAATGGAAATTCACGGGAGTCAGGGTGGGATTGAAATACACCCGTAAGTAAATTTTAGCACCTGTTACAGTTCTGAAGTCACTAATCATTTTGCTAACCTAGGAACGTGAAAGAGTGTCAGTGCATAATAATTTTTGTCTGCCTGTACAATGATTACATTTGCCACGTTCAGTTTTACAGCCTGGAGAGTTTTAAAAGTGTTTTTTTAAAAAAGATTTTATTTATTTATTCATGAGAGACACACAGAGAGAGGCAGAGACACCGGCAGAGGGAGAAGCAGGCCCCCTGCAAGGTGCCCAATGTGGGACTCGATCCCAGATCCCAGGATCACGCCCTGAGCCGAAGGCAGATGCTCAACCACTGAGCCACCCAGGCATCCCTAAAAGTGTTTTTATTCAATTATTGTTTCTAGATTGTGTCACAAGTGCAGCTACCAGCTGCTGATTCTCACCTCTCTGCCTTTGCCAGTTTATGAGAAGCAGGTTTGCCTTCCTCCCTTCTAGTCTGGGATTTTGAAGCAAAGAGGGGCAACAATCACTGTGTTTCTAAACACACTGAGCATAAAGTTGTTCCTCTTTCAGAAGGCCAGGAGGAGACCACCCATCGAGAATCTGTAACTCTTACTCCTTGTGGGTGAAAATGGGGGGCCTTTTACACCAGAGAAATAGGCAGATACCACAGAGAAGGGCATTTCTCCCCAGGGGTCCAGATGGTAAATCTTTTTCCAGCAAAGAACTTATTTCAGTAGTTAGTATAGTAGAGGAATGCACAGTCATTTTCGAGCATCCCAAGCATCATTCTAAATGATTTATTATTATAGAAATTAGTTGAATTTTTTTCCTGAAAAAAATTACAGAAGGAAACTCGGTTTCCTGCTGTATCTTCATGTTTTATTCTTTCTACTGGTAGGTAAGACTGGTAAGTTGGTCCCAATTGTGACCCTATTTAGATACATCCTAGTAGATGAGAAATTGCCCAAGCCATCCCAACTGCAATGAGTTAAGTGGTGATTATCAAGCAAACAGTCCTCTGGTCTTGCATTGTCCCACCCCATGCCGGCTTCTGCTTCTAATCATGCATATTGCACATGCATGCAATTTACTATTGAATGGTAGATGTGGGGCTGCTTCCCCTTATCTATAGATAGAAGTGATAGATCTATAGATAGAAGTGATAGATCGATTCTACAGGTAGAATTGAATCTGGCATAATAAACAAGTAATTATTGGGATACCTGGCTGACCCAGTCCGTAGAGCATGCAACTCTTGATCTCAGGGTTGTGAGTTCAAGCCCCACGCTGGGTGTAGAGCTTATGTAAAAAACTTTTTTTAAAGAAATAATTATTGATTCCCTAGTACTAGCTCACATTTATTAGCACTTGCACCACACCAGATCCTATGCTAAACTCTTTACTTACATTTTTTACAATTTATATCAATCCTGACAAGGGCTAGTGTTTAAATTATACGATGCTTAGTGATGACTGCTCAGTGACCTCAATTTAAGGGAATTGACAGTCGTGTTGGTATTCTGCACTCCTCAATGGGCTCAGTGGTTTCTGGGGTGCTATCGCATGCCTTTCACTGTGCTGGTTGCTAATGAGAATGCTAAAGAGGGCCTGCCTACAGCCTTGATGTAGGGGTCGGTAGCTAAGACACAGAACTGTATCTTATTCCTTTCTCATTGATGCCCAAAACATAGTAAGTGCTTGGTCTTAAACATTTGTTAGATGGATGGATGGATGGATGGATGGATGGATGAACAGACTAGAGAGCATTCAGATGTAAAACTTGAAGGGCCAACAGTCAAGTTTCAGGTGTGTAGAGAGAAAAGGATTGATTATTGAGGTTGGTGGGACACTGGACTGAAGGCAGGCCTTGAACGTTAGAAACCTTTCTAATAGGTAGGCTTTTTAGGAATCAGTATACAAACAGGCCATAGGATTTCAGAGCTAGAAGAACCCTACTGTAGCATTTCCCAAAGTGTGTTTTGCCAGACATTCTGCTTGCATGCATTTGGGAGACAGTTATTGTGCCCAGTATCTTAGGGCTTCACCATACATATAGGCATGTTGAAGTTCCAGAAAAGTCTTGTTGGAAAGCAGAGTCCTAAACTTTGTCTAACTCAGCATTTCTCAGAATGACTGGCCTGCAGATCCATGCAATAGAACTATGACCACCCTCTGAACACACTTTGGAAGATGCTGATTATTGGGATCCCTTTACTTCCCTGCTGAGTTCCAGAGAGGTTGAGTGATGTACCCAGAGTCACAAAGCTAATTGATAGCAGAGGCAAGCCAAGGATTCCAGAGTGTTCTGACTCTTGGGTGGTACTTTCCATTATCCTACTAAGCTTTTCTAGTGGCAGCCTCATTGGCAACTACCTTGCCTGGGCCCTTCTCTGCCAGTGCAGCCCTGTTTTGCTGGCAGGAGGCCTTCCAGAGACCAGACTGTTGAGAATTTGGATGAGACACCTACGCTGGTGAATTACTGCATGTAAAAGCAGTAAGAGCTGATTCCTTCCCTTTGAGGGATGCAGCACCGACTCCCCTCCCCTTGCCCATCTTCTGCTGAGCCCCAGTAAAGATATGTGTGCTTGTTAGGAAATTCACAAAAGCCAAATAGAGCCTTAGGAGCATCTCAAGGTCCCATTCCTCACTGCTGCCCCGGTAGTTAATGTAGATAGAACAAACTTTCAATTATTTGCATGTGCAGAGGGCAGTAGCCCTGTAGATAATCCAAACCAGCCGGCAATAATTGAAGAACACATACAGCGCACATAGCACACACACGCACGCATGCACGCATGCACTCCTTGCAAAACCCTGTGGTATCTGATTCTGTCATGACTTTTGCACAGGCAGCTTCTTTACTTGGTGGCCCTTTCTTCCCAGCCCTCTCCCTTGCTCCTAAGTTCCCTCCTCGAGGATGGCTTCCCTCACCGCACTGCCCTGACAGCACTCACCCCTCAGGTGTGGGTCCTTTCAGCACCCAAGGTGGGTGGTACCAGCTCCCACCTAGAACTCTGGGGTCCCCAGGGTTTTTTTTTCCCCTGTGGAAGCTTGGCTCCCCAACTGGACAGCAGTGATCCCAGCCACCAGAGGGAAGTCAGGGGGTAGTCCCCAGTGATTCTGTGGGGTTCAGTAATTGCCGCACATGAATGAACTTCTTAGGTCAGGAAAGAGGTGTGCGTTGGAGTGGAGAGGCAGGTGGATGCCTGGTGGGTTGGGCATGAAGAGAGGCCCCTCCGAAGACCACGAGCTGGGCCTGAGCTTCTGCTCACCCCAGAAACTCAGACACTTTGTCATAATGAGTTGTGAAGAAGGGAACAGGCCAAATGGATGGTGTTGTGGGCTTAGGGGGTGGCGGCGAGGGCCAAGCCTGCAGGGCATCGGGGATCACAGTCCTTATTCCTGTCACAAAGGCCCCGTTTCCTCTCCACCCTCCCTTCCGCTGTCATACTCTGCTTTGCTTTTGTTCCTTAACTTCCAGGAAAGAAGAAATCCAAATTTAAAGCCTTCAAGAACTTTTTTGGCAAGAAGAAGAAAAAAGAGTCTGAAGATGCCCAGGGAGGGAGGAGGCTAAAACCAAGCTTGTCCAGCAGCAGTATTAACATCTCTTCTCTGGAGCCAGTTCGAGAGGGTCAGCGAACTGAACCCAGGTAAGCTCAGGGGGGCTACAGCCACTGCCAGGGGGCCTTTTCTGTGCTCACATGTATGCTTGTGGTCTGGGGTACATAGCTCAGTAGGTTGGGCAGCTGCACACCCCTGACCCCCAGAGCACTGGGTACCAGTAGATGAGGGCAGCGTTTCCCATCACAGCCACATGGGGCCTACCACTAGTGAGGAGCTGGAGGCCTGTTTCAAGTAAAGACAGCCTACCTCATTTGGGAAACTGGGCCTGGTTTGCCTGCCTGGCCCTCAGACTATAGGTCTGTGATTTCCCCAGCGGGGTTGGTGGGGGTGGGGCAGGGAGCTACATCTCTTAATGCGTGATTAAAATCTCAGAGACAGAAGCCTCTAGCTGGGTGGAGGCCAAAGCTTTAAATCACTTGTGTTAATGTAAAGACAAAGAAACAAGCAAACAAACCAAGAACCCCAAATCCATTTCTCCCTCCATCACAGGAGACAGAGGGGGTATGGAAAATGCTGGAACTGGTGCCAGAATGGGGGAGCCTCTTTCTCAGCCACCCCTATTCAGATTTTCATCTGTGATGCCCCCCTTCCGTCTCTGAACGTCCAGTACCCCCAGCTGTTCCTGTATCCATCAGATCCCCGCCTACAGAGTTCCACTTGGGCCCAACTTGCCAGACTTATTTGGGCTGCCCATAGAGCTCACCCATGCTGTTACCTGTTCCCTCAAGGCTTTGCTTGCTGGAAAGGGGACGCTTAGTAAACGTGTTATACTTGTTATACTACTCCCTGACTGCTAACACCTAGGTTTCCTTAAGGACCTTAATTAGTGCATTAAACGTGAGGAATCTCAGAGAGCAGGAGATGGTTATGGACAGAGGGGCTTGTTTCACACGTTACAAATGATGCCATTGTATAGACCACAACCTTATAGCTCTAAGTGAGGCTAAGACTAGCCCTGCTATAAACTTGGGGGGGGGGCAAGGAGAGGGGATTTTGGGTCTACTCTGTGTCATCTCTACAAATAGCGACAAATCTATATGTTTATCCTCATGCCAGTACTCACTATCTTGATGAAGGTGGCTTTGCAGTAAGTTTTGAAATTGGCAAATGTGAGTTCTCCAATGTTGTTCTTCCTTTTCAAGTTTATCAGTATGTAACCCCTTACATTTCTCTATGAGTTTAAAGATAATCTAGCCCACTTCTGCAAAAGAATAACAAAAAGGCAGCCAGAATTTCAATAGTGATCACCTGAAATCTGTAGATCAGTTTGCAGACTTATTGCCCTCTTGACAAGATTAGGTGTCCCAAACCATGAGCATAGGTTGCTTTTTCATTTCCTTAGGTTTCCTTCTTTAATTTATTTCATTAGGGTTTTAGAGTGACCAGAGTATAATTTTTACACACTTTTCATTAAATGTATTCCTAAGTGTTTTATTCTTACTGATGTTATTGTAAATGAAAATTGGAAGTGGTTGTCATTTCATTTTAGGATTGCTCATTGCAAGGATACAGAAATACAATTGATTGTCGTATATTGGTCTTTTATCCTGCAACCTTGCTGAACTCACTTATTGGTTCCAGTAGTTTTTATTGGATTCCTTAGGAGTTTTATACATGAGGTTGTGTCATCTGTGATTAGAGATAATTTCACTTCTTGTCCAATACGGATGTCTTTTATTTAATTTTCTTACCTAATTGCTCTGGCTGCAACCCCCAGGACAATGTTAAATAGAAGTGGCAAGAGCAGACATCCTTGTCTTGTTCCCGATGAGGGAGAAAACATTCAGTCTTCCATCATTAAATATGACATTAGCTGAGAGTTTCTCACAGATGTCCTCTGCCAAGGTTGAGTGTATTTATTACATATTAGGACTTTACAAATGCTTTTTCTGTATCTGTTGAAATAACTACATGGTTTTTGCTTTTATTCTGCTGATATGGTGTACTACATTAATTGATTTTCATATATTAGAAAACCTTACATTTCTTGCAAGTTCTACCTGGTAATAGTGTATATATAATTCCTTATGTTGCTGGATTCAGATGACTAGTATTTTATTGAAGATTTTTACATCCATTTCATAAGAGGTATTCGTTTTTAGTTTTTTTCTGATGTCTTTGGGTGAAATTTTTAAAAGGTAAAATATCTTCCCACATTCCAAAAGGAGTCTTTTTGCCTTTAGCCTTTTATTTGTTTCTAACTTTACCCTGATTTATCTTAGCACTTAATTGTCATCAATCTGTCTTCATTCCCAATCAGAGGGTATTTCCATCTGGGTTTAGCAAGATGAGGGTGGGGGTGAGGTAGAGTAGGTGCATAAGATGGATTTGAAAATCAGACAGATGTATCACGGAACCCTCATGTGAAAGAAGAAACGATCTAGTGAATGAGAGCCTCCAGGATCTGGGCAGATGTTTGATATTTTAAATCAAAACAAAAACACTAGAGAGAAATTTGAGCGTGAAAGATCTTTGACAACTCTTACCTTAATAACAGAAAGACTCAGGGTCTTCCCTCTCATTCCACGGGGTTGTCACTATTGAATTGTAGACTTTTAATGGGTGAATTAGGGAATCCCTGGGTGGCTCAGTGGTTTAGCGTCTGCCTTTGGCTCCAGGCGTGATCCTGGAGTCCCGGGATCGAGTCCCACATCAGGCTCCCTGCGTGGAGCCTGCTTCTCCCTCTGCCTGTGTCTCTGCCTCTCTCTCTCTCTCTCTCTCTCTGTGTGTGTGTGTCTCATGAATAAATAAATAAAATCTTTAAAAAATAAATGGGTGAATTGGATGGTATGTAAACTGTATCTCAAAACTATCATGTAACAAAGATATGTGTTGATAATTTAAAAATCAAAATCATACAGAAGTACATAAAGTAGGAAATTAAAGTATTTCCTACTCCTGCCCCCAGTGCCATTCCTCAGGGGGATCTACCACTAATTATTTGGTGGATATCCTTCTGGATTTTTTTTCTATGAACATAAACTATGTATGTGTGTAATAAGCGTTATTTATTTATTTATTTATTTGAGAAAGAGAGAGCATGAGTGGGAAGAGGGGAAGGGCAGAGGCAGGCTCCCTGCTGAGTGGGGACCCCCCCTGACACAGGCCTCGATCCCAGGATCCCGGGATCATGACCTGAACCAAAGGCAGATGCTTAATGGACTGAGCCACCCAGGCGCCCGTAGGTGTATATATTAAATGAGACCATACTATTCTTTATTTTTTGACTCAATATCTTATGGAAAACTTTCTATGTCCACACATGCACATCCTTGCCCTCTTTCTGAGGTAACTGTGATATGTCATACTATGCATATACACGTGTCTTCAGTTCCTATGGCCCTTGGGCTGCTTTTACAGACCTTTTCCTTCCTGTTCAGGATCAAGAGCAACATGGGTAGCAAATCCCTGTCCCATGACAGCATCTTCATGTTGGAACCTGAGCCTGAAAGATCAACCCATCAACTCTGCCCCTCTCCAGAGCCCAAGAGAGGCAGACCTCTACAGGTAATAGTGAACTCAAGCATCAGTGCCTAATTAGACTACTCCTCTTCCATTCCCTAGTCCTAATCTGCCAAAAAAGCAAGGAGTGAGGAATTTGGCCTTGTTTCTCAGCTGATTCTACCCCACGGAGTTATTGTAAAGAATGGAGAGTGTATAAATATATGGTGTGCTTACCTAGTGCCCAGCACACAGTGTTGTCTGGCATAACCATATTCACTTTTCTTGACGCACCTCAAGAATGCTTTAAGTAGGGTCCCTGGGTGGCGTAGCGGTTTGGCGCCTGCCTTTGGCCCAGGGCGCAATCCTGGAGACCCAGGATCGAATCCCACGTCGGGCTCCGGGTGCATGGAGCCTGCTTCTCCCTCTGCCTGTGTCTCTGCCTCTCTCTCTCTCTCTGTGACTATCATAAATAAATAAATAAAATTAAAAAAAAAGAATGCTTTAAGTATTAAGACGGTGACATCCCACTGTCAATGTGCAGGCATTCCAACTGCCATGTTTTTTCTTTCTTCAACAGCAATCTCAGGTTTCCCGAACTCTGCCTAGAACTGGAACTAGTAATGTGCATGGAGCTGTTTCTGGACTTATGTTTGAGGCTATGCCCCAATATGTGCCCAAAAGTGGAATCTGGGTTGGAGGCTCCAAGGTCCCTGAGGTAATAGAGTGGAATTGTGCAAAGTTTGGCAGCTGAGTCAAACAGATAGACCTATGCTTGAATTCTCGTGCTACTTGCTGGCTGTGTGATCTTGGGCTGATTGCTTAACCTCTCTGAGCCTTCCTTTCCAGTGTATATTAATATTATACCCACTGTATAATATTAATATTAATATTAATATTAATATTAATATCTACCTCAAACGGTTGTTTGTGAGGATAGAATAAAAGACTCAGAGAGGTTAAAGAAATTGCTCAATCTCACCCAGGTAGTAAGTGGTAATCTGACCCAGATGCGTTGACCTCAAAACCCATGGTCTTTCTAGTATCCCAGTTTTTCTAGTACCCCAGGCTTTAAGATATTCAGTTTCTTTGTATCTGCCTCAACAGGGAGAAGGATATACCTTTAGTCTTCATCAGATGTAGCCTATGCATTGAACAGCCTCTTACCTCCTGATAATCCTAACCATTGCTCAGTTAGACTCTTCTGGGGCTCTGATCTAGAGATGTTCCAGGGGGAGCTAGAAATATTGCCAGGGACATAACCCTCAGCAGCTACCTTTATCCTTCTCTCAACTTGGGGGTAGGATGATACCCAAATATCCCTGTGTGACTGAGAAGGCCATACCAGGAGGAGCCCGTTTTCTACTTTCGCATTTGGCAAAAGGTGACTGGGGCTTATTTCTGACATGTCTGCTCAAGACTCTATATCTCCCGTTCTGGTTTCTGTACTGTATGTGGCAGCTCTGCTGGCTACATTAACCGTGGAAGGTAGAGAAGCAAACACCAAGATGGTCGCCAATGGTGCCCATCTTATGGTTGTATAGCAGACCCTGGGTCAGCAGACTGTTGCCCTCTTGCACCACAGCAGCAAAGGTCACTTCTGCAAACTTTCCTGTCCTCAGTCTTGAACCTCAACATGAGCTTTTACTTGTCTCCACAGCTGCACTCCCTCACCACTCAGGGGCACAAATCCAGATGTGCATGACTGAGTGCTACACAGTTGTTTCTCACATTCAGAAAGGGGAATTCTGCTTCCTGGATGCCTCCCTCTCTCCTTCTCTTAGTCCCAGCAACAGACAGAGAGACTCTCATAGCAGAGACATGTTGTTTCTCTAAAAAGGTGATTTGTTGGGGGTAGAGGGGGAGGTGTGAAAATTCAAGGTAAAGATTCTAGGGGCATTTCCTCTCATAATGAAGGGGTTAGGAAAAGCCAAACAATAGTCCCAAGGCAATTTTTCTCAAACGATTGGTTTGGGCTCACTCCTCACATCTTTGGCCTGTTCCCTCAGTCCCTCTTCTGAGAAACAGAGCTGAAGACAGGGTATGGTGTTAACAGAACCTGAGCCATCAACCACCAGATCCACCTTTGCATGGGAAGCTTCCTTTTGGTGCCAAGGTGACAACCCTCCATGACAGGGTCATTGAGAGCATTAAGTTGAGGGTCCTGATACCCCATGCTGCATAGAAGCTGAGAAAGTATGGAAGTGACCAATGGCTGGGTCCCTTGAAGGGGCAGGAGTCATAATAGATTCTGTGACATTCAGAGCAACTGGGAGATTGTGGGAGACGAACTCCCAGTGTACAGTTCTGTCAGAAATACTGAGACTGAACCAGCATTTTATCCCTTGACAGATTTTCACCTGACGTCTTATCTGAAGTGTTAGGAATGTGCGTGCCTTGATTATTCTCCAAGACATTTCATGTTCCTTTTATTTGAGGAAAATAGATGAGAAGATTTACTAGCAGATTGTTAGCATCTTCTTGTGGAATCAAACTGAATTCAGTAATTTAGGAACTGAGGCTGCGTAGTCACAGACCTGGGTCTCCCTCTGAGGCCCCCTCTTTTTAAGATTTTATTTACTTATTCATGAGACACACAGAAAGAGGCGGAGACATAGGCAGAGGGAGAAGCAGGCTCCTCACAGAGAACCTGATGTGGGACTTGATCCCAGGATCACAGGATCATGACCTGAGCCAAAGGCAGATGCTCAACCACTGAGCCACCCAGGTGCCCCTCTCTGAGGCCCTTCTTAAGGAAGGAGGCACATCATCTCTTCTGGTTCTTGCCCTTAAACTTCCTGAACTTGAGCATGGGACACCCCTTCCGAGCCCTTATAGTTAGGAGATAGGAGTGCACAATAGTTAAGAACATGGACCATAAAGGCAAGCAGACCTTTCAAATGCTTGTTCTGCCACCATGAGAATTAGGGCCAGTCACGTCCTCATTCAGACCCAGTTTTCCCCACCTGGAAGATGAGGATCACAAGATCAGATGCTTCAAAGAACTGTTGTAAAGTTCAAATGAAATACATCTACCGAGAGTGCTCCCTGCCTGACAGGGAGAAAGATCAAATCAATAATGTAACTGCCTACCTCTTCACCTGAAGGAACTTAAAAGAGGAGAGCAAACTAACCCCAAAGCTAGTGAGAGGAAGGAAAGAATACAGATTAAGGCAGAGTAAAGCCCTCAGTAAAAGTTAGTTGTCATGATTGCCATTATTGTTATTAGGATTGGACTTGGGGTTGGTGAATCTTTGAGACTTCTTCTCAAGAGCCCCTAGCGGGCCTGGTAGTAATAAGAGGGCACCTTAGATTCTAGCCAGGAGTGCTCCAGGGGCAGAACCTTGGAAAAATCCTCACTGGGGCTCCTTTGGCTTTGAGAATTTGAGGACCATCTGTCCTGAACAGGAGCAGAGACTATGACAGAAGAAAGCATGTCAGTTCCATGACAGCAAAGATTTTGTTTGGGTCATTGCTATAGGCCCAATGCTTACAGTGGGCTGTGGCACACTGTAGATGCTTAGCTGGCATTTGTTAAAGATAAAATCAGAGATTCTGATCCACATCGAAATGACCATGGCAGAGACCAGTGCCTCAGATTCAAGTGTACTATGAAGTTCAAGTTGGAATGAACTAAGTTAGTCTGCTGAAGCCCAAGGAGAATCCAAATGATCAATTTTTATCCCCTTAGGAAAACTAGTAAAGCAGTTCTAATCAGGGCTAGTTCTGTGGATTTTCTAATAATTACAGAAGACCAATCTTGACAGGACTAAGATAAACAACCAATAGAGTCAAGATATGATCCAGACAATTCCTGGAATGACAGGAGCAAGGGTTATAGTTTGGATGCAAAGCTTAGATCTTAACCCTAAAACTTAACCTCCACAAGAACCAGACTTCCAAAGACAGGGCCAAAACCAAAACAAAGATCAGACCGAAATAAGATTTATAGTAAGCATTAGTTGAGATATAACACCAGAATTCTGATTTTGATCAATTAAGCAATTCAAAATTTCTGTTTCTGTTTGGGGATTGGCAAAAGTGTGCAGCAATCCAGGGCATGACCCAAGGCTATTGGTCTGGTTTGCATAGGTACAAGAAGTGAAGTCATGGAGGTAGGAGATTCTTTTCTTGGCTTGTTTTCTCACTTTGGGTACTTAGTCTCTCCATCCATTAAGCAACAAGAAAACACCAATAATTTGGAGGAAAGCACACAAGTTTTAAATTTTTCCTTATACTCTCCTTGACAGATCCCAACACGGCGCCCATGCCAACCCAGCATCAGCCCACCTCTAATCCAATCTGACACAAATTCTAATGACTTTGAAGTAAGCTCTGTTGATGAAGAGTCACCTAAGAGCTCACGGAGGAAAGCTTTACCACACAATATCTTGACATTGAAGAAGGTGAGTGTTAGCCCCATCCTAATTGGTAGGTTTTGTTGGGGAGCACAGGTCAGAGGCATAATCTCTTGCACTCCTTCTACTGTGGCTTAGCACTAGGGGGGCATCTGGGGAAGCCACGGCCATTTTTGACTTTTGATTTGCATGGTGGTTTACATTTTCTGTCCAATTCTACAAACCGAAAAATCAGCACTTTTGTTTGTCAGCAATGGAAGACGGTATTTTAGAAAACAATAATAGTTTGAAGATATTTTCAGTTATTTTAGGAAGAAAACAAGGGAGATTTTTATGGAAGTAAAGCCTCTATGTTTGTGAATGCCAAAATCTCAAAGGTTAGGGCATGTAGTATTGTTTAGTAGATACACACCTATATGAAAAATCATTTGACACATGAGAGGGCATGTATGTGCATTTTATACAGGTAGGTTTGTCAACCAATAATATCCAATACAATTGGAAAATTAGTAGATTGTGCCTATATCAGTACCTCCATTCTCAAATTAATGTATGGTTAATTTAATTGGTTGTTATTGAACTTGAAAGGAATTTTAGAGATTTTATGTATGTATATATGTATGTATGTATGTATGTATGTATGTATGTATGTATTTGGGAGAGAGAGCAGAGGGGCAGAAGGGGAGGAAGAGGGACAAGCCAACTTTGTGCTGACCCAACCTTGGGCTTGATCCCACAACCCTGAGATCATGACCTGAGCTGAAACCAAGAGTCAGATGCTCAACCACCTGAGCCACCCAGGCAACCCAAACTTAAAAGGACTTTTTTTTTTTAATAATTAGGAGATATTTATTTATTTTTTAAAAGATTTTATTTATTTATTCATAGACACACACACACAGAGAGAGAGAGAGGCAGAGACACAGACAGAGGGAGAAGCAGGCTCCATGCAGGGAGCCTGATGTGGGACTCAATCCCAGGTCTCCAGGATCATACCCCAGGCTGCGCCAAACCGCTGCGCCACAGGGGCTGCTCTTAAAAGGACTTTTAAAGTGAAACGGAGTTTAGAATAATTAACCTTGGGGACTTAAAAAGTAAACAGAAAGGTAATTGATAATGATGATAATATGCCAGTCAGCACAAAACTGTTTTGATGTTAGAAGATTCTATGGAGGGAAGCAGACTTCAGTTAGATGTGTCAACAACAACAAAAAAAGCGGTCAAGTTAGGAACAAAATTAAAGCACAGGCCGGTGTTAGGTGGATAAGGATGCTCACTGATTTATGGATCTAGACTGTATGTATTTTCTGCAGAATATGCTAAATCAGACAAATTAGTCTGAATTGGTAGGAAGACTGAATTACATAACATTTCTACTGTGATAAAATATACATAACAAAATTTATCATGTTAAAGTATACAATTCAGTGGCATTAAATACTTTCACAATGCTATGCAACCATCCCCGCTGTCTAGTTCCCGAATAGGTTTGGTTCCCCCAAACAGAAGCCCCATACTTATTAGGCAGTCACTTATCATTCCTCCCTCCTCTCAGCCCCTGGCAACCACACCAATCTGCTTTCTGTCTCTGGATTTGCCTATTCTGGACACTTTATATATATGTAATCATACAGTATATGGCCTTTTGCAAATGCTTTTTTCACTGAGTACAATGTTTCTGAGGTTCATCCATGTTGTAGTATTTCAATCCTTTTTGTGGCTGAATTACACTCCACTGTATGGATCTACCATGTTTAGCTATTCATCCACTGATAGACATTTGGGTCCTATCTACCTATCGACTATTGTGAATAGTACTGCTATGAACAATCAAATACAAGTTTTTGTTGGAACACTTGTTTTCAAATCTTTTTTTTTCCCTAAGATTTTATTCATTTATTCTTGAAAGACAGAGAGAGAGGCAGAGACACAGGCAGAGGGAGAAGCAGGTTCCATGCAGGGAGCCCAATGTGGGACTTGATCCCGGGACTCCAGGATCACACCCTGGGACAAAGGCAGGTGCTAAACCGCTGAGCCAGCTGGGCTGCCCTTGTTTTCAAATCTTTTGTGTGCTTACCTAGGAGTGGAACTGTTGGATCGTATGGTAATTCTACATTTAACCTTTTGAGGAACCACCAAACTGTTTTCCCCAGCAGCTACACCACTTTACATTCCCTCCTGCTGATGTATAAGTCTTCTGATATCTCCAAATGCTGACCAACACTTGTTATTTTCCTATTTTTAAAAAAAATTGTTCTCGTGGCTGTGAAGTGGTATCTCATTGTGGTTTTGATTTGCATTTCCCTAGTGGCTAATGATGTTAGTTAAGCATCTTTTAATGTGTTTATTGACCATTTATACATCTCCTTTGGAGAAATGTCTATTCAAGTCCTTTGCCCATTTTTAAATTGTGTTTGGTTTTTCTCTTGTTAAGAGTTCTTTATATATTGTGGATACTAGACCCTTTTCAGGTATATGATTTGCAAACACTTCCCCCATTCTGTGAGTTGTCTTTTTTAACTCTCTCAAAAGAATAACATTAAAAAAATTTTAATTTAATTTTGATGAAGTCCAGTTTATTGATATTTTTTTCTTTTAGTACTTGTACTTTTGCTGTCATGTCAAAGAAACCACTGCCCATCTTAGATCATGAAGATTTACCCCTGTGTTTTCTTCTAAGAGTTTTAGCTCTTATATTTAGGTCTTTGATCCATTTCGAGTTCTTTTCTATATATTGTATGAGATAGGATCTAACTTCATTTTTTGCATGTGGCTATCCAGTTGTCACAGCACCATTTGTTGAAAAGACTTATTTCTTTCATTTAATGTTCTTGGCATGCTTGCTGCAAATCAGTTAACCACAGATGAATGGATTTATTTCTGGACTTTCAGAATAGAGATCTATTCCATTGGTCTCTATGTCTGTCCTTATGCTAGTACTACACTGTCTTGATTTATCTAGTTTTGTAGTAAGGTTCAAAATCAGGAAGTGGGAATCTTCCTATTTTGTTCCTTTTTTTCCCTTTAAGATCATTTAGGCTTTTTGGGGTCCCTTGCAATTCCATATCAATTTTACAATAAGTTTTTCCATATCTTCTAAAAAGCACATTGGGAAGGGCACCTGATCTCAGGGTCCTGACCTCAGGGTTCTGGGATCAAGCCCCACGTCAGGCTCCGTGGGGAGCTCAGTAGGGAGTCTGCTTCTCCCTCTCCTTTTTCTGTCCGTCCCTCAGCTTGTGTACTCTCTCATTCTGTCAAATAAGTAAATAAAATCTTTAAAAATATTTTTTAAAAAGCACATTGGGATTGTGATAGGGATTGCTTTGAATTTTTAGATCACTTTGGGGAGTTGATCACCATCTTAACATTAAGTCTTCCAATTCATGAATGGGATGTCTGTCCATTTATTTAGGTCTTTAATTTCTTTCAGGATGTTTTATAGTTTATAGTGTACAAATCTTGCATTTCTTTGGTTAAGCTTATTTCTAACTTTTTATTTCTTTTTGATGCCATTGTGAATGGAAGTGTTTTCTTAATTACCTTTTTAGGTTATTCATGCCCAATGTATAAAAGTTCAACTAATTTCTGTGTGTCGATCCTGTATCTTTTAATTTTGATTAATTCCTTTATTAGCTCTCGTAGATTTATGGAGATTCTTTAGAATTTATTTTTTGTTAATTTTTTATTTCTTTTTTCATATTATACCTTTTTTATTGACTTCTCTGTATAAATTCACTTGGTATTTTCTTCTGCTTTTATGAAGAACGTAAAATCTATCTGGGAATTTTTTTCCCCAAACACTGTAGTTTTCAATTTTAGGAATTTCTGTTTGGTTGCTTTTTTAAAGTTTGCATTTCTCTTTGAAACCCCTCACCTGACTATTCATTATAATTATACTGACTACATCTATCTATCTATCTATCTATCTATCTATCTATCTATCTATCTATCTATCTATCTATCTATCTATCTATCTATCTATCTATCTATCTATCTATCTATCTATCTATCTATCTATCTATCTATCTATCTATCTATCTATCTATCTATCTATCTATCTATCTATCTATCTATCTATCTATCTATCTATCTATCTATCTATCTATCTATCTATCTATCTATCTATCTATCTATCTATCTATCTATCTATCTATCTATCTATCTATCTATCTATCTATCTATCTATCTATCTATCTATCTATCTATCTATCTATCTATCTATCTATCTATCTATCTATCTATCTATCTATCTATCTATCTATCTATCTATCTATCTATCTATCTATCTATCTATCTATCTATCTATCTATCTATCTATCTATCTATCTATCTATCTATCTATCTATCTATCTATCTATCTATCTATCTATCTATCTATCTATCTATCTATCTATCTATCTATCTATCTATCTATCTATCTATCTATCTATCTATCTATCTATCTATCTATCTATCTATCTATCTATCTATCTATCTATCTATCTATCTATCTATCTATCTATCTATCTATCTATCTATCTATCTATCTATCTATCTATCTATCTATCTATCTATCTATCTATCTATCTATCTATCTATCTATCTATCTATCTATCTATCTATCTATCTATCTATCTATCTATCTATCTATCTATCTATCTATCTATCTATCTATCTATCTATCTATCTATCTATCTATCTATCTATCTATCTATCTATCTATCTATCTATCTATCTATCTATCTATCTATCTATCTATCTATCTATCTATCTATCTATCTATCTATCTATCTATCTATCTATCTATCTATCTATCTATCTATCTATCTATCTATCTATCTATCTATCTATCTATCTATCTATCTATCTATCTATCTATCTATCTATCTATCTATCTATCTATCTATCTATCTATCTATCTATCTATCTATCTATCTATCTATCTATCTATCTATCTATCTATCTATCTATCTATCTATCTATCTATCTATCTATCTATCTATCTATCTATCTATCTATCTATCTATCTATCTATCTATCTATCTATCTATCTATCTATCTATCTATCTATCTATCTATCTATCTATCTATCTATCTATCTATCTATCTATCTATCTATCTATCTATCTATCTATCTATCTATCTATCTATCTATCTATCTATCTATCTATCTATCTATCTATCTATCTATCTATCTATCTATCTATCTATCTATCTATCTATCTATCTATCTATCTATCTATCTATCTATCTATCTATCTATCTATCTATCTATCTATCTATCTATCTATCTATCTATCTATCTATCTATCTATCTATCTATCTATCTATCTATCTATCTATCTATCTATCTATCTATCTATCTATCTATCTATCTATCTATCTATCTATCTATCTATCTATCTATCTATCTATCTATCTATCTATCTATCTATCTATCTATCTATCTATCTATCTATCTATCTATCTATCTATCTATCTATCTATCTATCTATCTATCTATCTATCTATCTATCTATCTATCTATCTATCTATCTATCTATCTATCTATCTATCTATCTATCTATCTATCTATCTATCTATCTATCTATCTATCTATCTATCTATCTATCTATCTATCTATCTATCTATCTATCTATCTATCTATCTATCTATCTATCTATCTATCTATCTATCTATCTATCTATCTATCTATCTATCTATCTATCTATCTATCTATCTATCTATCTATCTATCTATCTATCTATCTATCTATCTATCTATCTATCTATCTATCTATCTATCTATCTATCTATCTATCTATCTATCTATCTATCTATCTATCTATCTATCTATCTATCTATCTATCTATCTATCTATCTATCTATCTATCTATCTATCTATCTATCTATCTATCTATCTATCTATCTATCTATCTATCTATCTATCTATCTATCTATCTATCTATCTACCAATGCAGGACTCGATCCCAGGACCCTGGGATCATGACTTGAGCCAAAGGCAGATGCTCAACCACTGAACCACTCAGACGCCCCTGATTTTGCTGTGCTTCTGTTTGAAAATGAGAGCCTTTTGTCACACCAGAGTTAGGAGTGATTCACAACTCGGAAAACTCACTTGGAAAGCCTGTTAAGCCTATTATAAGGCCCCTCCCATGATAGTCTTATTCAACAGGTCTTGCTATATCTTTTGAAATGTATTTTTTTCAGTATTCACTACAGGTGACTCTGATGCTGGGAGTTGGGAGATCCTAGACCATATTTTCACTGCCCCGAGTTCCAGAGGGTCTATTTGAATAATTGATTTTATTAACTGTTTATTTAATTCACTTATGAGTTTAAGGGAAGTTGTAAAATATACACATACTCTATAGCCAGATGACATACTCTAAACTCAACAACGGAGATTCCCTTAGGGCTATTTTGAATCACATGCTTGAACTTGAGTGCCATAGTCAGGTGAGGATAATGCTTGATGGCTCTGCTCTCTTATTTTTAGCCCAGTTTCGAAGATAGCTATGGGTCTGTGTTTAGGTCTAATACCTAGAGATTTCTTAATGAGAGCCAATCAGGCATGGCAAGACTAGTGGCTATTTTTAAGTTTGATGGACTCTTGGTTTAAGCTATTGCTGGGAACGGCTAAGCTCTCACCTGCACACACTCAATCTACAAGTTGCCAGAATTTTGCTGAGCCTGATTTCATTGTTATGCTATAGAGTCTCACTAAACAGTGCTTTTGTCTATAGTGCTTACACCATAAGGTTTAGGATGCCAAAGAAATTGAAAAAAATTTTACATTAAATGTACATTACTTGCTGTCTAGGCATCATAAGTTAGTTTTCATGAAAAGCCAGTTACATGGTGTTCCTTTAGGGCTTCTGGATCCATAGAGCTCCTTGACTAGTGAGGTCTCAAAGAGTAACTAAAATGATACAGAGAACAGAGGGGCTTTCTCCAAGCAATTTCTCAGAAAGGAAACATCTGGCGGAAACATTTAGCATAATCAATTTGCCAGTTCAGCAAATGTTTATTGAGCAACTACTATGTACCAAGCACGGTACTAGGGGTTAGGGATACTGTCGTGAATAAAACAAATGAAAACTCTTCGTCATGGAGTTTATATGTGTAGTGGGAGATGTGGACAATAAATAAGATACATAAGCAAAATATACAGTATGTTAGTGATAAAAGTGCCAAGGAGAAAAGAAAAACAACATAGGAAGGGGATGATGGGGCAGCCCCGGTGGCGCAGCCTGGGGTGTGATCTTGGAGACCCAGGATCGAGTTCCACGTTGGGCTCCCTGCATGGAGCCTGCTTCTCTCTCTGCCTGTGTCTCTGCCTCTCTTTCGCTCTCTCTGAATAAATAAATAAATAAATCTAAAAAAAAAAAAAAAAAAAAGGAAGGGGATGATGAAGTGTCACGGTGGAGGGATACAATTTTAAATAGGTTAGCCAGGGAGGATGTCACCGAGAAGGTGGCTTTTGTATTGGGACTTGAAGGAAGTGAGAGAGGCAGCCACATGTACATGGGGGAAGAGCATGCCCAGCAGAAGGAAGAGCATGCCCTTAGGGAGGAGCACACATGGAACGTTTGAAGTTCAGCAAACCAGCAGTATGTCTGGAACAGAAAGTAATGGGAGGCATAGTCACAGAGGTAACAGGGAGATAGATCATGTGAGGTTAGTGGGAGTATGGACCTTATCATGTAGTCCCCAAATACCGGAACTATAAGATTGCCCTGAAGTATGAACACATTTCAGAACAACAAAACAAGAGACCTTACTCTGTACACTGAATGTTAAATTAACAACTCCACCAGATCACACAAGCAAATATATAGTACCCAGAAGAGGTGTTCTATAAATTCATGGATGAGAGTTGCATGAACAAGTTAGAAAAGGCTTCCAGAACCACTCTTAATTCTGTGTGACTGACCCCACAAAAGATAACTAGCATTCCATTCCTTCCCCTTTTCCTAGAATAAAAAACAGAACAGTGACCTGGATCTATCATTGGCCTGACCCATTAGCACTGTGTTGCGCCCCAGGCATTGGAATCACTGGCCATAAAAGAACCATATTTGGAACCAAGATAGTAGCTAAGGTTATCACTGAACCAACATAAAGTAGTGGGGGGTGGGTGGAATATGAAGAGATGTGAGAGCTGCAAATACCAAAGGGGACTCTAGTGCTATGTAAAGCTAGTTTGGAAAGAGCTAGTGAGTAAACAGAAATGAAGATTGTGTCCACCTGCTCAATTGTATCACTTTCCATTGGTGTGCAGGAGAGCGATGGCTTATCACCTGGCCTTCCAAGGGGCTCTCCTGACGCAAATATTGGGAGCTTCTCAGGAGTAGGAGGTGCTCTGGGGTGTCTTTTTGAGGTGTAGAAAATGCTATGTCAAGAAGCCTAGAGGAGAGTAGTTTGAGGCTCCTAGGAGGAACTCAGCTGGGAGCCCCAGGGACCAGATAGTTCAGAGAGGTAGAAGCCAGCCATAATGAGGACAAGGTGACAGGCTCCATCTCCACCTCATTGGGGGTGGGGGTACTCAGGTCCTCCCATCAGCCTGGCACCCGTGAACAGTAAATGTAAATAAAGGTAGTGTGCTGTTTCTGCAAATGCAGCTTACAGACAAGCCCTCTTTGAACCTGATTTTCTCCCCTCTACCCAGCCCTCCTATGGAGAAACCCCACAGCCCTGATTGGTTTTCCTGACACAGACTGTGCCTCTCACCCCAATCAGCCCCTCTTGTTAATTAAAGGGGTATAGGACAAGGGAAAACACAAATCCTTTGACCTTGTGAACTCCATTAAATGGTTGAGTTCCTGTCCTAAGGGCAAAGGGGAGCTCCTGAATCCTCTCTAAGCAGGGGCACAACCTGAATTCATTTCCCTTTTCTTGTTTTCACCTACAAGGGACCCAGCAGAAGTGTGCACCTTGCCTCTAAGGAGTCTATTGACCAGAAGGATTTTTTTCTTTAGGAATTCTTCAGCCAGACAAGTTTCCAGCTTTTGAGACCAGTGGCAGCATAGGGAGATGACTCATTCCTTTTCTCCCCCTCTCTCCAGAGCTCCTTTGAGCCCTCACCTGGACCAATCCGCTCACAATCTTTGACCACGTTTGCCATGATTGCCTCTCCTGGCAGCACTCACCTGCCCATGAGTTTCAACACCCCAGCCACCACCAAGGGCTGTTTAGATTCTTCAGCTGCTCGACACAAGATGGCTTTAAACCCCCGGAAACAAAAGAAAAAGAAGAACCCTCAAACCAGTGTAAGTACTTCAAGAGGCCTAAGAACAAACTCCCATATAGTAAAAGAGGAGTTCCAACCTTCACAAACTGCTTCTTGGGGAGTGGTATGGTTTAGGGGATCCATGCCCTAAGTAAGGATGGTAAAGTCAAGGGCACTATCCCAAGTTTGACACCCCCTCACCCCGCCAGAGGTGAGCAAACTTGTATCTAGTGGGTAGGATGTACTATCCATGTGGTATTTACATAAAATGGACTGAAGAAAGCAGAAACAGTGGCTTAAACCCCAGGAATTGCTTATTGGCTTAGTGTCTGGGAATTCATTCAGCCCTCTTTGTAGAGGACATTCAACCATGGCCCAGATCAGGAAATTATTAATCAGGTAAGACCCATGAGTTACAAATTGCAGCCCCATTCAACTCATTTGGAGGCAAGGCTTCCAGCAACTCCAAGCATTCAGAATTCAGCTATTAATGCCCCTAGAAATCTCATTGTCACATAGATGTCCCAAAGTTGTGTCACATGATTTTCTAGCAGGCAAAACTACATTTAGGCAAGCCAATTATGTTAAAAACATGGCCACGAGACTCAGAGATCTGACAACAAGGAGAAGTGACAGTTGATAGCTGAAAGATGGCAGAAATGATCTGGGGCCATTTAGTAGAGGGATCAAGAACCATGCCCACCTCAGTAAATCTAAATCTCTCAGGGCCACACTATATCATAGTCCAGTGTAATCGATCATGTTCCTTATTTATCCAAGTCATCAAGAAAAGTTTATCTGTGTTTTATATCTGTTTAAGAAGATAGGGAAATAGTGCCTTTGGAAAAGATTTTTACTAAAAGGTAAAAGATATTGGTGTTGTAAATTTTAATTTGCTAAAAGATGTTGGTGTTCAAAAAGATGTGTCAGTTAGCTGGAAGATTCACTTTGGTCAAACACTCAATTCTTCAGTGACTCTGGGCTATAAGTAAAGGGTTGTAAATTAGAACTGGAAGACACTCAAAGATTTTGTAGTTATAAGCATTTTACAGGGGAGGACATTAAAGTACAAATAGTTGCCTAAGGTCACACACCCAGATGGTAGTAGAGCTAGGGCCAGAACCCAGTGTTGACCTCCAGCCCCGTACTCTTTTCACCCCACAGTGCATCAAGCTTAGACACCTCAATTTAACTTTAGAAATTAGATGGCTTAGTTCATTAAGCATCTGACTCTTGATTTCAGCTCAAGTCAGATCTTGGGGTCATGGGATTGAGCCCCGCGTCAGGCTCCCAGTTCAGCAGGAAGTCTGTTTGGGATTCTCTCCCTCTCCCTCAGTCCCTCCCCCAACTTGTATGCTCTCTCTCTAAAAATAAATAATTTTTTTTTTTTTTAAAAAGAAAGAGAACAAAATACGAATTGAAAGAACAGTCAGGGACAGCAGGTCTGGGGGGCCCTCTGGTGGCCCTGAGAGTATCTCCTTGGTTGGCTGTCAAGCAGAAGGTGACCAATTACTATGCACTAAACACTATATATGCATTATCACCTGGACGTCTCACCACAAACCTGGGAGATGGGGAATGTTGGCTCAGGGAAAGGATGTAGGGCCTCTGATTCTCTTCCTTCAGCATAGCCTAATTAAGAAAAGGCCTGGGCATCACTTTCTAAGAAGGTCAGGACGTCTTCTTCCATGTGACTCTCCCTGACACATGGATGAATATGAAAGGGTCCAGGATCATGTTGGACACAGAGGCTGCTGCCACTTGCTCCTTGCTTTGGAGTTTCTTAGGTTCCCCCTCACCCCTAATTTATAGAGGTGGGCATAGAGATTTAGACATAGATGTGGGCATAGAGATTTAGAGAACAACCTGGCGAGGCTCACACAGCGAGTAAATACTGGAGCCGAAATTCGAACCCAGGCCTATCTCAACCTCATTCATGCAAAAGTAAACTACTTTGAGTTGAGTATGTTTGCACAGGCACCCTGAGTAGTAGCGTAAAGAGGAGGACATTTGCTTTTAGATGCATGGCAGAAAGGCTCACATGAGGCAAATTCTGGTAACCGTTCAGTGCAGTGCTACTCTGACATTTCCAAAGCTGCACTGTAATCATATGCAAGCCTTGTTTATATGAAATCAATTTCAACTCTTTCAGCATAAGGTTGAACCCTTCATTATTTTCCCTCTACTTTCCCAGCAAAACCCTGATTCTCTTTCTTCTTTTGAGCTGGAAAGGCTTAATTCATGCTTTCATTAAATTCCCTGAAAAGAAGCCAAATGGGATTTGAGTTTGGCTCCCAAATCTGCTGAAACAAATTTGGGAATTCCAATGTTGCTAAGAATATGATCGCCGTCAGGCCCAACAACCCCACTTTTGGATTGATGGCCTTGTAGTGTGGTTCAGCAGTTTCCGGGGTGTCACAGAGGGTTCTCTGCAGCATATCACTTAGAGACCAGAAACTTCCAATCTAGGTGAATCACTTCCAATAGGTAAAATGATCACATCTAGTAGGTGAAATGATCACCAGGGAATTAATGCCATTGGAAATAATTTCTATGGTTATTGTTATGCTCCCAGCAGAGCTATTTGGATATCAAGAACTTTTTTCCTAATGTTATTTTCTTTGGCAACCATGGAGGGGTGAGTGGGAAGCACTTCAGTCTGAAGCTCTTTCTTTCCCTCTTTCAGGCAAAACCAAAGCAAGAGGAGTCAATGCTTCTACTGGTTTCTGAAGAAGAGAAGAGTACAACCAAACCAAAAGAAGCTGACCGAAAGAAGCCGAAAAAAGACAATCCAGGTTGGCACAGCTTCACACTCATTCAGAAATGTGTTTTATGAATTTAATTGCACAGTGCTTTTTGAGAGGAGCTATATGAGATTTACCCAGGCTTCTGTCTGCCCCTGGTCCTCAAAGAGCTTTCAATTTAAGATGCATATCAAAGTGGTCCAGGTTTCTCCATCTATACTGCCTGCCTAATACCATTACCACTTGCATGGGATTAAGGTAAAAGATTCTACCTGGATCTCTATCCTATCTAAGTGAATTTCCAACCAGAGAGGTATTCTGAGCTTGCTTATTTATAAGCTTGTCTAATCCATGAAAACTAACAAAACCACAAAACTGTCTTGAACACACACACAGAGAGAAGAAAATGAAATGAAAATTAAATTTTCTTTCTTTTAAATATTTTTCTCTTACTTATTTTTAATAGTTGTCCCTTTTACACACAGAGGATAGGACCAATTCTGTGTTTGTGGGGGCAGTTACTTTGGTTTTCCATATAATCACTGGATGATGGGGAATTGACTTGCAATGTGTCTCACAGGTAAAGGTGGATCTGACTACTGATTTGCTGTTGATGAGCTGACCTTGTAATCAGTTCATAAAACTGAGATTTCACTTTGATTTAAAAATTTCCAGGTGGTTCAGCGGTTTAGCGTCTGCCTTCGGCCCAGGGCGTGATCCTGGAGATTTGGGATCGAGTCCCACATCAGGCTCCCTGCATGGAGCCTGCTCACACACCTGCCTGTGTCTCTGCCTCTCTCTCTTTCTCTCTCTCTCTCTCTCTCTCTCTCTCTGTGTGTGTGTGTGTGTCTGTCATGAATAAATAAATAAAATCTTTAAAAAAATCTTCAAAAATAATTTCCAACTGCAGAGGCTAATAGTGACCAGGTCACTCACTTTCTTCTGAATGGCTACTTCTCTGTAAGGAGGAATTCAATAGTGAATAGGTACCCGCTGGGCCAGGGCAGAATGTTTGAATTTTAGGAAGTGAAAGGCATGTATATTTTTCCTTTCCTTATTTTTCTTAGGTACAGGTGTCTCAGGCCTGGAACAGAGCAAGAAAACTGAAACTTACGATAAGAAGACAGTAGATCAGGCCGCAAGTGCAGATGCTGCTGGGAGTCAGAGCTACCCATTTTCAGCGGCACATGGAAGACGAGGTGCAAAGAAAGGTTTGAGTGCTTCAGGAACTAGTGAGTGTGTGCCCAGAGGAAGAAGCTTCAAACAATCCAGTCGAGGGCTCCGCAGCGGTGATAGGGCGGGATCCCCACCTGCCGATCAGAGTGCCAGAGATCATCTTCTCTGGAACCTGTCTTTGGAGCAGCAAGTTCTGGAGCAGCCCACGACTCCACAGGCAGAAAGTCCTACTCCTCAGGAGCTTCTTTCAGGTAAAGATGCCACCAGAAAGAGAGGTGCCGGTGTCGATTTGAAAGTCAGAAAAGGCTTGGCCTCACCAGCCACCCCGGAAGACTCGGCAGAGTCCATGGTCAGCGATCCATCGCCATGCCCTGAAGCCGAGAAGCCAGCGGCCAGAGCTTCTCTTTCCACAACCCAAGAAGATGTCATCTTCTCAGTTGCAATGGAGGCTCAAGTGTTTATGGATCCTTCTCATATCCAGTCAGAAAGGGAGGAAGCTTTCAGCTTTGATTTGCAAGCCATCAAATTGAAAATGGAGTCAGTTCAAGATATTCCAGCGGTTTGCAGAGAAAAGTCTCCCGGAAGCATTCTGCGGGCCGTTACAGCCAGCATCTCGGGTCCCACGAGCACTCAGGCCGAGGGGGTCGTGTCTGCAGAGAGGCTGCCTCCCAGAAGCCTCTCCTGGGTCTTGGCGGATCTCGAGGCTGAGGAGCCGTCCTCGGGTTCAGAGAGCTCCTCAGAGGAGGCCAGCGGGTCTGAGCTGCAGCTGCTTCCCGGGCGTTCATTCCAGTCCTTGGCGAAGCCCAGAGATGATGACCAGAAATTCTTCACGGAGTCAGAAAGTTCGGCTGTGGAACTGAGCAGGCCGGAGCAGCCGCTGGCTCCGCGATATTCTTCCCTGATCCTGACAATGCCCAAAGTTCAAGAAGCATCCTCGGATTCGGACAGTCCCTCAGAGGGCGAGAGCGACTCCGAGCGGCGCCTGGCTCTCAGGCACCCCTTGCAGTCCTTGGGGATGCCTGAAGATTACCTACAAGTCTTCTCAGTCTCCAAAAGCTCCGGGGACTCGAGGGCTTCAGAGGAGCTGACTCCCAGATGCGTGTCCCGGGCCTTGGGGCAGACGGAAGACTGGGCCTCCTCCGCCGAATCCAACAGCTACGTCGCGAAGTACAACAGCGCTGACGACTGGAGCACCTCGGAGGAAGATATGCGCCCCAGGCCCCCTGCCCAGGCCTCCGGGAAGCCCACAGACGTACTGGAGATCCCCTCGGGTTCAAAGAGCGCCCCCGAGGACTGGGGCGTTTCCTTGGAGGGGCTCGCTCAGTCCTTTTCGAGGCCCAAGCTTCAGCAGCAAGTGTCGTCGGAGGCCAGGGCCCCCCCGGCCCCCGGGAGCAGCCTGGTGGAGCCGGCCGGGAAGGTTGTCCCGTCCTGGCTGCGCCCCCAGGCCGAGCATCAGGCCCCCGGGGGCCGCGAGAGCCCGGCTGAGGACTGCAGCATTTCTCTGGAGCCGCTGCCCCCCAGAGTCTCCTCTAGGCCCATGGGGCAGCCTAGGATCGAGCAACCAGTCGCCAAAGGTCCAGAAATGGCGACTGCCGTAGGGGACAGGGCCGCGGAGCTGCTGCCCCCGAAACAGCCTTCTCAGCCCCCGCTGAAACCCGAGCAAGCCGTCCCCAAGAGGCCAGAGCGCCCAGTCGTGGAGGGGAGCGTTTCCGTGGAGGTGGTGCCTCCCAGAGGTCCGTTCCGGGCCTTGCCGAGACCAGCCGTCGAGGAACAAGTGTTCTTGAGCGTGCAAAGCGCCCCGGTCGAAGAGAACGTCGTGGTGGAGCCGCTGCCGCTGCCCAGACATGCTTCCCAGCGCCCGGCGCCGCTTCTAGTCCAGGGGCAGGTCCCCGCGAGCGCGGAAAGCGCCGTGCCCTTTGCTGAGCCCCCGCCTCTGCAAGTGCTTGTGCAGCCCTTGGTGCACCCCAATGTGGAACCGGACGTGTTCTCCGGCCTGGACGGTGCCGCCACCGAGAAGGTCATTGCAATGGAGCCACCGCTCCCGGAATATTCTGCTCCTCCGTCCTTGCCAAATCCTGAAGGCCAGCAAGAGTCAGACAACGCCGCCGAGGAGGGCGCGTCTGTGGAGCTGCCGTCCGGGTTCCCGGCCCAGCCCTCGGTGAGGTCAAAACTCCAGCCACAGCTCCCTCCTCTGGACACAGTGTGCGCTTCGGCCGCGTGCAGCCAACCCGCGGGGCCGGCGTCTCCCAGGAGCGTCTTGCAGTCCTGGCAGAGCTCCCCATTCGAGCAGCAGAGCTCTGCGAGTCTGGAGAGCGCCGCTCTGGAGTGGGGCATTTCTCTGGAGCCACTGCCTCCCAGGAGGCCTTCTCAGACCCGGAAGAGGCGGGCGGCGGCCCGAGCCGCCTCCCGGGAATCGAGGAGCCTTGCTGCCCGAGAACGGAGCTCTCCAGCGGAGCCAAAGCCTCCCAGAGGCGCTTCCCTGACCCCAGGGAGCGCAAAAGTCAAGCAGCCGTCCTGGGCAGTTCCAGAGGGCTCCACGGCCCAGAAGGGCGGTTCTATGGAGCAGCTCCCTTCCAGAATGTCTTCTCAGACCCTGACCAAATCAGTGAGCAAGCAGCAGGTGTCCTGGGCAATTCCAGAGGGTTCCGTGGCCCAGAAGGGCAGTTCTATGCAGCAGCTCCCTTCCAGAATGTCTTCTCAGACCCTGACCAAATCAGTGAGCAAGCAGCAGGTGTCCTGGACAGTTCCAGAGAGCTCTGTGGCCCAGAAGGGCAGTTCTATGGAGCAGCTCCCTCCAAGAATATCTTCTCAGACTCTGACCAAATCAGTGAGCAAGCAGCAGATGTCCTGGGCAATTCCAGAGGGTTCTATGGAGCAGCTCTCTTCCAGAATGTCTTCTCAGACCCTGACCAAATCAGTGAGCAAGCAGCAGGTGTCCTGGGCAGTTCCAGAGAGCTCTGTGGCCCAGAAGGGCGGTTCTATGGAGCAGCTCCCTCCAAGAATGTCTTCTCAGTCTCTGACCAAATCAGTGAGCAATCAGCAGCCGTCCTGGGCAGCTCCAGAAGGCTCCATGGCCCAGAGGAGTGGTTCT
Source organism: Vulpes lagopus (assembly GCF_018345385.1). Classification (NCBI taxonomy): domain Eukaryota; kingdom Metazoa; phylum Chordata; class Mammalia; order Carnivora; family Canidae; genus Vulpes; species Vulpes lagopus. Next base: position 91,192,068 of record NC_054848.1, on the reverse strand, counting down.
ACTGAGCAGCCCCCTCCCAGAATGTCTTCTCAGCCTGCGACCAAACCAGTGGCCAAGCAACCAGCCTCGGCAGCTCCAGAGGGCTCCGTGGCCCAGAGGAGCAGTTCTACTGAGCAGCCCCCTCCCAGAATGTCTTCTCAGCCCCCGACCAAACCAGTGGGCAAGCAACCAGCCTCGGCAGCTCCAGAGGGCTACATGGCCCAGAGGAGCAGTTCTACTGAGCAACCCCCTCTCAGAATGTCTTCTCAGCCCCTGACCAAACCGCTGGGCAAGCAGCTGGCTCCTGCAGCTCTGAAAAGCGCTGCCACTGAGGGGGTTGCTTCTACAGAGAGAGGGCCTTCCAGGCAGCCTTCCCAGCCTCCCACCAGATACAAAGTCCAGCAAATGTCATCAACTTTTGAGAATGCTGCCCAGGTAGCCATTTCAGGGAAGTCAGTGCCTTCCAAACAAGCTCCCCAGCCCTTGGGGAGGTCTAAGGTTCAGGAGCTGTCCTCACGTCTAGAGATCACTGCTGCTGAAGGAGGCAAGTCTAAGAAAGCTCCAGTGTCCAGGCAGCCTTCCCAGTCATTTGTGAAGTTTATGGCAGAACAGGTCTTTTCAGAGAGGCCCACTGCTGAGGGGAGAAGCCCTAGGAATCCTCCACCTGCAAATCAGCCTTCCAAACCTCTGCTGAGGTCAAAAGTCCAGTACCAAGCTTTCTCAGAGCTGGAGAATGCCAGTACCAAGGGAGGCACTTCTTCGAAGCTACTGCCTATGCCACCACGCCCTATACAGCCCTCCGGGAAGCCTGAAGGCCCAAAAGAAGTTCTCTCACATCCAGAGAGTGCCCCCTTGAAGTGGGGCCATTCCAAGGATCAGCTGCCCCCCGGACACCTTTCCCAGGCACTGGGAAAGCTGGAGTACCAGCAAGGGATCTCCTTCTCTGTCTCTCAGAGCTCTCATGAAGAACGGAAGAGTTCTCAAGGGCAGCTGCCTTTCAGGGGCCCTCCCCAAGCCAAAGAGGGGGCCAAATTACAGCCACAGCTTTTCTCAACAGGTCCAGTGAGTGTACCTGTAAAGCGGAGCAGGTCTGAGGAGCCTCAGCCTCCCAGACACCCTCGTCAGGCTTTTGCAGGCCCTGAATATCAGCCACAGGGTCGTTCAGGTCCAGTGTGGGCCGCCTCCACTGAGGGAACCATCTCTCAGGGCGGTTCTGACAGCTGGTCACAACCAAAAGGCCCAGCTTCTCCAAACAAAGCCAAGAAACATAAACAAGGCTCTGAAGACCCCATCAAGAATATCCTGACCTTTGCTACCAAACCAGTGAAGTTCACTACTGCTCCTGCCAAGCAGGCGCCCACTTTGGGGGGCACTGTCTCTAAGGAGGAGGGTCTTGAGGGCCGCAATCAAAATAACAGCCATCCAAATGTGTCCACCACTAGGGCTAGTGTGGAAAACCTTTTTGGAGTTCGTCTGAGAAAGGTCCCTTCCTTGAAGAAGTACAAGAGGGAGAAACCAGATGATCTTACCAAGCTTTCTTCATTCTTCTTGGGCCCAGTTTCATCTTCGGCAGGTAAAGAACAGCGAATCAGAAGTGCTTCCCAGGGGCTCCTAGGCACCACAGAGTACCTCACCTACCCATTTGAAGTTGCAGAGAAGCAACAGAGCAGGCCCAAATCTGAATGCTTCATCAAGAAGCAACCTGCTTACAAGGTCCCAGGTGAGACTTTCTCTTGCCAGAGGGCACATAGGTACCAAGTGGAGGAAAGAACTAGAAATCAAAGTCTTGAATGCGTGGGTGGGAGTGGAGTCTCTTCTAGCCTTGCCTGCTAGTTGTTGCTTTGATAGGGCTGGATTGTGGATATTATGAACAGGATGGTGCCCCATTCTCAAGTAATGGATTTGGATATGGTTAAATTTTGAGTCTTCCCTCTCCCAAGGAGATCCGCCATGGACATCCATCCACATTCTGTGATGGACACATTACTATCTCCCTATTCCTTCTCCCCCAACCCTCTGTGCACCTTGCATTTAGATGGAATTTTATACTTTTCTCAAAACACCTTTATACATAGTATGCTCCCCCCACACCAGCATGTGGTTTTTAAAAGACAACTCATTAGTAGAGCACTATGTTCAGCCTCTCAGCTTGAAATCTTACTTTACTATAAATGTTTATACTTCCATAGCTTCTTCACGCACCTAAAATGTCTATGAATCCAGAGTGAGGTGATCTTTTGGGGACTAATCTCCCTCAAAGCCTTTGTGCCTTCACGCTGACCATCACCTGGCCTTCATGCCTACAGCCATGCCCCTGTAGCCCCACACTCACATGAGCGACCATGAAATACCAAATACTATAGGATGTTCCTTGGAGATGACATCAACAGCCTGAGCTTCTGGCCTCCTGAGAGTTTCCCCAGGCCACCTGGAAACCATGGTCCTACCCTGATTTGGGGATAGGAAGAGGGATGGACAAGGGAGGGAATGGGACCAGTAAGAGGACAGTATGCAAACTTTGAGGTACAGCCTCTTATCTACACAAGTAGCTCCTGCCTAGCCAGGTTATGAGGATGGCATTAAAGAAGGGGCCCCTTTTCTATGTGATCTTTATTTCATTTCATCTGGCAATTAACAAGGACCCCATCTGGTACATGATTGTGGGTTAGGCCCCCACCTGGCTCAAGACCCTGTCTGCCCCACTTCAGTACTAACTCCTGTCTTTCCTTTCTCAGGAAAGGCTCCTGGTCGACAGGCAGATTATGGCACCTTGGAGCCAGCTTGGATAACCATGGTAAAGCAGAGGCAGAAGAGTTCCCAGGTTTACGTTCCTAAGAAAGAAGCAAAAACCAAGAACAAAGCTGGAGCCAGGGCTGAGGCCAAAGAGCCTAGAGGGGTAGAACCTGCCTACAAAATACTCCAAAAGGTTACTAGAGTTGGTTGACTAAGCTTGTACCTGGAATTTTGTCAAGTGTGCAGTGTCCCACCTCTTTGGGTACATTAATCAAGGCGGTGGAGCGGGGGGTGCCCTTCAGGGGAAGAGTCTTGCCTGGTACACATACAATAATGTGCCCTACTTTTGCTCTGAAAGAGTTTGTGAAATGTAATGAGTATGAGAAGGTTCTGTAAATAAAATCCTGTCCTAAATATTCTAGAGCAGGATTCCATGAAATTGATTGAGCAGTGAGGAATAAGTTACGGGGGAAAAACCCCCAAGGTTACCACTGAGGTGAGAATTGAGTAACTATCCTTACAGGCATTTTATGCCTGTTGAATATATGTATGCATTCAAGACAGTATAAATGGAATCAAAATATATGTACTATTTTTCATTTGACATTTAATTTCTGGGCACCTTTCTATGTCATACATAATGATTGACCTTATAAAGGTAATGTTTGATATTTGGGGCTTTACATATTGGTTTGGTTTGGTGTGGCACCTCCCTGCAGGTTAGAAGCAAAGTTATGTGATGATCTAGACAAATGTTCCCACATGTGTACCAAAGATGACGGGATGGTGTTTTGCTTTCATTGTCCCATTTGTGATGTCTTTGGAGGTACTGGGATGAGAACCCTTCTTGTCAAAATGACAGAACACTGACCTAAGAAAACATCACATGTACATATGAAGAGATATGCACTAGTGTATATAAACTCATTAATTTATACCAGTTGTGGAGAGGTTCATTTGAAAAGCTTAAACACTGTACAATTCTGAAGAGACTTGTAGCTACATCCCTTTCTAGTGCAAGGAGTACATGTTGGCTCGTTGTTAAGTGTTGGCAACATGCTAGGGAAAGGATTGTTCTCAAGTTAAATAATTGTTAGCCCATTTATGTATGCTATTTGTGTGATTAGACAACCTTTCCTTCCAGATCTCAAAGGTGGTAAACTTGGACCTAGCTAAGGTTTTGTGAACCTAAATTCTAAGCCAAGGTCCTCACAGTGCTATTTCCTTCCTTGTCTTTCTCTTTCTTTCCTTTTGACTAATGTTGAACTCATAATAGCCAGGGAACAGCGCTTGCACTATGTGGTAATCTGAATAAGTAATTCGCTCTTTTCCACCTTGGGACTTAACAAACTTTTTGTTTTCATTTTTGTATTAAAGGGAGCTGGCCTTGCAAATGAAAACCAACCCAGAAAGATTTTTACTTCTGTTATCAATAAACAGGAGAAGATGGCACAGAAGAAGCTGTCCATCAAGTCCATCAAAGCAGGTAAAAATACCCCCCCCGCCACCCCCCGCCCCCAGAGAAGGAGCCCTAGCAGCATATTGGGCAACTTTAGTAATTTCAATCTCAGACAACATGTCTTTCCCTACCCCTCCCACACCTCAAATCGGCCTCATGATTCCCGTGGCTCTTCCATTAGGTACAGATATTAGCTTGTTTCAGGAAAATCTAATTGTTAGGACTACTCTGGGTCCGGTATGTAACTTTCAGAGGGTCTCCTAGTCTTCTGCTGCGTGGAGGAAGCTGATATAGGCACAGAGCTGTGATCACTCAGTAGAATGGTCCTGTGGCTGAGATTCAAGAGGAAAGCACCAAGCTACTTTCCAGTTTACAGCAAAGCAGTACTTTCTTACCTGCTACAGCCCCAGTGACACTTTAAAGTAATCCACTGTAAAGGCCCAGTGGTGTCCAATTGTTTCCTTTAACTATTTAAAAGGCTTGTTTCTCCAAGTCCAGCAAACACTGGACTGGGATAGAATAGAACATGGTCTCAATAGTAGAGTTGTGTCCCAGAGGGATTTTCTTTTCCATTGGAGCAGGGGGAGGGGAGAATGGATATGTATTGAATCATCTTTGTCCTCTCCCTTAGTCCCCTTCGTGAAGAAATTAGACTAGGAATTTAGGAAGCCATTGTCTGGCCATGAAATAGTAGCACCTGACCTGCTGATAGTTATTAATAATCTCATGGGCACTGTACTCCTGTCAAGTGGTTCTTAACTGTGTGCTAGAATTGCCCGGTGAGCTTTTTAGTTAGCTCCATTGCTAACTAATTCCAGTAGTTCAGGAAATAGTGTGGGCATTGGCACTTTTGTTCATTTATATATTTTTTTTAAAGATTTGTTCATTTATTTTAGATATGGAGGGGAGGGGAAGAGGGAGAGAGGGAGAATCTTAAGGAGGCTCATGGAGTCTGATTCAGGGCTCGATCCCACAACCCTGAGATCAGGACCTGAGCTGAAATTAAGAGTCAGATGCTCAACCAAATGAGCCACCCAGGTGCACCTAGTCATTGGTATTTTTTTAAAAAGCTCTAGCTGTATAACACCAGTCAGGCTTCTACCCAAATCTGTGTCTCCAAAATTGCAATTCTAATTGACCAAATAAAAGTCTGGTTGCTTAAAAGAAAGAGAGAGAGAGCCCTAGGTGATTCTAATGTGTAGCCTGCACACTGGTTGAGTCTAAGCCACTGAGTCAGTCAGCCATAAAGCAGCATGAAGTAAGGAGTAGAACTGGGGGATGGGGCGGTTGTCTGCTTGGTCAGAGTAGGTGGTATGGTGTTCTTTAGCACAGATTTTTACTGGGTAGATCTACCAAGTCATTAGTCATTTCCTGTGACATGGATCAGCCAAACAAAAATAACATTACCTGATTTGAAATGTAAAAAACTGAATAGATAACATATTGTCTGTTTCCTCTATGGTTTCAATTCAAAAGTGTAAGATAATCTAATAATAACCACCCAAAGTTTGGCCGTTCCAGCTCTAGGTATTTTCTCTCAGGCCTTCCCATGCCCAGGCCCTCATGGCCACAGCCATGTCGATTTTATCCCTTCGACACACCACCCATAGCAGTGCACATGCACTAACTTTTGGAAGCCAGAGGAAACCGGAAAGGAGGAAAAATTCTACTATATCCCATTAACATACCCTTGTGTCTCTGGAGCTTCTTACTTCTGTGGTTCTCATAGGATTTGAAGATCCGAAGATAGTTCAAGGGCCTGCAGTGGAAAAAGAAACCAGGCGATCTTCAACTCTCCCAGCTGTGCTCCAAGAGCCAGCACAGCCAGATGAGCCAGTTTGGTTCTCCCTGGCCAAGAAGAAAGCCAAAGCTTGGAGCCATATAGCAGAAATCATGCAATAAATAGCTCCTGGGCGGAGCTTCAGCATTTCAAAGGATCATTGCCAATAGCTGCATTAATGCCATGTAGTGATTTATTTACCATAACCACTTTTTATTAACCAAAAGATCCTTCAACTAAAGCTAACAATTATTTGAATGTAACAAATGCCATAAATGCCTAACTTTTAGTACAGTCACTGCCAACGTCTGACAACCTAGCATCTACTCTATAAAAACTGGAAAATGCACAGCCATAGAACTGGGAAATCTTTAACTTTGGACAATGAATAAATTTCAGAAGAGAGAAAGCAAAAACGTTTTGTGGGAGTAACTAAGAGGGGTTGGTCATTTCCCTTGATCAAATAAATTAATTTGAATGGAAATGGCCAGATGATTTGGCCCAAGGATTGGCTTTTAGGTTTTATGAGCCTGGTTAAATGCTTCAGTTCTTTGGTTGCTGCTTCAAGCTTCACAGAAGGCCCTGAGAAGAGGTGGTGGAAGTAAAAATTCTGGGTCTTCAAGAAAAGTTTCACACAGCTAGTCCCCTGATTAGCCATTGCCTTTTAAGACACCACCTTGGTATCCCTAGAGCCCCCCAATGCCTCTTACAGAAAGCCCTCTCTGAGCATGCCCTGCACCACCAGCCTGGCAGCAGTAAGCACCTCCCTATGAGGCTGAACATTTCCTGGGGATTATAGGGCTCCCCTAGATGGCTAATTCATCAGTGCTTGATCTCTTGCCCCAATGCCACTGTGACTCTCTAGGTGCTGAGAAATGTACTGGAATGCCATATATATCTTGTTTTTTTAACAAGCTTTAACCTTTTTAGCAGCTTTAACAGGGAACCTCCACATGCCCAGTTTCTTGTCTCTTTCCCTCAGCAGCCTCTGTTTCAAAAGATTTCAACCCAAAGCAAGACCACAACCCCAAAACCAGAGAACAATTAACTTTCTGCAAACTAGAAGCCTTAGGTGCTCAAATCAGCCTAGCTTCTCCCTGCCCTCATTCCTGGAGCTACACACCTCACGCAAGTTACTAGGCTAGACAGGTCCCCACCCCACCTCCCCGGCTACCCCATCCCCCATGAACCACTCTCGCAAGTCCTCTCCTTCTAATTCATCCTGCAAACACACCAAACACCAACGGAGAGCTTCCTTTGGGTGCTTGGACATACCTAGCTCATTTCCTTAGGAGACCCAGAAGCGTCTTCTTGCTCTACCTTTCACTGTGTCTGCTTCTGTCACTACAGGGCCACTTTGCTAAAACAGAAATGTAAGCCGAGACAACTAACTGTGCCTTTAAATTCTGAGTGGGGTGCTGCCTCCTGCAAACAAATTCACTGAGGCAGTGAGGTGCCAGAGCTAATTTGAACCCGTGGTGCTTGGTTTTGCTGGGGATGCTTTAACGTGACATTGTACGATCATATGCTGGATTTTGCATTTTCTTTATAAAGCATCTATTTTTTTCCTGATACTGTATCTTTGCCGTTCTGATAATGCTGGGTTTTTGATTGATTGGATTTGATTTCCTTTGTACTTCCACAGTGAACAGTTGATTTAGGTAGATGCCCTTTACCCAGGTGATCCCCATAATTAGTTGTAACACCTCCCCTACCCCCTTCCCTCAGAGTAAACCCCCATTAGCTTTTTCTCACTTTGAGAGCTCTTCATTAATAATTTCTTTTCCACAGCTAACACAACTGTTTTTAAGTTAAGAAGTTAAGTTTTTAATGCCTAGATGCGCATTCTAACAAGTTTTCACCCTCCTTCAGCGTTCTTGATTTTTAGTATGTATCTGCAAAGCAAATAAAGTCAATAAAGCTTGTTCCGTAGTCTGTCTTTGTCATGTGGGGAGGGAAGTTGACTAAGATATTGATAACTCAGACCTGAGGGTTATCAGAGAAGCAAGATGTTCCTATGAGACTGTGCAGAGGACAAAGGTGCCCCTGACCATGCTGATGGCCCCCCAGGTGGATATTTGTAGAGGGAAGTGGTATTAAAGAGAGGTTTTGTGTATAAACACCTGGAGAGCAAAGAAAGGAACCAGTGGGGAGTAGAGGGGGCTGAATGGTTGATGGCTGTCCTCCAGCCTGGACTAGGGACTAGAAGCAAGATTGGCTGTTAGAACAAGTATTTTTGGGCATCCCGGATGGCTCAGCAGTTTAGTGCCACCTTAAGCCCAGGGCCTGATCCTGGAGACCTGGGATGGAGTCCCACATCGGGCTCCCTGCATGGAGCCTGCTTCTCCCTCTGCCTCTCCCTCTCTGTGTCTCTCATGAATAAATAAAAAAATTTAAAAAGAACAAATATTTTCAGAAGCCAGGGGCCTCACTATGCCCAGGTAATAAAGTGTAACATGGAGTGAAGAGGGGCAAGGGCTAATAGACCAGATACTTAACCTGAACTGGCCGTAACATTTGTAAAACTTGGAGGGGTCAGAAAAAGAGTTCATTTGGGGATCCACATACCATATATGTATATTTTTGAAATGTCTAGATCAGCATGTTTTATTGAATGGTTTATCTCCTTCCACGACAAATGTATGTATGTTCATAATGACCTGAAAGGATTTAGAATTCTCAGACTCTTCTATGTCCTGCTCCGATGGTGTAGGAAGAGCTGCCCCCTCACCCCGTGTCCTAGACCAGCCCTGTTCCCTGTTTCAGGCACAAAACCCCCTCCCCCTTAGGCCTGGGAGCGCACCCCCCCCCCCCACAGTGCAGCCAGCCCTGCCGAGGACAGCACCAAGAGGAGCACGCAGGCCCTGGCCACGGGCTTGGGACTATTCTGGGGCGCCACGTACCAGGAGCACAGGCTAGCAGGGGCACACCACTCCTTCCCCTGGGCTGGAATCCTGGTCCTGTAGGGAGGGGGTGGCTGGAAGAGGACCAAAGCGGGGCCTCTGTAGCATGGAGCTCAGGACGTGGGTCCCTCTTGCTTGGGTCTGAAAACACTAGTATAGTACAACGAGCACAGCATCAACACACACCAACCAGAACCAGTTTGAAGGCCCTCAAATCGCACTGTATGGAAAACTCTCTGTTGACCTGGCCTTTCAGTTTAGGTGATGATAACCAGGTGTCTGTGCCTCTGTGTCACCACATGGGTGGAGCCTTAAGAAGCACATAATACATTGTAAAACATCAACACTAGTGATAAAGAAAAAAAAAAGGATCGTCAAAGTGTTTGGTTTACTTCACTTTAAGAGGCCTGAGTGTGGAGTATCTAATAACTGAAAAACTCAGTGCCTAAGGTTTAGGGGGAAAAAAGATCAAACCTTTTATAGTCCCAATCATTCAGAAGTCCACCGTCCTGGGGGGTGAGGTAAGAGGGGAGGAGGGATCCACACACATGTATAAATAATGCACAGATCCTCAAACAGGCATGTTCATAGCGAGACTATTCACCACAGCCAGATGGCGGAGACAAAGTAAGTGTCTACGAACAGAAGGATAAACAAATTGTGGTGCATACACACACTAAGATATTATTCAGTCATAAAAAGGAATGAAGTACCGATACCTGCTACAACATGGATGCATCTCAAAAACATGATGCCAAGTGAAAGAAGCCAGACTCAAAAGTTCACATTTGTATGATTTCACTTCTATGAAATGTCCAGAATAGAGAAACTTTTTTTTTTTAAAGATTTTACTTACTTGACAGTGAGAGAGAGCATGAGAGAGCACAAGCAGGGGGAGCAGCAGTGGGAGATGGAGAAGCAGGCTCCCTGCTAAGTTGTGAGCCCGATGCAGGGCTCGATCCTAGGACCAATCCTAGGACCCCGGGATCATGACCTGAGCTGAAGGCAGAGGCTTAACCTACTGAGCCACCCAGATGCCCTTCGAATAGGGAAATTCATAGAGTTGGAAAACAAACTGCTGGTTTCCAGGGGCTGGAAGAGGGGGAAATGGGGAGTGGCTGCTTAATGGGTACAGAGTTTGGGGCTGATGAAAACGTTTTGGAATTAAAGAGGTGGTGGTTGCACAACATTGTGATGTCAGTGAATCGCTCACTCTTAAATGGTTGTTTTTTTTAGAAGATTTTATTTATTTATTCATGAGAGACTCAGAGAGAGAGGCAGAGACATGGCAGAGGGAGAAGCAGGCTCCCTGTGGGGAGCCCAATGCGGGGACTCGATCCCAGGATTGGGGATCACGACCTGAGCTGAAGGCAGCCTCTCAACCACTGAGCCACCCAGGTGCCCTTAAGTGATTGGTTTTAAGTGAATTTCACATCAATTCAACAATAATGCTAATGTGAGTGAGCATCTGAAATGTGCTAGCACAGAGTATGAGAGAAGACAGTGCCAGGGGGACCCCCAGGGGAGCCTTAACTAAATGCAGAAATGAGACCCTCTCTTCTCAAGCCCCTTCCCCTCTGGCCCTTCCTCTTCTCTGATCCACTGCTCAGGTACAACTGTACCTTCTTTCCCCCTTAGAGTCTAGAAATTAAGCCCATTCTCTCTCTTTCCTCTATTTTTTTTCATTTTTTTATCAGGAAATATTTCAGATCTACACAGAATTAGAATACCCTATCAACATCTACGTACCCACCACTCAGCTTAAGAAATGTAACATTACAAATATAGTTGAGCCACTGTGGAGTCTTCTCCAAGAGGATTCCCCTCCCTTCACTTCCCCAAGAAGTAACCACCATCCTAAAGGAGTTATTTACCTTTTCCACGCATACTGTCACACATGCTACATGTGTAAGCGTCTCTCCTATGCGTGCTTTTTACTCCAGACATCTGTATCCACAATCAACACATGGTGATCATGTGGCACCAGCTTTTCCCCTTGCGCAGCTTTCTGCTGATCTGAGCCCCTTCTGTGTCTCAGCCCTTGGGCCTCTCCCCACCCCCACCCCAGCCCAGGCTTTGCCATCCTCTTCACTTTACCTGCGACCCCCAAGCTAGTAAATCAAGGCTGGTTCTACCGTTGGTGAGTCTTGGCTTCTTTCCCTGTGGCTCTTAACCAGTGCTTCTGAGACCCTTAGCTGCATCTGAATCCCCTGAAGGGCTGGTTAAAACACAGTGCTGGGCCTCCCCTCTGAGTTTCTGATTCAGTAAGTCTTGGGTAGAGCCTAAGAATTTCTGGGTGCTGCTGCTGCTGCTGCTGCTGTGAGAACTGAACTTCCAGAACCACTGCTCTAATCAGCATCTGAGCCCAGGTGCAGCCGCCCCATCTGGCCTCTGGGCTGGCTCAACCATCCATGAGATTTCCTTCAAAACCCTGCTCTAGAGCAGTGTTGTCTAACAGACATATAATGCAAGTCACATGTGTAATTTAAAATTTTCTAATGGCCACATTCAAAAGTAAGAAGAAACAGGAAAAATGAATTTTTTAAAGATTTTATTTATTTATTTTATTCATTCATTCATGAGAGTCAGAGAGTCAGAGACACAGGCAGAAGGAGAAGCAGGCTCCATGCAGGGAGCCCGATGTGGGACTCGATCCCGGGTCTCCAGGATCAGACCCCAGGCTGCAGACGGCGCTAAACTGCTGCGCCATGGGGGCTGCCCAGCAAAATGAATTTGAATAGTATATTTTAACTCAATATGCTATTGTTTTATTTTTTTAAAGATTTTATCTATTTATTCATAGAGACACAGAGGGAGAGAGAGGCAGAGACACAGGCAGAGGGAGAAGCAGGCTCCATGCAGAGAGCCTGACGTGGGACTCGACCCAGGGTCTCCAGGATCACACCCTGGGCTGCAGGTGGTGCTAAACCGCTGCGCCACCGGGGCTGCCCTATACTATTGTTTTAACATGTAATCAGTATAAAATCATCAGTGACTTAATGTAATATTTTATACTTAACAGCACACTTCAAATTAGACTAGCCATATTTCAGTAGCCACGTATGGCTAATCACTAACATAGTAGACAGTGTAGCTCTAAAGGCTTGACCTACATCTCTCTCCTTACAAAAATTGTTTTACACTTAACATTTTAATTTATTTTGGACTGTAATAAAATCATTTAAAGTAGGCGCACCGCATGGTGGAGGGCGATACGTGTCAGTGAAGGTGAAGTGGATCAAAACACAGAGGAAAAAGATTTGAGTCAGGATAATTTATCTAAATAAAATCTGCTTATGTTCCATCTTATTAATTTAAAACAAATTTATTTTTAACCAGAACAAATGCTGTCAAATATACCAGTCACAAGTAAGAGAGGAGTCAGATTTCATCAGAGAGCACTTTTCATGCAGTTTGGAACGCCGAATTGGTGTTAATAAAATTCCCATGGGCTTCTAAAAAAAAGAAAAGAAAATCTTAAAAATAATGAACAGCAGGTTCTTGCTTCATTTTCTTTCTATTTCTTCCAACTTCAGGGTGAAATGAGAGAAAATTAGCAGTTCCACAGCATTAACCAGCACCAGTGACTTTCTAAACCTATGAAAATAGCCCTATGTACATGCTGCATTTGTGTGCTGTATCTCAAGTTGAGTACCACACATTTTCCTCTTGTAACCTGTACCCTTGTGTATAGGGTGCTCGTGCAACCCATGGCTTCAATTTTGTGAGCCTACCAACCTTGTCTCCCTCTTGCCTAACACCATAAATGCTTCCCTCCACCCTTGAGAGGCCATTCGGAGATTTAAGGAAATCTCTTCACCTTAAAAGCCTATGCTCATTCCACAAATGCTACTCCCTTATTCTCCCAGACCCTCGGTTTCCATATCTACCATATGAAAAAGAAGCTGTGATAATGAAATACACAGCTGTGGAAATGCAAAAAAAAAAAAAAAAAAAAGTTAATCATTTAAATAAATTCAAAGACAAGATACACCTCAAGACTTCGTTATCAATTCCATGATAAGTAATCACCATACTATGACTAACTTGCTTTAGACTTTCACATAAAATACAAAAATCTACACCTGAATATCAGGTATTAATCATTAAATGTGGTCCTACTTTGAAATTCTCGACTTTTTGCTATTTGTATGTAATCACATTGGCAAAGGCATCGTCTCCTAGTTAGCACAAGGCAGTACATTTCCATGGCCAAGTAACGAATGTCCAATTAGTGCACAGCCCAGCCACTAGCGCTGCTGCTTCCAGTAACTGTTCTCTAAACAAATACTGGTCTCAGCTACGTTAGTAGTCTCGTTAGTAGCTCGTTAGTAGTCTCACACGTAGAGGACAAAAGACCTCACGAGAACGAATGAGCAGCCATGGAAATATATTTCAGAATATACTGTGAAAAAAAAAGAATATAATTTCTGTTACTAGATACATTAGTATTCTATTAATGTTCTGAGCAGCTAAAACTGAATTTTTAAACTGATCTTAAACAAACTTCTTAATTTACTAGGAGAATTGAAAAAGAATAAGACTGTCAGTAACAGGTAAATGCCGGGAATGGTCTGGTGATGTGCAAAGCTATACCCATACCTGGATTTTCTGGCCCTGTTCTCTGTTGGGCCGGATCCCTTCTAGTTAGGTCCATCTTGTTTATTGTTAAATTTCTCTTTTTCTTCCCCCCTATCAGAGCCTTGGGCCTCTTTGTCAGAGTTTTCATACTGGTATTGAGTTGTCCCTTTGGTGAAGAATAATACAGACTTTGGAGCAGACATTCACAGGAAAAACCAACCCGATGCATAATGAATAGTGACATCCCGTACTCTACCCGCAGGAGAAGCAGGAGGATAGAAGTAACTCTGAAACTAATAGCTGGGAAGCTTCCTACTCATTGATGCAGCCTCTCCATGGCCCTCACTGTTGTGCCGCTGGATCACTTACTTTCGCAGTGACAGTCTTTCCAGTCCACCTGCCACCCTGTGCTGCTATTTTTGGCCCCTTCGGAGAAGGGATTGGAATCATCAGGGTCTGCCCCATTCTCTAAGTTTTTGTCAGAAATGTTTTGCCCCCACGACACATTCTATGATGGGGACGAACTAAGACTTGACATTTTTAAAAGCCACGCACTAAAACGAGGTGTGCCATTGGCTGGCTCTTTCCCTCGAGGCCCCGCCCTCCGCCTGGCCCCGCCCTCTCCCCGGCCCCTCCCTCCGCCATTGGCTGGCTCCTTCCCTCGAGGCCCCGCCCCGCGTGGCCCGCCCCTCCCGCTCCCCAGCCCTGCCCTCCGCCTGGCCCCGCCCCCTCTCCCCGGCCCCCGCCCCCTCCGCCATTGGCTGGCTCCTTCCCTCGAGGCCCCGCCCCGCGTGGCCCGCCCCTCCCTCTCCCCAGCCCTGCCCTCCGCTTGGCCCCGCCCCCTCTCACCGGCCCCGCCCTCCGCCTGGCCCCGCCCCTCTCCCCGGCCCGCCCTCCGCTTGGCCCCGCCCCGGCCCACTTGGCCCCGCCCCTCCCTCTCCCGGCCCCGCCCTCCATCTGGCCCCGCCCCCGCCCCCTCCCCTCTGAGCCAACGTTGACCTGAGTGCTTGCGCGCTGCCCCTGCGGCCCTCGGCTCTCTTGGCCGAGGCTGCCAGAGGGCCGCAGGTTTCGTTCTCCAAACCTTAGGTCGCTAGGGAAGGGGGCTCCGGTTCGCGCCCTGGGCTTGGGTTCGGGGGGGCCCCGACCGCCCCTCCTCCCGCAGGGCCGCCCGCAGCCGGGAGGAAGCGCGCCGGTCCCCCCTCACCATCGGTGGCCGCCGGCCCCATCTGCGGCTCCTCATCCGGCTCCTCCGCCGTCTCCCAGTCGGTCTCCTCCTCGGACGAGGCCTCGGACTCGTGGACCACGGCGGCTGCTGCAGGTGTTGGCAGCTCAGCCAGGGGCACGGGGTGCTGGCCCAGGCCGTCGCGTAGCTGAGGCTGGGGTGGCACCACCATGCCGCCGCCGCGGGGCCGCACGAGGATATGGTTGTTGCAGTTGATGCGGTGCAGCAGCGAGTGCACCAAGTCCAGGAACATGAAACGGAAACTGACCATGGGGAACTGATGGGCGTCCACCAGGATGTCCAGGCCGTCCGCCGGCGCCTCCTCCCCGTCCTCGTCCGCCGGCCCGAAGTCCGAGTCGTCCTCGGCCTCCTCGGCGTGGGCGCTGCCGCCCTCAGGGTCGATGGCCAGATTGAGACCCACGACCTCCATGCCGAGGCCTCCCGCGGACCCGGCGACCTCGGCCGCCTGCACCTGCTGGGGCCCGGAGCCGAGGACCACCCCGTTGTCGCCGCCGCCGCCGCCGCTGCCGCCAGCGGCCACTGGGGCCCACGCCCCCACGGCGCCCACGGGGCTATCCTGCCCCCCTGGGGCCTGGCCTGGGTCTTCGGAGGCGGACATGGCACCGGGCAGCGCCTCGCTGGGGCGTCGGCCGGGCGGAGGCGACGCCAAGGGCGAAGACGGTGGCCGTCGGGTGGGCCGCCGCCGACCCGAGGCCCTGGGCAGCGGGGCCCGAAGTGGGGCGGGCCGGGCGGCCGAGGAGCTGCCCACCGAGGGGACGACAGTCTGTGGCAGAGCCCGGGGAGGTCCGCGACGGGAAAGGAAGGGAGCGGAGGTCAGGAGCGGCCCGCCCAGGCCTCCCCTCGGGGGACAGTGGACGCCGCCGCCAGGATTCTGTGAGGCTGCGGCGGGGGGCGGGGCCTGGCGCGTCAACAATGGGCGCGCGCTCACTTGTCGACAAGCGGGGACTGACGTGCTCAGCAGCCAATGAAGGGCCTAGGCCCTTGGCCTCCGGGGCTGCTCCCGGTCGCCATCTTGTGCTTCGAGGCCTTAGGGCCTCCACGGCTTTTGGGGCCACGCAACTACAGTCCTTTTATTTTTACAAGCGTCTGAGAAAGCATAATCATCCAATATATTGCCGTCTAAGTTGGGGAAACTCCTATAAAGGGAAAATAGTAAACATTTGGGTTTGGGGAAGCTCAGAGTTAAAATCAAGACCATCACGTAGGTACTTCTATAAAAAGAGAGAAAACAAATTAACACAAATATTTGATTGTTGAAACTAAAAATATAATAACAATTACATACACTTTTTCATAGTAGAGGCCCACTAATGAGAAGAATGGAATTCTTTTGGGAAAAAAATATTTTGTTTAATTGGGGTTCTCGGTTTGTGCTGTCATCAAAATTGGTTGCGTATGTTCATCTGTTGATCTCTAATGAGATCTCTGTTCATCTTTGCAAACGTCTTTTCACAGGGATATTGGCAAATATCGATATCAATCCGTTAGGTTGGTCCTTCTAAATACTCGTATCAATCCACAAACATGATTTTCATTGAGCCTATTCATCTCTTGGAAGACATTTATAGAATTCTGTTAGAGTCTTCTTTTCATATTTGCCTTTAACGTGTCATTACACAGCAGATTAATCACTTCCACTTGAAGTTTATGTGGAAGCTCTTCAACTGCACAATTAAGTGAGTTTGAAATATGAAAATTTCCTTTGTACTCGCACAGGGATCTGAAAAAAGCTGCTGGAACTATAGTCTGAGCTTGGATACATATCCACTGCAAATGTGTGTAAGAATAGAAATCTCACTTATTTTACCTTTTGACAACATGGGAAGTATATAAAGCAGCCTGACATTGCTTTGATCCAAACAATGTTAGTTGTCATTGAAATGACTTTGCTAAAGTATAAGTTTTGTATAAAAGCACTGTTCACTTGGTAGTTTTAAGTTGAATTTATTAAGAAATATTACCAAATCCACAACAAAAGCTAATTTCCAAAAATGTACAGTGTTCAATAATAACAGTTGCAGGAGATTTTTCTCAATCAAAAATAATTCAATATCCACCTTGAGCTCAAAAAATCACACACACACTCACACATCCCTTTACCACTGTGATATTACTGTGTGATAGCACAAGTCAGGGTATCCAGCTTCCATTTTTGACACAAGTTCATAGAACTGCCATGGTTAAATTCATGAGAGTGAATGAAGTTCCCCATTGATTTAGTAACACATGAGACATTCAAGCGCCTTCAGTGTAACTGCTGATAAAAGTATCATGAATAAAACCATTAAAGACCTTACATTTTCACAAGTTTTTTTTTAATTTCATCTATTTATTCATGAGAGACACACAGAGAGAGGCAGAGACATAGGCAGAGAGAGGAGCAGGCTCTCTGTGGGGAGCCCAATGAGCAACTCCATCCCAGGACCCCGGGATCATGACTTGAGCCAAAGGCAGATGCTCAACCACCGAGCCACCCAGGTGCCTCACATTTTCAAAAGTTTTAAAATATCTGTTCACTAACTCTTCTTCTGCTCCACACATTTTTCCCACCATGAGTTGTAAGACATCTTAGCAGATTCCACTGCGGGGTATACTAAGTGTTTTTTTCAACTTCTTCAAAAATATTCTCCCCAGAGTGATTCCCTGCAGACTATTCGTAGATACTAATTCTTCAGTCACTTTAAACTCAGCAGTTGCCAACTTCTCAGTCCTGGTCTGCTCAATCCTTTTATTGCCAAATTCCTGGGATGATAAATATGAAATTTTTGACATGGTTTGTCAGTGCAAGTACTACTGGGACAGTCTTGGGGCAGGCAGGTCTTGGGACTCAAAGCTTCCCCAAAGTAAATAATGCTATCTGACTATCTGCATCTCTCAAATCTCTTGAGAAAAGTCCATAGGTCTGCCACTGGCATCCCAAACACGAGCTTGTTAGAAAGCTGCCATTGAAAAACCATGGCTATGAAATGATTGTAGAGTACCGTGACTAGTTCTCAGAGCTGAGTCACTAGTGGCTAATCACACATGAGGGACAGTAGTGCGAGTATAGGCTTTGGTGCTAAAACACTGCTTCAGTCCATACTGAACAGCATGGATTTTTTTTTTTCTTTTAAAGGTGAACATTAAAAAAAAAATAAATAAATAAAGGTGAACATTATGGGGAGAGAAAGAGCATTTGCTCAATACTAGAAAACTCTTTTACAAGCAAAAGTTCTGGCCAATCCAAAATAGACCCATTAAGTCTTACAAAGGAAGCAAAAATTATGTATTATATAAAATACAGGAGGAGAATCAATACTCTGAATTGATGATTTAGATGACTCACAATGACAGTCTAAACCTTTTAGCATTTAAGCAACAAGGCCTCTTGGAATTTGGCCTCACCCTTACTCTCTCATTAGCACTCCTGCTCCATCAGCTAAGTTCCTTGAAAATAATGCTCATTTTATGAGTAAGGCCCTTTCTTATGACACAGGTTTCCACACATATGAGATCCTTTCCATTTCTCTCCTACTACTGAACTCCTAGATATTTCTCTTTCAATGCTTAAATTAAATGCCACCTCCTTGCAGCCGCCCCAGAATGCCTCGGGCATAGTACTTAGGCAGTGTGGCATTTTACACAGACCTATGACACCCTCACCTAGTATAGTTATGCACATGAATCTGTTGAAAGTGAAATCTGTTGAAAGCTGAAAGTGAGCTTCCATTCTAAGTCCAAGTTACCTCCAAGTCCCTTACCCCACACCACAACTTAACAATAAACTGCTACATGGCTTACCACCATCAAAGTCAATTCTCTGTGACACTCAATATGCAGTGGACACAGGACAGCTAAACCAAAGACATTTAAGGAACTCAGACAAACCACTGTCAAAATACTTAGTAATAAATGGCCACTATTGGCAGAAGAGCACAAGGGGTATGCTGGCCTTTATATAATGGTTTCTGCCTTTTCTGTTTGTGACATTTTTTAAACAGATTTTATTTATTAGAGATTGAGAGAGAGAGGGAAAGAGAAATAGCTCCACGCAGGGAGCCCAATGTGGGACTGGATCCCGGGTCTCCAGGATCACACCCTGGGCCAAAGGTGGAACTAAACCGCTGAGCCACCCGGGCTGCCCTCTTTGTGACATTTTATTGTCAATAAGTTTAGCTACCAGGTAAGTATTTTATTCATGAGTGAGCACAATACCTCACTGTTTATCAGAAAACTTCTCTACCTCTTATGATCAGAGGTGAGAAGCCTCACAATAGTTCTATGGACTTGTTCAGAAAGATCCTGTCCAATGCACTCTGCCCTTCACAAAACCCATACATGAAGAGAGTCCCAGAAACGCTATGTAAAAACAAAAATAAAAACAAAAACAACCCGCCAATAATGCAGCATTGACTATTCAAATAAACAACAACGTAGCCATATTAATAACATGTGATGACTCATGAAGCTCCAGGACATATGCTGCATACCCTAGTCCTTCATTCCCTAGGCATGTATTGAGCACCTACTGTATTCCTGGAGTTATGCTAATGAGTTCCCATTCACAGATGCCTAAGACTCATGGCTTGCCCTGAGTTCGCGGTTTGGAGGGACAGAACAGACACTTGGACATTGATAACATAGGTGGCAAGTGCTAAAAACAGGGATGAACACAAAGTGCTACCAGGGGTATGAGAGAAAATGATTACGTGGCAGGGCTGGGGGAATGGATTGGTGCCTGAGAAGGTGCTCAAGAGGAGACATTTCACCTGGATCATTCGATTACCTAGTGATGAAGGATGGCAAGGGAGGGATAAAAAGGGGGGTCGCTGCAGATAGAGGCAACAACATGAACAGTGCAAGAGATATATGTATGTGTGCACCTGTGTGTGTGTGTGTGTGTGTGTGTGTGTCTGTCCAGGGAATTAAAGGGCTCCAGCATGGCCAGAGTGGCAGATAGGTCTGGAAAGTGGATTCAGGCCATAATTACTACTACTACTAATTAATTAGTACTGCTAATAATTATTACTAAGAAAGTCTTCTGCTTCCTGTATAAGCACGTATCCCTCTTTGTGCCACCATTTCCTTCCCCCATTGCCTAGCACAGTGCCCTCCCATCTTCTTCCCCTCCCACCCAAGCTGATCAGCTGTATTTTTTTTTTTATTTTTTTTAATTTTTTATTTATTTATGATAGTCACAGAGAGAGAGAGAGAGAGGCAGAGACACAGGCGGAAGGAGAAGCAGGCTCCATGCACTGGGAGCCCGATGTGGGATTCGATCCCGGGTCTCCAGGATCGCGCCCTGGGCCAAAGGCAGGCGCCAAACCGCTGCGCCACCCAGGGATCCCTGATCAGCTGTATTTATGAAATCATGCATTTACACACCTACCAAATGTATTGGGTACCTTCCATTGTACTGGTAACGTGTCCCATTGGAACTGCCACTTGTGCCTGTTCTTGTTTGACACATGAAGCCCAAAGATGGCAGAACTGTCCGTGGTCCCCAACCTAGAGCCTCCCCCGTCATCACTCCTGTGCGTCTCCGGGTAGGGGTGGTTAAAACCTCTGGAAGCCAAGCTCTCCCAGCTGCATTCAGTGTCAGTGTTCTGATAGATTTGCCAAGACCCCGATCTACTCTGTCATATCCCCTCCGGCTGCCTCCTTCACTGGTCCGCACACACGGTTGAAACACAGATGATGACTCCCATCAATCGTGCAGTCTCTGTTAAAGAGCTGTGCCCCTTGAGCTTCTTCTTTGCTCAGGGACGAGGGCCAGGGCACTAGGGGTGCCATGAAGTGAGCTGCTGCTAATGAAAAACCATGGCTATGAAACGCCGGGAGTGAGGAGGACCCCGGGAGAAATGGTCCTTTCACCCGGGTAGCAGGCCCGCTCCCCCCATGGTTGGAGCCTTTGGGAGGGAGAACTAATTAGCAGCCTCAAACAGTGGAAAAAGAGAAAGCTGAGCCTTCAGGAAATAACCTGAAGCAAAACTGAGGGAGAGTCTCCTTCTAGCTCCACCCCCAGGCTCTCTTCCAGAGGAGGATGTGGCCCAGAGGTCCTAGGGACAGTATCTAGGGCCTCAGCCATCTTCCTGAGCCTTCCCAGGGGGTGAAGATCAAACCAGGGAGCCATACTCCCTAACTGTGGGGTGCAGTTGAGGCCTGACTTCCATCTCTAGCCTCTTCCTCCTAACTTCTGATCTTCTCTTAGCCAGGAAATTGGCACAACCTGGGATTTCAGAGTTCCTTGGGGAAAGGCGCTCTTTCCTCACCCCTCTCCTCCTGTTGGTCAACAGAAGTGGTTGAGTCCTTGCCCTTTGCAGTCCTGTCACCAGGGTCAGAGTGGGACAGGGGGAAGGACCCAAGGCCACACCAATTTTCTGAGGGCTCCCTTGAATGTCAGGCATGGCCAGGGCCGCTCCCCAAAAACCATTCTAGAGCTCTCCTTCACAGCCCAGCCCGGTCCAAAACTCACCACCTCCAGGCAGCCTTCTTTTCTGTGTCTGCTCCCCCGGCCACCCCCACAGCCTGTCCTGAATTACAGTGACACGTGTGGACATTGTCTAGCTCCCTGTGAGCACCGGCCACTGGGGGGAAACATCTGGACCTTCAAGGTTGTAACACCCATGGTGTCTTTGCTCCGGTAGGCGTTTGGCAAACGTTTGTTGACGGACTCCCAAGAGCTTTGCAGTCACTGTCACGATCGACGGCATCTCTTTTCTACCCACCTAGGGCTTGACCGTCTGCAAAGGGCCTTATCCTCCTTCCTCTCTCTCTCTCTAGATCCTCTCCACAGCCTCTCATGAGGTTCCTGCTCCTGTGGCTGGTGTGACGCTTGTGGTGCCATGATGCCGAGCAGCGAGGGAAAGCAGCCCCCAGGTGAGACCCTGCCTTGGCCCCGCACAGAGTGACTCGGCCCATCCCTGGTCTCCTAGTCCCAGTGTGTCACAGCCAGACTGCACTGTGGGTGCTCAGCCAAGAGAAGCACCCATACAGGGGTGCCATCCCCTGCAAGAGCCCCAAGCCCTCAGGGGAAAGGTCCTCAAGCCCAGCACCTCTTGCTGTTCGTGGAAGCCATGGGAGGGGTGGGGGACCTACAGGAGTGCTGGTCTCTGGGGCCTAGACCTTGTCCCAGGAGGGTCACAGCACAGGCCCAGGACCTGGAGCCCAGCCCCTGGCAGTGGGATGGATCATCAAGGAGAGAGAGAGAGAGAGAGAACAGAGAGAGAGGAAGCAGACTCCCTGTGAGCAGGGAGCCCACTGCGGGGCTCGATCCCAAGACCACAGGATCATTACCTGAGCCAAAAGGAGACGCTTCATGGACTGAGCCACCAGGCGCCCCTCGCCTCTTATCTGTCTACTATTTTCTCTCTTTGCCTCCTTACCCAGCTTAGAGTCCACCACTGACTTTTGTCATAAACACTCTGTGGCAGGTAGAGTATTGGCCACTGCCAGGATGTCCACATCCTCATCTCCCCAACCCTGGGACTGTATTTAGGTTACATGGCAAAGGGGAATTCAGGTTGCAGATGGAATCAGGGTTGCCAGCATCGGAGGGATCTTGTTGCCTCCAGTAGATCCTCTGCACAGCTATCGGTGTGATTTAAAATATATATATATATATATATATATATATATATATATATATACACACACACACCACAGATTCTTCCACTCCTTCTGCTTAAAAACCTTCACTGGCCCCTCCTGGATTGAATTGGATACAAACCGCTTCTTCGACCTGTAAGGCCCTGTGTGAACTGGCCTCTGCCTGCCACTGGTCTCCTAGTTTCTAGAAGGCGGGAAGCGCTTTCCCGCACGTGCAATTCCATCTGCTTGAGGTCAGCCCCAGTGCCGCCCTGGCCCTGGACTCCCGTGTGAGCTTGCACGGCCTGCCGTCTACACAAGGCCATGGAGCTGAGGCACACGATGGGTTGAGATGGAGCTCACAGTCTGCTGTGGTAGCCTCGTGCCCAGCTGTGGGGCGGTAATTGCCCGGGGAAAGATCTTTATCTGGTGACCCTCAAGTGCCAGCGAGCACCTGGCCGAGTCAGACAGGCTCTGTGTGCTCGGAGGCCAGGTCATGTTCCTCTCAGACCAAAGGCACCGTTCGGGCTGGGGCAGGGCCTGGGTCAGCCCTTCCCGGACCTGGCTTCTCCTTCTCCAGGTCTTGGCTCCAATGCCACCTGCTCAAAGAGGCCTTCTCCGACCTCTGTCGCTTTCTCCCTGCGGTAGATCTGTTTTCTTCATAGAGCTCATCAACGGTTTGAGCGTACAGATTTGCTTGGCTCTCTTTCTCCCTGTAAGCTCCACGAGAACAGGGACCGTGACTGTCGGGGGCAAGACCGTGTCTCCAGCACCGGATGCTAGTCCCGCACTCAGAGGTGGCAGAGAAAGGAGGAAAGTCCTAAGGAGCGGCGGTTTGTACATGGAGCCAGTCCTCTCCACTACCGGAGGTCCGCACTCTGGGGGCACTACCTAGACATGGCCACTGGGTGGAGAGACGTGACCGTGTTTTGGACTAGAGATTGGGCTTTGTGACAGCTGGAAAAGACAAATCCGGTTTTGTGGTTTAGGGATTTTGTTGCTGTTGTTTCGTTTTTCTTTGTTTGGCGACTCTGACCTCATCCCACTCCAGGGGCGTTGGCTAGCCAGTGCCTTCAGGAAAGCTATAGTTCTGGGGTCTCCCCTGTCCCCCTTGGTTCACAATACAAGGACACCCACCTAGAACTTCCCTCCCCTCTTCTAACCCAACCCCACAAAGCTTGGCCACCATCTTCTCACCTCTGGACCTCCTCTTGACCTCTTTTTCCCCAACTTTATTGAGGTAGGATTGCAATATAACAGTGTGCAGATTTGAGGTCTATAATGTGATGGTTTGATATGCATATATATGGTGAAATGATTACATTCAATTATTAACCTTGTTAACTAACAAGTTAATGCTTCCAACATGTCACATCACTACCACTTTTTCCAGTGAGGATGTTTAAGATCTATTCTCTTAGCAACTTTCAAGTGTCTAAGGCAGGACTGTTAACTATAGTGACCATGCTATACGTTGCATCCCCAGGACTTACTCATCTTATAACTGGAAGTTTGTACAGTTTGATCAACATCTCCCTATTTCCCCACTCCCCAGCCCCTGGCAATCACCATGCTACTCTGTTTCTATGAGTTCAGCCTCTTTAGAGTCCACATAAGTGAGAGCATACAGTATTTGTCTTTTTCTGTCTGACTTTTTAAAATTATTATTCATGAGAGATGGGGGGGGGCAGAGACACAGGCAGAGGGAGAAGCAGGTTCCATGCAGGGAGTCTGATGTGGGGACTTGATCCTGAGACTCCAGGGCCACGCCCTGGGCCGAAGGCAGGCACTAAACCGCTGAGCCACCCAGGGTTCTCCCTCTCTGTCTGACTTAATAGCACTTGGCATAATGCCCTCAAAGTCCATTCATGTCACAAATGGCAGGATTTCCCTATTTCTTTATGGCTAGATAGTATTCCACTGTATATATACCACATTTTCTTTATCCATTCATCCATCGATGGACACTTCGGTTATTCTCATGTCTTAGTTATTGTGAATAATGCTGCAATGAATGGGGGAGGGGTGCAGGATCTTTTTGAGATAGTGATTTTATTCACTCCAAATATATAGCCAGAAGGAGGATTGCTGGATCACATGGTAGCTCTATTTTTAACTCTTTGAGGACGCTCCATACTGTTTTCTGGAGTGGCTGTACCAGTTTGCATTCCCACCAACGGTGCACGAGGGTTCCCTTTCCTCCACAACCTCCCCAGTACTTGTCCTCTCTTATTTTTTTGGTGATGGCCATTCGAACAGGTGTGAAGTGATAGCTTCTTGCGGGTTTGATTTGCATTTCCCTGATGATTAGTGAGTAAGGTGGAACATTTTTTTCATGTGCCTGTTTGACCATGTAGATGTCTTCCCTGGAAAAATGTCTAGTGAGGTCCTTTGCCCATTTTTAAATTAAAATGTTGGTTTTGTTTTTGTTTTGCTACTGAGTTTTATGAGTTCTCTGTATATTTTGAATATTAACTCCTTATCAGAAATATGGCCTTCAAATTTCTTCTCCCACTCCATAAGGTTGCCTTTTCATTTTTCAATTGCTTCCTTTCCTGTGCAAAAGCACAGAGGCACTCTAAGATTTGATGTCATCCTACTTGTTGATTTTTGCTTTTGTTGTTTGTACTTTGGGTTCATATCCAAAAACTCATTGCCAAGACCAGTGTCAAGGAGGGGATTTATTTTCATTCTTTCACATGTGAATATCTAGTTTTCCTAACAACTTTTATTGAATAAGCAGTCCTTTCCTGATTGAATATTCTTGGCTCCTCTGTCAAATATTAGATGATTGTATTTGGGTGGGTTTATTTCCGGGCTCTTGATTCTGTTCCATTGGCCTCTGTATCTTCTCATGCAGGTACAACACTGTTTTGCTTACTGTCACTTTGCAATAAACTTTGAGATCAGGAAGTGTGATGCCTGCAGCTTTGTTCTTCTCTCTCAGGATTGCTTTGGCTCTTTGAGGTCTTTTGTAGCTTCATGTGAATTTTAGGATTGTTCATTCCATTTCTGTGAAAAATGCGATTGGGATTTTAATAGGATTGCATCGGATCTGTAGCGCCACTTTTTTCCCCTTCTTTTTTGCTTTTTATTTTTAAAAGATTATATTTATTCATGAGAGATGCAGAGGAAGAGGCAGGGAGCAGCATGTATGGATTTTCTCCCCAAGTACTATTCAGGTATAACTCACATTACATGACGCATGTTCTTGAAAATAGGCATTCATAAAATGTGTTTGCTTAAATGAGGTAGCTACCACTACTATGTGGGTCAGGGTAGCAATGCTGTGGAAGTCTATGAACTCAACTGGTTGGGAAGTCTGCCCTTGGCCTGGGTCATGATCCCAGGGTCCTGGGATCAAGCCCCACATCAGGCTCCCCGCTTGGCAGGAGTCTGACTCTCCCTCTCCATCTGACTCTACCTCAGCTTGTGCTCTCTCTCACACTCTCTTGCTCGCTCGCTCTCAAATAAATAAAGAAAATCTTAAAAGAGAAAGAAAGAAGAAAGAAAGAAAGAGAAAGAAAGAAGAAAGAAAGAAGAAAGAAAGAAAGAAAGAAAGAAAGAAAGAAAGAAAGAAAGAAAGAAAGAAAGAAAGAAAGAAAACGAGGGATCCCTGGGTGGCTCAGTGGTTTGGCTTCTGCATTTGGCCCAGGGTGTGATCTGGAGTCCTGGGATCGAGTCCCACATTAGGCCCCTGCATGGAGCCTGCTTCTCCATCTGCCTGTGTCTCTGCCTCTCTCTCTGTGTGTGTCTCTCATGAATAAATAAATTTTTAAAAAAAGAAAAAGAAAACAAGATGCTTCCATAATGTCTGAACCCAGACAAAATATGAACATTGTCCAAACCACAGAGTGACCGAATCTCTCTCTCTCTCTCTCTCTCTCTCTCTCAGATAATATGAGTGACCACTGCTTCTTCACCAATTGCAGCTTCTGCTTCTCTCTTATCTGCCCTCCCCCACCCCAGATAAAATTTACGGAAATAATAGTAACAATAATAACAATCACAGGATTGTTCTGCTTTCGGAGAGCACCCACCCTGGAATGAACCACAGCTTCCTTTGACCTTCACCCAAGTCACCCAACCGAAACTTGAATTCTTACATATTAATACCTGTTTAGTGTGCTGCTGGTGTCTTTGGCTAGAGAATATTGACATTCTCACTTAAATGATTGAGGGCTGTGGGTGCAGACCCACCACCCAGTTTAATTTCAAAAATGTGCAGAAACTATTTAGGACACCTCTGAAACCAAAGCAGCCCCTCCTCATATGACACAGCCTGGTGAATAAAATGACAGGCAATCACAGGTGCTGCAGAGACAGAAGAAAGTCTTCTGGTGGCGACAAATCACAATCCCACAATCCACTGGGCAGAGCACTTTCTCTCTCTCTCTCTCTCTCTCTCTCTCTCTCTCAAAGATTTTATTTTATTTATTCATGAGAGACACACAGAGAGAGGCAGAGACACAGGCAGAGGGATAAGCAGGCTCCGTGTAGGGAGCCGGATGCGGGACCTGATCCTGGGACTTCAGGATTACACCCCGAGCCGAAGGCAGATGCTCAACTACTGAGCCACCCAGGCATCCCAGAGCACTTTCTCTTTACCCTGACCATGCCCCAGTTCGAGAGATGACCACACTCCTACCGGCTGCGGTCCCTACACCAACACCTGGATGGTGGCTTTGCACTTCCTAACAAGGCATTCATCCAAGACTGGGTTTTCTCTAATCTCTGATGAGGGGCCCAGGGGAGATGGGTACAAGCTTGAAGCTGGTTAAATACAGAGCCCAACATGATCTGCTTACGGTCTTAGTGTCAGGAGAAAATTGCAGTTAATGCTCACCCAGGAGCCCTATTATAGTTGTTTTTTGTTTTTTTGTTTTTGTTTTTTAAGTAGGCTCCACCTCCAGTGCAGAGCCCAACACAGGGCTCGAACTCACGACCCTGAGATCAAGACCAGAGATTAGATAAAAAATCAGATGCTTAACTGATTGAGCCACCCAGGCGCCCTTGGAGCTATTTTTTATTTTTTAATTTTTTAAAAGATTTTATTTATTTATTCATGAGGGACAGAGAGGCAAAGATGCAGACAGAGGGAGAAGCAGGCTCCATGCAGGGAGCCCAATGTGGGACTTGATCCTGGGTCTCTAGGATCACGCCCTGGGCTGAAGGTGGCGCTAAACCGCTGAGCCACCAGGACTGCCCTGTAGCTATTTTTTAAATGCTTTATAGGGACATAGACATTGTGTTTATGACTCTGCCGGGCCTGTTCTCCATTGTTCCTGGACATTTGTTTGGTTCCAAACTGTAACCCACTGAGGTGGTGGAAGAGGCAGTATAACGAAAGTATCTGACACTAATCCTTTTTTTTTTTTTTTAAAGATTTTATTTATTTATTCATGAGAGACAGAGAGAGAGAGAGAGAGAGAGGCAGAGACACAGGCAGAGGCAGAAGCAGGCTCCATGCAGGGAGCCCGATGTGGGACTTGATCCCGGGTCTCCAGGATCACACCCTGGGCTGAAGGTGGTGCTAAACCGCTGAGCCACCCGGGCTGCCCATCTGACACTAATCCTTGTCTCCGGGAGGGAACAAACTGACTGGTGAGCTGGCAAATCGTTGACAAACAGAACAAGAACACGGACACAGAAGAAAGTGCAAAATTACATGGTTCTTGGAACGCCATCAGTGTCCCATAAATGCAAGAGGAATTCTCACAGCAAGATATCACGGTGGGCCAGGTGAGTCCAGGAAGGCTTTGTGGAAGAAGAAGAAGGGAGGGTAAAATACAATTGAGATCAAAGGGTTTGAGGGAGGAAGATGAATTTTATGCTTTCATTTATTTTTGGTATAGAGAGAAGTGCGATAATTAATTTTGAGGGAATCCTACAAATACTCCTTTAGGACAACTGGAGCCAATAAAAAAAAAAAAAAGGACAACTGGAGCCAACCCCGGGTGTGCTAGGAATGTTTCACTTTTTGCTGCAATCCTGGATCCTGGGAAATGTTGCCAAGTAGCTACCTGCACATTTCATCAAATATCAATTTTCTCACATCTGGAAAAAAATCATAGAATCACAAGCATGTAAAGACCTGCAGTTTTCTATTTGAAGGGGCTGCCAGGGGGAGTTCTGTATCACTGACATCAGCCAGCCCCCCGTCACAGATGACTGATACTTGTCTTCACTGATGCTATTTGTTGTCACTATATTTCTTTTTTTTTAAGATTTTATTTATTTATTCACCACACACGCACACACACACATACACAGAAAGAGAGAGGCAGAGACATAGGCAGAGGGAGAAGCAGGCTCCAGCAGGAAGCCCAGTGTGGGACTCGATCCCGAGACGCCAGGATCACGCCCTGGGCTGAAGGCAGGCACTAAACCACTGAGCCACCCAGGGATCCCCATGTTGTCACCACATTTCATTTCATTTTACTTTTTAAAAAGATTTTATTATTTATTCATGAGAGACACAGAGAGAGAGAGGCAGAGACACAGGCTGAGGGAGAAGCAGGTTCCCTGTGGGGAGCCTGATGTGGGACTCGATCCCAGGACCCCGGGATCACTACCTGAGCCAAAGGCAGGCATCCAACCATTGAGCCACCCAGGTACCCCACTATATTTTATTTTAGCAATTCTAATAGTGTGTGGTCATACTCTTATTTTATTTATAACATTTCACATACTTTGTTCCCATGCTTCTCTGTGGTTCCCATAGTTCTCTGTGGTCTCATTTTTCAATAGACACAGGATTCCATATAGTGTGATTGTTTTTTAAAGATTTAATTTATTTATTTGAGAGAGAGCATGCAAGCAGGGGGGAGGGGCAGACGGGGAGGGTGAAGCAAGCTCCCTGCTGAGCAGGGACCCTGTCCATGACCATGAGGGGCTCAATCATGACCTGAACTGAGGGGCAGATACTTAACTGACTGAGCCTGCCAGGCACCTCTGTGTAGTGTGATTTTCAAAATGTCTTTCTGATTGCAATGGTTTTCTTTTTTTAGGTGTTATTTCCCCCTTTTTTTTTTTTGATTGAAGTATAATTAGCATATGATATCATATGCGTTTCAGGTGCACCATGTATTGATTCAATAATTCTATACATTGGAGCACCTGGCTGGTTCAGTCGGTAGAGCATGCAATTCTCGATCTCAGAGTCATGAGTTCAAGCCCCATGTTGGGTGCAGAGATTACTTAAAAATAAAATCTTTTAAAAATAAATAAGTAAATAAAATAATTTTATACACTACTCAGTGCTCACCACCATAAATGTAGTTACCATCTGTCATCATGCCACAATATTACAATATTAATGACTATATTCCCTAGTCTGTACTTTTTGTCTCTGCAACTTATTTGCTTTATAACTAGAAGAATATAATTTTCTTTAGTTATACTAAAGATATATCTTTAGTGAAACAGAAGTGAAAACCTTTATTTCCAGCATGGTTGTTGACTTCATTTTTCAGTTGTGTTTTTTAAAATTTTATTTAATTATGGTAAGAACACAACATAAGATCTACCTTCTCAACTTCTTGAGAAGTGTACAATACATTACTATCAACCATAGGTGTGATATTGTACACCTGATATCTAGAGCTTATTCATCTTGCTTAGTGGAAAATTTCTGCCCAGTGATTAGTGACTTCTCATTTCCCCCTGCCCCTAGGCCCTGGCAACTACCATTCCACTCTTTGATTCTATAAATTTGACTATTTTAGATACCTCATATAAATGGAATTCATGGTATTCATCTTTGTGGCTCGCTTATGTCACTTAGCATAATCATAATGTCTCCAACTCATCCATGTTGTTGCATAGTGAAGAATTTCCTTCTTTTTTTTTGAGGCTGAACAGTGTTCCATTGTATGTTACCACATTTTCTTTATGCATGCACCTAGTCGCTGTGTTTTTTACTACTAAAGTCATTCTTGATTTATGTTTTTATCTTACTTTCTTGGGCTATAGTCCTCATGAGAGAGAAAGAAAGGAGCTGTGTGTTTGGCACTTTCAGTATATGTGTCTAATTTTTCCCACAATATTTGAACTGTTTAACACATCCACCAACTGTGAAAATCAGTTTCTGTTTGGCTACACAATTAACAAGAGTTATTGACTCTTTAAATTTGTTGCTGGAAAGTGCATTCATTTCTACTGTTATAGTTTTGCTTCTTCTGTATGTATAGGACACTTATATTATGTTGTAGATGCAGCGTGCTTCCCATTTTATTTTTTAAATGATTACAAATATATATGCAATAAAAGACTAGAAAAGATAACGGTGATTTCTGGGTAGTCAGATTCTGGGTAATTTTAATTTTCTTCTTTGTAACTTCTAATTTTTTAATCTTTTGAATGAATGTATATTACTTTTAAAATCAGAAAAATATATCACTAAGGAAAACCCATTATAGTACACAGGGAAAAGCATATTGCATAGTAAGCATAAACTAATCCTTATTGAAATGAAAAGATAAAATATTTTGCACATTTTATGGATTTTCATTTTTTGTTGTAAAATATAGGGTCATCAATGTACAGAAATCTGTTGCATTTCTACACACCAAAAATGAAGCAGCAAAAAAAGAAATCAAGTAATTTATCTCGTTTACACTTGCACCGAAAACCATAAGATAGATACCTAGGAGTAAATTTAACTAAAGGGGTAAAAGATCTGTACTCTGAAAACTATAGAACACTTCTGAATTGAAGAGGACATGAAGAAATGGAAAAACATTCCTTGCTCATGAATTGGAAGAACAAACATTGTTAAAATGTCAGCATTTTTCACAGAGCTGGAATAAACAATATTAAAATTGGTATAGAACCATAAAAGACCCTGAAGAGCCAAAGCAATCTTGAAAAAGAAAAGCAAAACTGGAGGCATCACAATTCCAGACTTCAAGCTATATTACAAAGCTGTGATCAAAACAGTATGTTACTGGCACAAAAACAGACACATACATCAGCGGAACAGACCAATAAACCCAGAAATGGACCCTCAACTCTATGGTCAGCTAATCTTTGACAAAGCAGGAAAGTATATCCAATGGAGAAAAGACAGTCTCTTCAACATACAGCATTGGAAAAACTGGACAGCCACATGCAGAAGAATGAAACTGGACCACTTTCTTACACTATACAAAAAATAAATTCAAAATGGATGAAAGACCTTAATGTGAGACAGGAAACCATCAAAATCCTAGAGGAGAACACAAGCAGCAATCTCTTTGACCTTGGCCACAGCAACTTATTACAAGATACATCGCCAGAGGCAAGGGGAACAAAAGCAAAAATGAACTATTGGGCCTTTGTCAAGACAAAAACCTTCTGCACAGCAAAAGAAATAGTCAACAGAACTAAAAGGCAACCTATGGAATGGGGGAAGGTATTTGCAAATAACATATTAGATAAAGGGTTAGTATGCAAAGTCTATAAAGAACTTATCAAACTCAACATCCCAAAAAACAAAAACAAATAATCCAGTTAGAAATGGGCAGAAGATATGAATTGACATTTTCCCAAAGAAGACATCCAGGTAGCTAACAGATCCATGAAAAGGTGCTTAACATCACTCATCATCAGGGAAATGCAAATCAAAACTACAATGAGATACCATCTCACACCTGCCAGAATGGCTAAAATTAACACCACAGGAAAAAACAGATGTTGGCAAGGATGCAGAGAAAGGGCAACCCTCTTATACTGTTGGTGGGAAGGCAAACTGATGCAGCCACTCTGGAAAACAGTATGGGGGTTCCCCCAAAATAGAACTACCCTATGATCCAGCAATTGCACTACTAGGTATTTACCCAAAGGATACAATAATACAAATTCAAAGGGGGCACATTCACCCCAATGTTTATAGCACGATTATCAACAATAGCCAAACTATGGAAAGGGCCCAACTGTCTACCGACTGATGAGTGGATAAAGAAGATGTGGTGTGTATATTTATTATACATATATTATATATATTATATATATTATATATATTATATATATAATGGAATATTAGCCATTGAAAAAGTGAAATCTTGCTATGTGCAATGACATGGAAGGAGCTAGAGTGTATTATGCCAAGTGAAATAAGTCAGTCAGAGAAAGACCGTATGATTTCATTCATATGAGGAATTTAGGAAACAAAACAGATGAACATAGAGGAAGGAGAAAAAAAGAGAGAGGAAAACAAACCATAAGACACTGTTAATGATACAGAACAAACTGATGGAGTGAGGTAGATGGGGGATGGGCTAGATGGGGGATGGGTATTAAGGAGGGCACTTTTTGTGATGAGCACTGGGTGTTATATGTAAGTGATGAATCACTAAATTCTACTCCTGAAATCACTATTACACTACATGTTAACTAACTAGAATTTAAATAAAAATTTGGAGGGAAAAAAATCCCAAAACAATAAAAAAGTGCCCCAAAACAATAAAAATTAAAAAGTGTAGGGTCAAATTCTGTTTATCTTTTTATACATTTAGATTCTATATTTAACATTTTAACTTCATTTCATTTTAACGTGATTAACTTCAGTATAATATGAGTCACATTTTGGCATCATTTTAAATTTTTGATCTTGTTATTTTGCCTTGTGTTTAGCACAGTCACTGCCATCAATATCCCTAACATCAAAATAACATATGGACTAGAAAGTCAAAAGTGGGTATGAAATGACTTAGAATGACAAATTGTTCCTACATAGACGTATTTTAGTTTTATTTCATATGCCTACTCGACATTGAAGGAACATGCTTACATAATACATTTTCAAGTCTTTTTCTTAGATCTATTAAAATGCCCCTTGTAGAAAAAACTAAACTTTTACTTAATCTTTTAAAAGGTAATAATGTCAAATATTTGAAATACAGCTAATGGTAATTATGAAACTGTGAACTGGAAAGAACATTTCTGTATAGGACTTAGAATTTCTGTGCTTTGTAATTAAAAATACTCCATTTGAACTGTGATAAATTTAACATTCTTAAAGAAAGTTAACTCTGATTACAGCTATTAAACATATTCTCTTTTAGAAATATTCTTTAACATTTGGACGTATCATCTTTTCAATTAGTAACACGGTGACATTTTTTTCTAAAACTGATTATAGTATTTCCTTAGTTATGAATAAATCACAGACCCACAATAACACATTCAAATTCATGCTCCCGCACCAATTATCTCTGAAACTTCCAATTTAGATTCCTGACTTGCACAGGAGCAGCCCACTCAGTACAATAACGTAAAGGAAGTTCTATGTGCCATGATTTTAGAAACTTTTGAAATACGTTAAGTGTTCTCAGTAAAATGTTCAGTCCTATCATCTTTATCTCGTTAATGAGTTATTAACATAAAACCAGTTCTGAAGGACTTGTCTCTGGCTGTGCAACCTTTCAGTTGCCTAAAGTTGTTTGCCATGTGGTTTTCCCCCATTGACTTGTCCCTTGTTGACCTGCTGTGGGTGACACAGTGCAAGTGAGAAAGGTGTCACCTGGTAATGTGCATCTGTTCCTACTCCCTTAATACCACTCTTTCATTTCAAACTGAAGCGCTGAGCAATAGAGATCCGGTTACTTTAGTGGTACTAAAAACTTCCAGGAAGGTTAGAGCAACACCCAGCAAGTGTTCCCGAATTTAAGTTTCAAATTGGAACAAATACAGAGTTGTGTTGAGGCTAAAATCGGAAACAACCAAGGCATCCTTCAATATGTGAGGGGATAAACAGATGGTGGTACTTCCATACAATGAAGGTGGTAATGCCATACAATGGCATTCAATGATACAAATCAATTACTAATCTATACATTATGGGTGGATCTTAGATGTGTTTGGCTAAGTGAAAGAAGTCAGACCAACAGGCTACATAATGCATGATTCCATTCATACCTGTTCCAGAAAAGGCAAAACTAGAGAGGTAGAAAACAGAACAACAGTGAAAAACTTGGCCCCCTACCAGATACCAAAATATATGAAAAACTACAGAAATTAAAACAATGTTATTTTAGTGCAGGAAGAAATAACAAATCAAAGTAATAGAACAGAGTTAAAAGAAATTCATGTGGATTAATGATGCCAGAAGTTTGGAGAGGAGGAGAATTTGATTAGGAGAGACACAGGAGATTTTTCTAGTCAGATGGTACCAATCAATATGCCACTCTGGTGGTGATACATGATGCTGTGCATCTGCCAGAACCCTTAGAACTTTGTAGCACAAAGAGTAAAACCCTAATGTATGAAAAAAGATTTTTAAAAAATCAATCAGGAAGTTGGAGAATCCAATGGTGAAATGTAGACTGAAAGTAATCGATCGCACTGCATTACAGATGGACAACATAACTTCCTGAAGGGAGAGTGGGAAAATGATGCTGACCAAAGTAATTTTGCAAAAACGGTGTATTGTCTGGTTAATATAAAGCTAAAGACCAAAAAGAGTGCACGAACACTCTACTCTGGTTGTTTCTCATGGGGGTACAGGTACAATTCTGAAATGGCTGTACATGCCTATGTGAAGCACGTAAGTAAATGGATGGCAGATGGTGGGAGCCAGGTTCCCACCTGGAGTGGGAGGTTGTGGAGGGAGGAGAAGCAAGGAGAGGACGCCAGAATGACCCATGTGGTAAGGAACTGGAGTTGGAGATACGAGTATGAACTCCTGTTCAGCTTAACACAAATACAGATGAATAGATACAGAAATAATCACTGATATGTGTGCATACATAGGTTGGTATGTATGCATATGCTTTCTAGCTCTGTTCGCTGCAAGGATCCAGAAGCAACAACAGCCCCGAAGCTGTGAGCACACCCAATCCTCTGATATTGGTTTGTAAAGCTATTCTCCAATAAAAGGAAAAAGGCTCCTTGAGGAAATAGCTGATTCTAGGTTGAGGGCAGGGAATATACAAGATGAACCTGAAACATCTTGTTGTGCCAGAAAGTAAGGAAGTGCTAAAAAAAAATTCCCAAATGATGGGGTTAGGTCAAAAGGACATAGGAGCCAATCTGCAAGAATTTCCAGTGAACAAAGCTAAAACAAATATGCAAGGCTAGTATTGGATTATAACCTAAAGTATAAAGTAAATATCTATGGGTCCATCCTGATACAAATAAGTGATTGAATAAAAAAGTAAATGTGAGAGGAGAGAGACAAATCTCCCATGCAGAAAAATTCCAAATAACTTATGTAGATATTCTGCCCCTAAAGAGGTGGAACATAACTCCCTACTCTTTAAGGGCAGGCTGGGCATAGTGCTAGAGAGTGTGGTATGGAAAAGGAGGGTGGGGAAGGGTAAAGTTACAGTCAAGAAAGCTGATAAACACTACCTCCAGGCAGGTGACCAAAGTCAACATCAACAGTGATAAGTACATTGATAGCATGTACCCTTGATATGATGTGAGGAGAATGGCACTTGACCTCTGTGGTTTTCCTCTTCCCACACTTTTTAAAAAACTCAAGTTAAAAAACATCACATGTAAGGGCACCTGGGTGGGACAGTCGGTTAAGCATTTGACTCTTGATCTTAGCTCAGGTCTCAATCTCATGGTTTGAGTTCAAGCCCTGAGCTGGGCTCCATGTTGGGCATGGAGCCTACTTAAAAAGCAAAACAAAACAAACAAACAAACAAACAAAAAACAAAAACAAAAAAACCCCCAGACAACACCAGATGTAAATCCAATACAATTCCAACAAAATTTTTCTTTCAAAAGCTAACTGTAAGATTTATACCAAAGAATAAAAGGCCAGGATAACACCAAATAACACTAATACTAATGATGAATGCAGGCTCTACACTGTCCCCATGAAATCAAGACTTATAAAGCTATCATTATTTTTAATTTTTTGTTGAATACATTTGACATAACATTGTGTGAAAAAATAATCAGATGTATCCCAATGAGGAACAGGCTATAAAATACGTGACTGTACACCTCAAAATTATCAGGATCTTCAAAACCAAGGGAAGTCTAAGAAACTATCACAGCCAAGATGAGTCCAAGGAGGCCTAACGACTACATGTGATATGCTATCCTAATGCGATCCTAGAACAGAGAAAAGACTGTAGGCAAAAACTAAGGAAATCTGAATAAACCATCAACTGTAGTTAATAATAATGTGTCAATATTGGTTCTCTAATTGCAACAACTGCCTCTTTCTGGTGTATAAGGATAGCAGTGGGAGAAACTGGGTGCCAAGTAGAGGAAGGAGACTGGAATTCTCTGTACTGTGCAATATTTTCTCAACTCTGAAACTTTTCCAAAATGAAGGCCTGGGAGGAAACACAGTCGTGGATGAACCCAACATTGGAATAGAGGTGGGCGGACAATGAACAAAATCATCTCATGTATGAGCTAATGATAAGTGATAGGAAGACACATAGGCAAAAGAGGTAGAGGTAAAGGGGAGCTGAGATTTTTAAGCAGGAGTTCTGGTCTAGGGAAGACTTCAGAGAAGAGCATCAGTATTAGGCCAAGGCAAGAAAGCCAATTCATACATTTTTAGGGGAAATTTTTTGAGGCCCCAAGCATAACTAAAGTATACATTGTGTCCTACCCTCCATTGATCAGAACAAGAATGTCCAGTGGTCGGTTTTTGCCCATTTGAGTTCTTTTGCCCCTAGATCGGTGTCAGTACCAAGTAAAGCAAAAGAGAATTGCAGGGATATAAAGAAAGTTGTGATTACCTCAAACTATTTTAGGATTCTCTTAACTTTTATTTATGGTAAGTTCAAGAAAGTAAGTAAATGTGCCTTTAATAGAAATAACCATTGGATAACTCCTGTGTTAGCAAATTTGTGTCTTTGTCCCCCTTATTTCTGAGGGCGTCTGTGGCCTATATTTAAATATAGCTTTTGCCTGCAGTTGGTGAAAACATTCTTAAGTATAATCAGATAAAGCCAGTGATAATAAAATGTGCATTTTCTATTTCTGTATGTTACTCATGAAAAGCAGTGTAACTCGATTTGATGACTAGAGATCATGTCTTCTATATTAAGAGTTCGTTTTCAACATATTGGCTTTTAAACTTTAGAAAAGGGACAACAGAAAGGCTAAAATAAATCAGTATACAAAATCAATCTGTGTAAGAGCAAGTTAATACATAGTCAAGGGGAAAAAATAACCAAAACTCTTACACTTGATGAGAATGAGACACTTCAAAAGCAAACCAAGAACAAAAAGAAAAAACAAAACCAAGAACAAAAAGAAAAGCAATGTGGTTGGAAATTAAGCAAGCCAATCTGTAAAGTAGACGTGGCCTCAAAGCATACTGGGGCAGCCTGAAGGGTCCCAGTACTTGTAGAGGGAGGCAGGTTGAGGAGGTCACCGCTGGTTGTTACTTCCTCTGTGCGTTGCTAGGTCTGTTGTATCCTGTCTGTGTCTGCCCACCTTCATTTCCACCCACGAAGACTACAGACTCTCTCTCTCTCTTTTAAAAGGTTTTATTTATTTATTTATCCTGAGAGACACACAGAGAGAGGCAGAGACATAGGCAGAGGGAGAAGCAGGCTCTCCTTGGGGAGCCCAATGCAGAATTCAATCCCAGGACCCTGGGATCACGACCTGAGTCAAAGGCAGATGCTCAACCATTGAGCCACCCAACCATCCCACTCTCTTTTTTTTTAAAGGAGTGCATTTATTTATTTATTTATTTATTTATTTATTTATTTATTTAAGAGAGAGCCTGCACGAGCGGGGGGGAGGGGCAGAGGGAGAAGTAGAAACAGACTCCCCACTGAGCGGGGAGCCCAAGGAGGAGCCCGACCCCAGGACCTTGAGATCATGACTTGAGTGGAAGGCAACGCTTAATTGGCTGAGCCACCCAGGAACCAGAGGACTGATGAGTCTTAACTCTTAATGACTTCAACATCTCTGTATCCTCTGATACACAATTGATACTCTCTCTTTCCTTCCTCCCTCCCATCCTCCTTCCTT
The DNA here is from genome assembly GCF_018345385.1 of Vulpes lagopus. NCBI lineage: Eukaryota > Metazoa > Chordata > Mammalia > Carnivora > Canidae > Vulpes > Vulpes lagopus. The sequence continues at coordinate 91,153,885 of NC_054848.1, read as the reverse complement.
TCCTTTCTTTCTCAATCTTTCTCTAATTTTTAAATTACACACACACACACACACACACAAACACACACACACACACACATTTAATTAATGGTAGTGAAAGATTAGAAGTCTAGCGTTCCATGACCAGATGACTAACAAAAGGCTAAAAGCTCAGCAGGAATCCAGATATGGTCATGAAACAACTATCGAGGCTGGAGGACTGGTGGAGCTTAAGAACTAAACTTTCAAAGTTTACGGTAACTACAAATTGTAGCACTTCAAAGATAAAAAGGGCTGGAGGAAACATCCTGTCCGGGGACCCTCTTAGTTCAAGGTGAATTCATCCAGCTCTGAACTGTGGCCTAGCCGGATGCTGCACGCTGTGGCAAAGCAGACGTGAACTATGATCGCAAGGAATTGAAGTGTAATGATGGGCATAAAACATAAAACAATGGCCAATAGCTACAGTACAGGTTAGAGTATCTGCCCATTGAGAGGCGAATGGAAATGAGGCTGGATGAGATTTCTACCCTGAGAAATGGGAAGGAGTCAGCTGAGACGGAACAAATGCTAGGAGGGAGGAGAGTGTGGTTGGTAATTGGGGTTTACTGACACGTGGCTGGAGGTGAGGATAGATGTAGAACAGTGGTGAGAAACAAGACAAGCAGGAGGAGCCACGGGAGGCTTTCTCAAACACATGTTTTGGTTTTTTCAAAAAGATATTTATTTATCCATGAGAGACACAGAGAGAGAGACAGAGACATAGGCAGAGGGAGAAGCACGCTCCCTGTGGGGAGCCCAATGAGGGACTCGATCCCAGGATCCCGGGGTCACACCCTGAGCCAAAGGCAGATGCTCAACCACTGAGCCACCCAGGCATCCCTCAAACACATGTTTGATATATAATTCACATACCGTACAATTCACCTACTGTAAGTGTGCAACTGTTTTGTAGTATATTCGCAGACTTATGCACCTTTCAACACGATCCATTTTAACATCTTCATTCCCCTTCAAAGAAACCCATAAGTATTAGCCATCAATATCATTCTTCATTGGACCCTCCTCCATCCCTAAGAAACCACTACTTCACTAATTTTGTGCTTATTCTGGATATGTGATATAAATGGAGTCATAATATGTGGCATTTTTACTTCTTGGCTATTATGAATGATGCTTCTACAAACACTTGTGTACACGTTTTTGAGTGGAAGTATTTGGGGTATACACCTAGTAGTGGAATTGCTGGGATATATGGCAACTCTATGTTTAACCTTTTAGGGAATTGCCAAAATTTTTTCCAAAGCAATTGAACCATTTTCTATTTTCACCAGCAAGCTAGGAGGGTTCCAATTTCTCCACCGCCTCATTGACACTTGGAATTATCTGGTATTTTTGTTTACAGGGCATCCTGGGGGTGTGAAGTGGAATCTCCTGGTGGTTTTGACTTGCATTCCTCCAATGGCTGATGATACTGAGAATCTTATTCTGTGCTCATTGGCCATTTGTATATTCTCTTTGGAAAAATGTCTATTTAAATCTTTTGTGCCCATTATTAAATTGAGTAAGTTGCCTTTTTATTGCTGAGTTCTATGAGTTCTTTATCTATTCTGGCCACAAGTACCTTATCAGAAATATGATTTGCAAATATTTTCTCTGATTTCTGTGGGTTGTCTTTTCACTTCCTTGAAGATATCCTTTGAAGCATGAAATATTTCAATTATGATGACATCCAATTGATCATTTTTTCTTTGGTTGCTTGTGCATTTGGTGTCATACCTAATCAACCATTGCCTAACCAAGATAACAAAGATTTATGCCTCTATTTTCTTCTAAGAGCTTTATAGTCTTACCTATTACATTTAGATCCTGGATCCTTTTTGAGCTAATTTTTATATATAATATGAGGTAAGAACACAATTTCATTCTTTTACATGTGGATATCCAGTTGTCCCAGCATCATTTGTTGAAGAGCATATTCTTGAATTGTCTTTGTACCCTTAACAATCAATTGGCCATAGATGCATGAACTCATTTCTGGACTCAATTCTATGCCATTGGCCTATATGTCTATATTTATGCTAGTATCATGTTGTCTAGATTACTGTAGCTTTGGTAGTAAGCTTTGAAACTGGGAAGTGAGCATCTTCCAAATTTGTTCTTCTTCTTCTTTTTTTTTTTTTTAAGATTGTCTTGGCTGTTTAGAGTCCCTTGCATTTCCATATGAATTTTAGAATCAAATTGTCTATTTCTGAAAAAAAAATTCAGCCAGGCTTTCAACAGAGATTGTCTTGAATCTGTAGATCAGTTTGGGAAGTATGCCTTTGAACAATATTAAGTTTTCTAATCCATGAATATAGGGTGGCTTTCCATTTATTTAGGTTTTCTTTAATTTCTTTCAACAAAGTTTTGTAGTTTTCAGTGTACAAATCCTATACCTCCTTGGTTTAATTTACTCCTAAATATTATATTTTTTAAAGATTTTTTTATTTGAGAGAGAAAGTGCGCACTTGTCTGCGTATGGGTGGGGGGAGGGGCAGAGGGAGAGGGAGAGAATCTCAAGCAGGCTCCTCACTAAGCAAGGAGCCCAAAGCAGGGCTCCATGCTCAGACCCAGACATCATGACCTGAGCCAAAATCAAGAGTTGGATGCTTAACCAGGTGCCACCCAGGTGCCCCGATATTATTTTTGGTACAATTATAAATACAGTTGTTTTCTTAGTTAAATTTTTGGAATGTTCATTGCTAGTATAGAGAAATACAACTGATTTTTGTATGTTAATCTTTTTCCTGCTATGGAAAGCTTTTGACGAGGGGCATGACTTCTTACTATTTAATTCAGGAAGCATTGTATCAGAGCTCAGTCTGGATTATCTCTAGGTTTTTTCCAAGCCCTGTGCTTCTACAGATAATGAGGTCTTGAAATAGGAACAGTTGAAGTGAAGCGGAAGAAGCATTTGTAAGATAACTTTGGTTTTATTGTGGAAGAGATTTTCTGTGTTTATCTCCTCCTGTCCACCCTCAGTACCACTACCTCTGTCTCAGTGCTTATGATCTTTCCCTTGTGCTTGCAATAAGAATGATTTTCTAACGTATATACTCCTGTTTCCAATCCTACCATCCTCTCCTGCCCACTCAACCCCTTACCCATGCCGACACTACAGAGATCTTTTAGATTAAATCTGATGTACCGCCAAATCTAGTGATCATTTTTCTATCCTTTTCCTCGACCTTTTTGCAACATTCTACATGCTTGACCACACTTTCCTTCATGAAACACTCTCTTAATTTACTCTTAGAGAGTACTCTCCTGATTTTCGTCATAATTCACCAACCCCTTCTTCTAAGTTTCTTTTGCAGGATCCTACGGCTCTGTTTCAACCTCTAAGTGTTGGACTGCCCTGTCCTGGGAGTCTTGTTCTCCACAAATTCTCTTTAGCAATCTCATCCAGTCCCATGGCTTTAAATACTATTGATGCTGATGACTCTCAAAACTTTATTGCCAGAGTTCACTTTTTTCCATGAACTCCAGGTTTGTATACCTAGCTATCCACTTGTACAGCATTTCAAACTTAGTATGCCCCAAACAGTACTTTTGATTCTCTTGTACGTCCAATCAGTGTTTCCTATTTTAGTCCCAACTATGTTTTGACTCCGGCCAAAAACCTAATGGTCACCTTTGTTTCCTTCCATTATTTTACCTCCACCTGCAATCTCTTAGCAAGTCCTATTTCCTCTACCTTCAAAACATATCCCAAATCTATCCACTTATCTCCATCTCTACCACCACCACATTAGGCTGAGCCACTATCCTTTCTTTCCCAGGTGACTATAATGGCCTCCTAGCTGGATTCTCTGCTTTAATTCATCACACACACATACTCCATTCTCCATATGGTGGCCAGAGCAGTCTTGTAAAAACATAGATCATGGTATTCCTTTACTTAAAACTTGCCAATGACTGGGGCACATGGTTGGCTCAGTTCGTTGAGCATGAAACTCTCAGGGTCCCTTGCTCAAGTCCCACACTGAGTGTAAAGCTCATTTAAAAAAACTTGGCAATGGCTTCCTCTGGCACATAGGAGAAGATCTAAATCATATCCTACATGCTTTATACAATATGGACTCTTCCTATCCTAATGCCCTGATGTTGTACCATCCCGTTTCTTACTATGTTCCAATTACTCTACCTGGATTTCGGTGTCTCAAATACACCATGCACATTACAGTCATGGAGTCTTGCTTTAGCCCTTTTCTCTGCCTAACAAGCTTTTTCCCTCCACAACTACCAAAGGCTGGCTCATTATTGCCATTTACTCAGTGCCTTAAAAGTCACGTCCTCAGGAAGGCCTGACCTCCCAAACCAAATTAGCTCCTTGACTTGATTCCATCACTATCACATCACTCAGTTACATTTTCTTTTCCTTTTTTTTTTCTTTTTTTTGCTCGGTCACATTTTCATCATAGAGCTTATCACTACTTGATATTTTCTCGTGTGTTTACTTTGTTTATATTCTTCCTCTCCTTTAATTCTAAAGAAGGTCTCTGAGAGCAGGGACCTGATTTTTTCTTATTCAGCACTTCATCTACAGCACCTAGGACATGCATTCAATAAATATTGAGCAAGTTAACTCTAAATTTGGAACAAAAGCAAGAGGTGGGAGCTAAGGAGTGAGTGAGAGAGAGACTGAGAGAGATTTAGGAGTATTCACAGGTGTGGATATTGCTGGTAGCAGGGTGGAGGGCTGAGTATTGATTGATTTGGACCTCAACCAAAGTATCACGATGTATTAGTCTGGGTTCTCCAGGGAGACAGGACCAATGAGCTATGTATATATCTTCTATATCTACAGCGAAAGAGAATGAGAGAGAAAGAGAGAGAAAGAAAGAGAGAGATGATAGATCTATTATAATGAACTGGCTCACATGATTATGGAGATTGACAGGTTCCCAGATCTGCAGAGTGAGTGGGCAAGGTGAAGCCCCAGGAGCGCCAATGTTATACTCCCCTTCTGAAAGCCAGCAGCCTTGAGATCCAGGAAGAGCTGATGTCTCAGTGGAGTCCAAAGGCAGGAGAAAACTGATGACCTAGCTCACAGTCAGACAGGAGGAATTCTCGTTTACTTAGGGGAAGGCCAGCCTTTGTGGTCTGTGCAGGCCTTCAACCGATTGGATGAGGCCCACCATTAGGGAGGGTGATCTGCTTTGCTCTGTCTCATCATGTTACCATTCCTAAATGTGATATAGTGGCGAGTGTCTTTGAGAGCATTCAGAAGGGGGCTAGAAGCTCCCAGAAATAGACTTACAAGTTTTCATGCAGGAAATTATCTTCTCAGGACTAAAATAAATAATGCACATGTAATTCTATCATGCTGCCTTAGAGACGCCAGCCAGTGCGAACATTCCCTTTGGTCTGGGTAGTCTTCCTCTTGGATTGGCTCGATTAGCTTAGTAAATTAAATATTAAGAGAGTGGTATGGTGTGATGTATAACCTTGGCTCACTTGACCCCCCCTAAGCTTCTATCTCTCCGCCTATAAAGCAGGGAAAATATAAGTCTCCTCCTCCTAGTGTTGTTCTGTGGATGCAATATGATCATGCAATTAAATGTTTAGCACAATTTCTGGTGCACAGGGAGAGGGGTCGGTAAATTAGCTATTATCATTTAAGGTAAAACAAATGCCGTTACAGAGGAAAGGAGCAAACTTTCAGTTATAAATCAGTCATGGGGATGAAAAGTATAGCACAGGGAACATAGTCAATAATCCCGTCATAATTTTGTATGGTGACAGATCATGCCTCCCCTTACGACGGTGAGCACTGAGTAATGTGTAGAATTATTGAATCATGATGTCACACACCTGAAACTAATACAACTTTGCATATTAATTATATATGCTTCGATTTAAAAACATATCCATGGGGTTATCGGAGGAAGCCTGTACAGGCTTCTGGCCAGGACTGCAGCCCTGTTCTGCCCATGCCCCCAGTCCACTGTGACAGGTAGGGGACAGCAGGAGCCCCGCAGTAACCCGGGGGGGGGGGGAAGGGTTGGCACTGCGCACCAGTGCGTCATTGTCATTAGGGGGCCACATGAGGCCATTGAGCCCACGCCTTATCATCGACATTCATGTGCCTCTCCTCTTTGCATTTGGAACCCAAGGGGGTGCTTCAGAGGCGCCCACATAATAGTTCTTTGATGACTGATTCAGAGACAATTAAAACATCCACGTTGATCTTGCCTTTGGCTTTGTGTCTGTGAACCAATACTGAAGCTTCCTTCCTGGGTTTAAAAAAAAAAAACAAACTGCCTTTGGAGCCTGGAAGCCTGGCGATTTCTTCTGACTACGATCTGGGATTGAAAGGCTATGTGGTGAGACTTGACGGGATGAGCACTGGGTGTTATACTATATGTTGGCAAATTGAGTTTAAATTTAAAGAATTAAAAAAAGAAAAAGAAAGGCTATGTGGCGAATCAGTCATTTTGTTTTGGGGGTGGGGGGTGGGTAGTCAAAGCACAACCAGCTCTGAAATTGGCTTTCTGAGCCTGTTGTGGGAAAGACTTGGTAACATTTAATGGAAACTCACTTGCAGACTTTTCTTTCTCTGGAGGATAAAAGAGGGAAGGAAGGAAGGAAGGAAGGAAGGAAGGAAGGAAGGAAGGAAGAAAGACATGCAGTGAAAAACATCTTGATTAATGCACTATTTCCAGAGAAAGAAACTAGCAAAATAGCCTTCAATTTGAGGACTGGTCAGTTCCACTGTCTGAGTATGTCAGAGTGACCAAGACACCTATAAGGGACATCAGAGGTGCAGGGAGCTCAGGGGGCACCCAGATGGCCAAGGGATACTTTGTACTGACAGTAAGGAACAATAGCACTTTTCTAAATGGGTTGGACAAACCATCCCATTAGCATAATTGTGGAGAAGCCTGGGACAACTCTGCCCTTGGCAGAAGTCTGACAAACAGAAGATAGAGCACGATCTGTTACTTTACATGCACGGGGGTAAGGGGTGGGGGGCACAGAGAGAAGCCCAGGTTTCACGCACAGCTCTGTGGGGTATGTGCCCTTTGATGTGACCAAACACATGCTTGGGGCTGGTCCTTAGCTTTTAAGATGCAGAAATTTGATGGGGTCACTGCCTCCTCCTCTGGGGTGATGAGGTTCCAAGGAAAACATTCTCACTAACCAAGCTCATCACAGACTGATTTGCCAAAAGCTTTCCAAAATAATTGGGGGGGGCATGACTTCCTAATGATTCACAACCTTCAGGTACTCACCCTGTGACAGGAACTCTGAAAAAAAAATCATTTACATGACTTATTTCATTTAAACTTCACAATAATCCTGCGCTGTAATATGGAGGTACTGTTTCATCCCCACATGGTCGGTAAGGAAATTAAGCCTCGGGTGGAGGAAGTCATCTATAGACGATAAAGGGCAGCTCTGTGTGACCCCCAATCCGTTAGGACATTCGTAAAGGAAGAGAGGACACAGCCCCCTCCTCAAGCAGCTAGGGAGACTAGGGGAGGAGAGAAAGAAGAAGGCATGCGAGAGGCAAACAGTCTCTAGCCTCCTGCCTATGACTCAGCCGCAGCTGAGTCTTCCCGGTGACTCAGGAAGATTGAAGGTCACTGAGCAAGTTGGAAATGACCCTGGAGTTTAACATGAGAGCCAACGCTTGAGTGTGCTAGGGCTGCTTGTTAACCCCAGCTGCCACCTCTTCCCACCACTCCGCACTCGCCTTCTTCCCATCTTTACTCCTTCCTGCTTTCGGACAAATGGGATCAAATGGGACCACAAATAAGGTGCCCGAGTTGGCTGCCTGGTGGGGGGATGGAGAGGGGAGAGGTGGGTTCCGAGACCCAAAGGAGGTTGACCGAGGAGCCATTTCTAGGGTCCGGGAAGTGGTTTCGCACTGGCGTGTCTGGCGAGGTTAGGGACTCTGGCCCCTCTGCAGGGGGCTGATGTTGATCAGGTGACAGACTTCCTCTGCGCCGCCCCCAGGCGGAGGAGGGTGTGGGTGGGTGTCTCTCTCTCCTTTGGTGTATGACCCAGACTGGAAACAAATTTCCCTAAATCGAACCCCGTTCTTAGCAGCAGGTGCAGAATAGAAGAACCGCCTTACATAATGCCCCGCAGGCCCCTACACCCAACGAAAACGGGTTAATTTATTTCCGTCGGGCTTGCAGAGGTGTCCCTGAGATGAAAGAAACGAATGGTGGGTCCTCCTTTCCCGCAGTCTCCGTGTTAATCCTCGGCTTTCCACCTGACGCTTGGAGGCACAACGGAACGGCCAGGCCATGGTCGTTGTCAGAGGTCGTGGCATGAGAATGAGGGCAGGGGATGTGGCGACCCGGGCAGATTAGCCCATTTAATCTTGGAATTAAACCCCGCTGGCCCCCCAAGCCTGGGTTTGGTCTTGGTTGGGGGTTTTGCGCGCCTATACCCACGAGCAGGCACACCCTGGGCTTTCTGGGTTTCCTGCCCACGCTTGGCTCTGCTCTCACGGACGGTGGCCTGGATCGCCTGCGCCCTGGCCTCCCAGACAGAGGCCTGCCCGCTCTTGCCAGCGCAGCAGACCGTTGGGGGGTCTTTGCAGAGCCCGGTCTTAGGCTTTCTGCTGTGTCATGCTCTTCTGTCCTTCCGCACCCCCCCTCCTGAAGACCTAGCCGCCGCCACCATACTCCCAGTCCCCACAGCCTTCCCACACCAGGGCTGCCTGAGCAGCCTCGGGTTTGGAAACACCTGCTGCCTCCTCCTCGGGGAGTGGGGGAGTGACCGGGCGAAACCTTCGCTCACTCCAGTTACGTAACTAACTACTGGTCAGCCCATTCCCAGAAGGCTCTTCTCTGACCTACTTGCACCTCATAATGTAATGATTTCATAGGTTACAAGAGGTACAGCTGCCAGGTTGCTATAGAAACCTTTGCTCTACTGACCTTTTTTTCCCCCCAGGAAAAAAGGTATTTGTTTGTTTGTTTGTTTTTAAAAGTTAACTATTCAAGGAGGGATTGGGTAAACTTTAAGTATAATATGCTCTTTCCTTCAGGGGAATGCCCGAAGGCCTTCTACCTCAGACAAATTCAATTTGTCTCCTGGGTTTTTGGTTTTGTTTTGTTTTGTTTTATTACTTATTTATTTGTTTTGTTTTGTTTTTGAATTCATGAGAGACACACAGAGAGAGGCGGAGACATAGGCAGAGGGAGAAGCAGGCCTCTTGCGGGGAGCCTGGTGCAGGACTCGATCCCAGGACCCTGGGACCATGCCCTGAGCCAAAGGCAGATGCTCAACCACTGAGCCACCCAGGTGCCCCCCTGGGTTTTTTTGTTTTATTTTGCATTTTCACCTTTTCAGTTGAGTAATCCTATTGAGCTCCTCCAGAGGAGGAAGAAATCCGGAATCACCCCCTTAGCTGTACGTGCTGCTGCCCAAGGACTAACTTCCGAGTCATGCTCGGACTCCACAGGCTGGAACGGAGCAAGGAAGACCAAGGGATTGCTAAGACACAGCTGAGGAAGGTCTGAGGTATCAGAAGTCCGAGTCAGAGCCTCAGGTCACATTAAAAATCCCTCAGCCGGGTGTTCCCCTTGCCGGCACCTCAGATGGCTGGAGCACTGCCCAATTGCCTGATGCCCAAGATGCCTGACGCCACCCCCCAGCCAATTTGAACCTGCCTGACTCTTAGCAGCATCTGTAACTGAGTGACCCTCAGGAGACTTCATAGACCTGAATCATAGAAGTTGGTGGTCTTGACGAGAAGCCGCAGAAACCATCTCTAATGGATTTAGGGAGAAAATGTAATTATTTCCAGGTGTTTAGTAGCTCCTAGAGTCCCGGGGGGGCAGGGGGCTAGGGAGCCAAGATCAGGTCAGTGCAAGCAAGAATGATGAAGAACTCCATCCTGATGCACCTTTCGCTGCTGCTAGAGAGGCCTCGCCCCCCGCCCCCCAGTGCTCATCAGTGGAGGCTTCCCCCAGCCCCCCAAGCAGGAGGTTTAGAGCCTAGGAAGTAAAAAAGAGAGACCGGGTGTGTTCGCTAGAGCTGCCATGACAAATAAGAGGCTGGAGGGCTTACGTGACAGGAATTTACTTTCCCACAGCTGTAAAGGCTGGAAGTCCAGGATCGTGGGGCCAGCAGGCCTGGTGCTTCCTGCCTCTCTCCTTGGCTTGCAGATGGCCATCCTCTCTCTGTGTCCTCATGTGGCCCTTCCTCTTATAAGGACACCAGTCAGATGGGATCAGTGCTCACTCTGATGGCCTCATTTTACCTTGATTACCTCTCTAAATGCCGTATCTCCAAATACAGTCACATTCTGAGGTTCTGGGGACTTAGGGTTTGTGCATGTGAATTTTGTGTGTGGGTGGGGCACACAATTCAGCCCACAACAGGGACAAATGTCTATTTCCCCAAGTTTGCCACTCTGTCGTGGCCACCACTGGTTTGGGACAGCTCGCTACTCCACTCCCTCTCCCCCTTCCAAGGGCAAACCAGGCAATCTCTCCACCCTCCATCTTACCTAATGCTGCTTTCTCTTCTCTACCAGGTCTCTATCGAAGTCCCAGCCTGCTTTGTGGCCGCACTTTCCCAAATTAAAACACCTGGAGTTCTTAAACCTGCTCCGATGTTTTCTAGATGAACTATTGAAACTCCAAACTGGCACAGTTAGTGGCACATTGTTCCTGTACAAGTATCAACTCATGTCCCAAGGACCAGATGAGTGGAGATATTTAGGAACATTTGACTATCAAGTTCCTCAAGGTAAGTTCTGGAGACAATGATTCAGAATGCAGTTCCACTGCCCTTGAAAAGATCACAGTACGGGACGCCTGGGTGGCTCAGCATTTGAGCACCTGCCTTCGGCTCAGGGCGTGACCCCGGGGTCCTGGGATCGAGTCCCACATCGGGATCCCCGAGGGGAACCTGCTTCTCTCTCTGCCTGTGTCTCTGCCTCTCTCTGTACATCTCTCATGAATAAACAAAATCTTTTAAAAAAATTCACAGTGTATATGCATCACTGTTAATTTAAAAAGGCTAGGGACAGATGCCATTTTTTCATTATCAGAAATGCACTATTTTCTTCCCGTAATGTACTTTTAGGTCAATGAGGAATGTTCACCCAACAGTTATCTAGCTCCCATTTTGCAGATTTCCATAATCCTGTTTTGTAAACTGATAGTCCTTCTCCCCCCCCCCCCAGCCCCCCCCCCCGTTCATGGCTGTTAGTAGAATTGATCTAGCTAAAATACTGTTTGAAAAGAATGAAATGAGGTCATTTTGTTTATGAGCCCCCACATATATGCCTATGGGTTCAATCTGATGATGTCTTTCCTTTAGCCAAGTAGAAACAATGTTCTAGTCTTTAGCTGCCCAGCTCAGGGGTGGGAGAGGTCGGGAGAGGTGCATTGGTACTCCTGGCAATGGAGGGGATTTGAATGGTAGAAGCCAAAGGAAGAGAGGATAGTCAGATTAGACTTAAAAAAATGTGTCACTGTGGCTTCCTGAGTTGTGGGGTTAAAAATTTTTTTTTATTCTTGCAGTATTATAGTTGGCAAACAATGTTATATTAATTTTTGGTGTACAATATAGTGATTTAATAATTCCACGCATCTTGCAATGCTCATCACGTTAAGTGTAATCTCCATCGTGGATTTTGTTTTGTTTTGGCAAAGCTGAAATCCATGGGAATCATCATCTCAATGCAAATCTGTGTTAGAAAGCCATAATGGACCTCTTCAGAAGAATAAGGTGCAGTCCATTTGTGGGAGACCCTGGGCCTGGAGAGAATGATCAGCCATGCAGTGTTCAGAGGCTACTGGGGGAAGAGAGGACAGAATAGTGTCATGCCGGCCTCAAGAACATAAGCGCTTAAAGGATCAGGGGAGGGAAACAGGAAATATGACAATGGATCCAGGTCAGCAGGGCTCAAGTGTGGCGAGACAAGGACAGAGACAACCAGATGAGTAAGACAGGAAGTCAGTGTCCACGTGGCTGTAGTCTAGACCCTAGAGTCAGAGGACTATTTCCAAGAAGGGTCCACATCAGAAGCCAGAAAGCAAATAGGGAACGATGGGCAATGGATACATGTCAGGGGGCTGAGAGCCCCCAGATATACGTACCCATGTATATGGCTTTTAGCTGATTCTCAAAGGCAGAAAAACTTATATACATTTTCTCTTTACACAGAATGGCCCCAGAGAGACTTGGTGAGTATTTGTATTTGCTTGTCTACAGCTAAACAATTCTAGGCTGTAGCCCAGCAGCCAACATGTCAGGGAGACTGAGTCAGAGGGAGGTGTGGGGGGCTGTCCTTGAACTTCTCAAACTGGAAAAGTTGGGAGTTTGGGTCAAGTCCAAATTCAGCATATCATCCTGATGTGCTGAACCACTACCAAGTCCCTGGACTGTGATGGGCTCTCATGTTAACCTTGGTGGCTTCAAAACACTTCTGGCTTAGAGCTTCCTGTTCAAGATTGTGGACTTAAGTGTGTAGCAAGTTCATTTACAGAAAATACATGAATGGACTTCATGGATTCAGAGGTCTGTAAACTCTACACAGGGTATATTTAAAATAGTGCGTCTGTGTGCATGTGTTCATGTGGGCGTGTCTTTTTCTAAAGAGCAGATATGTAATGTTCTGCATTTGTGTGTGACACAGTCATGATGACAAGCACTGAGGTACAGCAATATAAAAATGGAATAAAGCTCAACCATCTGCTCAGACGACCAAAGCGTCAGGACAAGATGGTCTTGGCCTGGAAGTTCTTTCAAGCTTTTGCTGCTTCTCCGGAAGCTACGGAGAGAGCCAGGGCCATGAAACCCAGTAGCCCTGATGGTAAATGTGAGGGACCGTCTGCTACCAAAAGCCACATGTCAGAACACAACATGGATGGGCAGCATTTGATCGAGGCCTTGCATTCACGGACACTGTTTTTTCATACATTCACCAAGCTTCACCCACAGGACTGGACAAAGCCAACATTCATCATTTGACTTAAAACTCATGTTCCATTTCCAGAGCATACTGCATATAGCTTAGTACAAATTAATTTTTATATAAACCCGAGTTTGGATCTGCTTGCTTGTTTGTTTTTTTATTCTTTGGAAGGATCATACGATGGCAAGGATCGGGGACTTTCTCAGCTTCTGTGATTTTCTCACGTTAACACTCAAGTTCAGCCATTCGGCTAGCGCCCCTGTGTGTGCCAACCTGCAACGACCAGGCAGGAGGAAAAGGCTGGTCAGAGAGAGCAAGGGCTGAGCCCAGGCCGAGCCATGGGGAGGGCCACCAGGGCAGCCCTGATGGGAGAAAGCTCCCTGCTGTGGTGAGATGCGAGAGCTTTGGAAACAGGCTGACTGCCTCGTTTACATCTCCCTCCACCTCTTGATTGCTGTGTGCCTCCCTGGAAGTTCCTCAGTCTCTCTGAGCCTCGGTTTGCTCGTCTATAAGATGAGGATGGTAATTAATAGTATTTGCCTTATAGAACTGTTGTTGGGTGTTAAGGCACATAGTAAGCACTCATTATCTATTAGCTGCTGCCAGCTATGATTATGATTATTATTTTTAATCCTTGTGTAGTGGTGGTGGAAGGAAAGCTCCCTAAGTTGGGAGTACCTGGGCTGGGAACAAAATGTACATCCATTTTTGTCACGACCTCAGTGGGAATGAATGGGATTCAGTGGCTTAATTCCACTGAAATCCTAAGCAGGGGGAATGATTGCAGCCTGTGGTTCAAAGGGGTGGGTGCTGACCGAAGATCTTAAGCAGAAGCATAGGAGATTGTAGTCTATCACGTACGTTTCTTTCTTTAAAAAAAAAAAAAAAGATTTTATTTATTTTTTTGAGAGAAAGAGAGCACGAGCAGCAGGGAGGGGCAGAGGGAGAGGGAGAACCAGACTCCCCGCTGAGCAGGGACCACCATGCAGGGCTCAGATCTCAGGACCCTGAGATCATGACCTGAGCGGAAGGCAGACGCTTCATCAACTGAGCCCCCCAGGTACTCCTATCGTCTACATTTCAACCGCCTCTGGAAAGGCAGGTCTAAAAATATCTCTTGATCATACCATCATGGCCACCCCAGAAGATCTCTGCTGAAGAACAAATTACCTAAGAGCCCAAACCAGAAATCTAGACTCCTGGCACTTCGCATATCCACATAAATTAGTTTTCAGGATTGCTCTTTTTCCTGAAAACAGCGATTGGCCTTGGAGATAAGTACAGAGCGGGAGAAAGAAAAGGACCCAGAGCCAGGGGTGTGCTGGTAAAAATGTAGCAAATTGCTCTCAGGGAGGGGAGCCTAGTTTCTAGTGTGGTGTAAATACTCCCACCCTGGCTAATTTCAGCCAGGGACCTGACTTGTTACTGAACAGGGACTTGGAAAGAGATGCTCAGTGGCATGCTATTATGTAGCATTTCCACCCTAAGGACACAGTAGGACCTAAATGTACTAGAGCTTAGTATAAGAATAAAAAGTAGTCCAATCATTAGGATGTGATGAGCTTTGAGTATATACTTTGTTTCTAATGTAATCTATTTAATTGTAAGTGTATGCAATTTATCTTTAAAGTAAAGGCCGAATATAACAACTGGCTTGTAAGATTTCTGAAATCTTAACAATTGGCTCTCATTCCCACAAACCCTCTTTGTCTTCCTCCCGTCCCAACCCTGAGGGGGCTGCTGGGCTCAGCGCCAGAAGTCAGACGGTGCCAAGAGGTCACCCGTGGCGGTTACACAACAAACCCTGACCTGGTCAGCAAGCAGGGCTCTCATTCACGAGGCCCCTCCGCCGTGCCCAGAGTGTGCCACCCAGGTCTCCCGAGGCCAGCTGGTGGTTTCAAGTCAGGGCAAAATGAAAGTGTCCGAGATCGGGCCCTGCTTTCCCGCCCTGCTGTATGCCCTGTGCTCTGAGAGGCTGAATTGCTCACCATATTCTGGACGGCTGGCCAGTCCTCGTTCTATAGACCGCCAGATCCTTTCACATGTATCTTCTGCCTGGAATGTTCCTCAACCCTTTCCCGTTCTTTCATCTGGAAAACTTATACTTCATGATTCAGCTCCTGCATCACCTCCTCCAGGAAGCCTTCCCTGAAGTCCTCCCCAAGCAAGATGAGGTGCCTTTCCTCTGAGGCACCACTATGCTCTGTGTGACGCTCTGTGTTTTCCTCCCTAGGTTGCGAGCCGCTCAAGGGCATGGACAGTGTTGTGGTCCTCTCTGTACTCCAATGCCTAGCATATGCGTCCTGCAAACATTTGTTCCATTAAGAAGTGAATGAGCTGGGGGCATCTGGGTGGCTCGGCGCTAGTGTCTGCCTCTGGCTCAAGTCGTGATCCCGGGATCCTGGGATCGAGTCCTGCATCAGGCTTCCTGCAGGGAGCCTGCTTCTCCCTCTGCCTATGTCTCTGCCTCTCTCTATGTGTCTCTCATGAATAAATAAATAAAATCTTAAAAAAAAAAAGAAGTGAATGAGCTAGAGGTTTTAATGTCTGTGTAGAGCCTGAACTAGAAATTGCCACTGTATCTGAGCCTCTATTTTACTGGCAGTTCCTATAGGTGGAAATGCCTCTGGTGAACATCCCCACATCTGAACTTTGAGGTAGATGTGAGTGCCAGAAGGTTCCTTTCTCACTTCATTTATTTTTTAATGTTAAACATGTTCAAGATTTTTATTTAACTCATTAATTAATGAGGGAACCAGTAAGATGTTACAACCTGCTCCCAGGAAAATTCAAAGCACCTTTTACCAACCGTAAAAGTTCCTTGTCTGTGGACTTACAACCCTGTATTGTTGATGGTCAACAAAACCCTCACCTTCGGGAATCAGCTGAGTATGTGTTAATGGCCTGCCCCAGAAGGCCATGTTTGGACAAAAATGTAAATGAGGAGAGGAACCCATTCATCACCCGCTAAGATCACATATGTAGTAAGTGGCAGGGGGCAAGAGTCTAACCTAAATAGCCTGACTCTAGAGTTTGTTGCTCCCAAGCAGCAGGTTGGGGGAAAGACAAGCTCCTTGAACGGAAAAGCCATCTGAAGAGAAAAGGCGAGGCAGTGGGTGGATGGGGGCAGGGGGAAACACCGAGAAAGAATCATCCCCAAAAGGGCCTTACCAACTAGGCTGTAGCTGCTTTAAAAAAATTCTTTGTTCTTCCCAATGAAAGCTCCATCTCCAAGATACCCGCCCCCATCAGAACATTCACCAGGTGACGAGGGGGCAGCTGGGAGCCCCCCTGGTGTGTAGAGTGTGCATCAAATATGAGGTTCTAAGTTGGCCATGACCTCATGGGGAACAATACCAGCCAGAAGCAGGAAACTGGGCTAGATGATTTCTTCAGGCCTCTTCTGGCTCTGTGATATATGACTCTAGAACCATGTGGTTGCAGCATCTGCATTTTCTCCCTTGTTTTACCTTTTGGATTTCCAAATCTACACTTGTATTTCGCTGATGGGAGAAGAGTCAGGTAGCCACAGAAGTGGGTAGGGGAGAGGAGCTAGCTGGGCAAGCCGTGTTGACAGCCAGGCGCCCCTGAATTTGTAGTCACTTAGGAAGAGGGCTCCAAAGATGGAAGAGGGGTAAGTCTCTGGGGGTTTAGAATTAGAAAGAATACACTAGAACACAGGAATTAAGGCCTGCCACTCTCCTCCCTGGAGCTCACAAAGAGAAAGCAACTCATGGAAGGCCACAAAGCAAGGAAGGAGGGAGGCCAGGCCTGGAATCCAGGCTGTCTGACACCACAGTGTCCTCAGTCAACAGCGGGTAGCAATAGCACCTGCCTCAGGACTAACCCAGACTGTGCTGAGCACAGTGCCCTGCCTGTAGTGCACCCTCAATAAATGGGGGCTGCTAGTGCTGCTGTTTTGCTGTCATTATTATTGGAAGCTCCCCCGCAGGGTACCCACGAGCTAAGCCGCTGTCCTGGGTCCGCGCCACTGCATGATGGGTGACTCATAGTAGTATTTAAAGGTGTGGCCTCTGGAATCAGACTGCCCGGATTTTCACTGGGAGGACCATAGGCAAGTCACATAACCAACCCTGTGCAGTTCATTTACCCAGAATATGGGAATAGAGATGTACTCTGTAGATTATAGTGAGGCTCGAATGAGAAGCTAAATGCTTAAAAAGCAAAACAAAACACCCTAGTAAAGAGCCTGGCATGCAGTGAACATTTAATGGATATTAGCTGGGCCTGTGGATGCCCCAGAGTATAAGAACATGACTCCTGCTTGCTGAATACATGACCGCTGTTTGGGTTTGGGCATAAACAGCCTCCCTGATCAGGATGGAGGACCAAACCCAGTGACTATGAGAAGAGAACGCATGAAGCTCTGCCCAGGAGGTGAAATGTAGCAACTTCAGTCGTCACAGTTAGCCACTTCCAAATGAACTCATCCCCGTAGAGGGCCTAAAGAGAGGGCTTGATGCCACTTGTGGGCACAATGTTCCCCCGTCATGGCTGGTCCTTGTAGGGCTTATAGGAGGAGCACGTGGCCCTGAGAATGTAGCTGTATGCTGGGAGTGGCAATAGGTAGCCTGATGGGCCAAAGGGGCAGTGATCTCCCTTGCCCCCATGACTCTGCTGAATATTCCTTTAATGTACCTCTAAAATGGAAGAGAAACAAGATTTTGAGAGCAAAACTGGACTTTGCGTGAGTGGGTTATTTCAGGACTTAATTTGTTGCACTTTGTGGCATCCAGAAATGGTTAATATGAACTCGCTGGAAGCTAGGCGGCGCTCTGCAGTGGAGTTTGGAGCCAGCACTTCAGTAGATGGAAGAGAAGGTTTTTTCAGGGCTTTTAAAGGCAATAATTATATTTGCTAATACATGTGTATAAAGGTGGGCTGTAAACATGGATGGCTGGTCAATCCAAGTATAGGTTGGAATGGGAAAGTCAATCACAGAAAACCAGAAAGTAGGGGGAAAAGGGGGCTCAGAGATCCAGAGACAGGGCTCCTTGGGGCCTGTACCTTTCTTCCTTGACCAGGGCATGCCTCTACATTGGGCTGAACGTGGACAAATACAGTTGGGAAATTCCTGCATTACTTGGAAGAAGCCAACATGGGGAGTACTGACACCGGTCCTTCCCCATCCCACCTCAGCCACTCCTGGGAGTGATGAAATCATCAGAGAGAGGAAGGAAAAGTTGGAAGTATCTGGTAGCCTGTGGGTCTAGGGCATTTGTTCTTTCCTTTTCTTGCTCTGATCTCATTTTGAGACTGGGCGCTCCTTCCAGAGTGGCATCTTTGGCCCCAGAGAACTCATAGGAGCTGTGCCAGGGTGGATCCCAGAAAAGCAGCAGAAAGTGTTGGTTTTGACTTTGCTCAAGGCCAGGAAGACAACTGCAAATGAGACCTTCTTTTTAGATGACCCAATGCAGTTCTCCAGAGAGGGTTATGCAGGCATTCTGGGCAGGACTGCCTGGGAGGGAAGACCGTGCCTTTGGCCAGGGTGCACTCTATCTCCTGACCGCCAGAGAGTGGCAGACTGGGCACACAACTCCAAAAGAGCCAAGTGTTTCCTCCAGGATCTACTGGAATCTACATGGTCAGGAGTTCTCCTTTTTCTCAATTACCCAAAAGACCTTGTCACACAAAGGTCAAGCCAAGTGGGATTTGCTATCATTCTAATTGTCCCGGTTCCACTTGTACTTTGTTTCCCAGGGGCAAAACAGAACTTGTGTAAAGTCACTGATGGCAGGAGACTAAAACTGGTACCGAAAAGGATAGGTTGCTGAATCTCTCTTGCTGGACTCAGCTCGGTCAATATCGCTCACTATCCCAGGCAATTTGACCAGTTTTCTTGTCAAAAGGTTTGCGCTTTGGGCCTTAGCTTTAGCCTATTGTGGAGACTTGGTTTAATGGAAATAAAAACACGTAACTTGTTTTTCACAAACATTTTATAACGGCAGAGAAAACAGAGTAGGTAGTGTATTCTGCTTTAAGCAAACTCAACATACGAACAGATTTACAAACAAACCCGGGATTGGATTGTTGGCAAAAATGTTTACAACATAAGTCTTTAATAAGATTTTCTGGTGCGTTTTTAAAAAACAGTTTATGGCCAGATTTTCTAACACATCAGTCACATTAACTAACTCACGGCAGCTTCACTCTCAAATACATGAGAGCTTACTCTCTGAGGGCAAGTCTACTTTCTTGAAAGATCTGGTCAAATGTATTATAAGCAAACAGGAACAAGAACAAAATAGATGGTCCGATAGCTTTCCTTTCTATTCTGCTTCCAACAAAATGATAACTTATTTTGGGTAATTCTTGACCTAAGGTTACGGGTACAGTTTCGTTAGATACAAAGTGAAACAACAGTAAACATTTCTAATGAATGAACAGCTTTCACAGCAACTGTCTGTATCAATCACATTGTTGTTACAACATAGATAAGCTGAAACTGCATTTTTGTACAGATCCGGAGGAAAGAAATCCCTAAAGAGAAACCAAGCATATAGAGGTAGTTGAATAGCAATGGGGGGGGGGGAAGCATTATCTTAATTCCCCTTTCAGTTTATTACAGTGCGAAAATAAAATGGCTGCTGAACAAACAACTAGACTAACAAACACACAGACATATTTGTGACTGTTTGAGTGGTTTGCTTGATATTTTAATCCTGGCATGACTGAGGGCTACATGAAATGATGGAACTAGTTTATCTAAGATAAGCCTATGATGCCACATTGACCTATTTGCTCTCCTTTTATTTTGTTGTTTATTGTTGCTTTGACAATAGATAAATGTTAGGCAATTTTGAACATGACGCATAAGCTACAGTGGTGCTTTGTAAACTTGTTAATCACATTTGCTGCAACAAATTTTTAAACAGCTATAGAGTCATGAAGCAAAAACTTTCAAGTGACACCAAAAACAGAGATTGCAGGCACTTCTCTCTCAAGGTTAACTTAGCGCATTTATAAGTGAAAATGTCTTTATTTCACCTCTGGATGTGCACTATCCAGAATCTTAAACAGTTGAACAGTGGGAGCTATCGTTCTAAGAGGAACTGAATGTGTACACTTTATGTGACTCCTTTTCCTTTTTTCTCTCTGCACTCAGGAAGGGCCACAAACTGAAACCCATGCAGCTGGCTGCTTTTTAGAACTGCTTTCAATCATAAATCAAAACCTCATTTCTCAAGCCCCAGATGGGCTGAAAAATCTGTCCTTTTCCATTATTTGGGCTGCCTTCCATTTGCATCTATATTATACACTTCTGATATGATTTTGCCTTGGTAAACAGAAATGGATGCAAAGTCAATTATGTTGGGAACTCAAGGAATGAGTCCTTAAATGAAACTCCCAATTTGGAAAAGGAGTTAGCAGAGGGGGACACAATCCCCGATGGATTTTGGTCTATCAACAGCATGCAGTCTGTTGACAGTAAGAGACCTCTGGGTGCTGTGAACCAGCCTCAGGAGCTCCACTGCTCCAATGGCCAGTCACAGGGGATTATCTGAGCCAGGCCAGCCCCACAGGCAGAGCTGGAAATGCCACGGGGCTAGAAGCAGTCAGCCTTCAGAAAAGGCAAATTCTCAAAATAGTCAGTTCTCTGCTCCATTAAGTCAGGGGCAGGCACTCTTTTCTCCAGGATGTCTACAGAAAATTAGTTTATCATTGTTCATTTTCTACATTTTGCTGGTTATTAGCTAGCAGCAGTGGTACAGTACAAAGCAGAAAGGCATAATATCTGCTTGGTACCATATATATATACGTATGTATACACACACACACACACACACACACACACATATATATATATATATACATACACACACAGACACAGAGAAAATAATCTAGGTTATGATAAGAAATTTAACCAAATAAATGGCACTATCTACCAAAGGGGAAGTCTTGTACTTCTGGCCTAGACTTAGGCTTATGTTTTTTCTCTGTACACTGTTTATACCAGAACTTGGCAGCAAAATGGGCAGCCCGAGTGGCTCAGTGGTTTAGCGCTGCCTTCAGCCCAGGGCGTGATCCTGGAGACCCAGGATAGAGTCCCACGTCGGGCTCCCTGCATGGAGCCGGCTTCTCCCTCTCTCTGTGTGTGTGTGTGTGTGTCTCATGAATAAATAAATAAAATCTTAAAAAAAGAAGCGATGAATTGGTTATTCTAATGGAGCTAGAACTTCAGGTTTCCACTATATCAGAAATTCTAGACCTCCAAAGAGCACTACTTTTTAGTCCTACTGAAATAGGGAAGATGTACTGGCCTAGAAGTCTCCTTTGTCTCTAACCTCATTTGTTTTCTAGTCTTTTCATTTTCCCAAGCATACCTGGCTCTAAAAGGAATTAACTGTAAAGCATCAAGTTATGGTCTCAGAATCAGTGGTGTGGATCCCTCCAACCACATTTAAAGGGGTAGATATGGGTACTGTGTATAAAGCCAGTGTTTTATGCAAATGTGGGCCCCTGATGATGATATTCTATGACCATGAATAACCTAATCATGGCTATTATGTTTTTAATGTTTCATAGGTGCTAGGCACTCTGCTAAGTGATTTACATATACTACCTTATATAACGTTCATAACAACCCTTTATGTGATAATTACTACCATTTGCTATATGAGGAACCTGTGGCTCAAAAACAAGTTAAATCACAAAACAAAAACATCTACCAAGGGGAGATGCTTATGACATTTTCTTTGCTGCATTTTACACTTGATAACAGGAGAATATTTTACTAGGACTGTGCTACGACTAGTGGTTGGGCACCTAGTGGGAGGGGGAGCCTTTAATTTCCCACTCCCTGAGCCTTGTAGAGTTTGCTTAGGCAATAACCATGCCTATACTTCCATTCTTCACTAGCTAAGTCTGGCTGCAAACATCAAGCCTGGTAACATAATGCTCTGACACATAGACACACAATGCCATAGTGGATGGCATCCACTTAGGAAGTACAGAAAAGATCATTTGGTTTCTGCTTATGTGAATCTTTTTTCTGTTGCCTGGATCACCTCACTCTCCCTTCTCTGTTTCTGGCCAGAGGTGATGACGGAAGAAGTCAGATTGGTTACATGAGGCACTCACCTCTTCTCAATGAGGTGGATGGGCTGCACAGCATCCGTTTAGCATCATGTAAGGGGATAATTTGCAAGACGATGCGAATGGTAGGATTCACTTCTTGCCTGCCTTAATCTCTTTACTCCATCACTGTATACCCCATTCTCATGGCATTTTTCAGATTCTCCTGGCACTAAAGGAATCACACCAGTACAAAGCAGGCTAAACAGGAGCTCCTTCTTACCTTCTTACCCACTATTCTTCCCCTATATTGAAATCTTTGGCCCACAGCAGCTAGGAGGGAAGGCAGTGCTTAGATAAAAACCATGGATTCACTATTTCCTTTAAAGAGATTTACAAACCAAAACAACAGTTTGTCTTTTTTTTTTTTAAGGGTTCTACTTTTTCTACTGGCTTCTTTATACTTTTAATAACAAACAGCCCTTTTTCATGTGTTTCTACACATGTTAGCCAGGTAGTGAATCTCAGAGCCCTGAAAAGAGGTGGATATGGAGGCTATGATGTGACAAAGTGAAAACCATTCCCTCTGAAGGGTTAAATATCATCCTGCCTCAAAATCCCACTCCTAACTGCACTGAGGGGAAATGATTTACCTTTAGAATTAGACTGTTGAGATAAATGCCTATAATAGATCATACTAAAAGATGCTCCTCTGATTCAACTTTTCATTCAAGGAAAAGCATTCCTTCAGCCCTGCTCTGTATAACATATAGAACATGGATTATTTTACTTTACCATGGCTTATTCTATAATGTATACCAAATCGCTTATGTATTTTATATTGTTGAATTCAAACTGAAAGTCAAATGGAACCTGTGAAGATTGGTGATCTCAATGTCACTCTGAACTTCCTTTAAGCATCCAATGGGGTAGATAGAAAAATGGCTCAAGAACTGGGATCAAACATAGTAAAATGTGATAAAAGCAAAAATGGCACATTTCTAGTACTGTTACTTCCCCCTTGGTAAATGGTAAACCATGTTAATAAATAAAGCAACTGGCTTTTCAGTAACAACACTTAAATAGTTACATACTTGTAGAAAAAAGGATACAGTAGTGCAAAAAATAAATTA
Source organism: Vulpes lagopus (assembly GCF_018345385.1). Taxonomy (NCBI): domain Eukaryota; kingdom Metazoa; phylum Chordata; class Mammalia; order Carnivora; family Canidae; genus Vulpes; species Vulpes lagopus. The sequence goes on along the minus strand of NC_054848.1, from coordinate 91,130,800 downwards.
TTAAAACAGAAAGAAGGATGAACATTATTTTACACAATTCTGTATAAAACCTGAACCATTTGGAATGAGAACTCAAGTCAGTGAAATAACACAGCAACATTATTAGTATCTGTGCTTCACATTTCAATCACACACTTAACTATGCAAGAAAGAAAATTAAAAGCAAAACCACTTTAAACTTTCAGAGAAGTTCATGTTGAAATAAAATTAATTTTTTTCTGGGCTTTTAAACACCTCTGCTGAGCATGTAGTTGTGCAGCATGTCAAGAAGCATCTTAAGACAGAAAGTTTCAAACAGGTCCCATGCTTTTGGTCTTTTGACACAATTTCTCTCTGTGATCAACAGCAGGGAAATGCCTATTTGATACTTCCTTCTGTTAAGATGTTATTGCAATTAGATATATTTACAAGATGACTCCCCCCATGGGTGGTGGGGAGGATGGGAGCTCCTCTCCAGCAATCCACTCTCACTAGTTTTGGTTTCGGGATATAAAGGCCAGGACTCGCCGAATACCGTTCAGTCTATCCTTTAAGGACCTCATTGCTAGAAATGGGAGCTGAGCTCGGCTTTCCAATGGAAGAACTGCTAAGGTCCACCAGCACCAGGCTGGACCATTCGGGTTAATCTACAACAGAAAAACACGATGGGTTCATCCTATTCCCACAGAAATGAGATCAGTCTGCAGGTTTCCCAAGCCACAAGGTAAATATCCCAGGTGGAACTGCTTCTGTGTAAGGTAAACACTGCTATTTACCCCCCAGGTCTACTTCCTCCTTGCCTGAGCTGGTCATGTAGCCACGCAGAAAACAAAGGCTGCATTGCAGTTAGGGGAGGCGATGAGACAAAGTTCTGGCTAATGAGATGTAAAGGGAAGTTCTATGCGCAACTTCTGGGTCATGCTCTGGGAACAGGGCATGTGCCCTCTGCCTTACTCTTTCTCTCTTCCCCTCAGCTAGAGCATGAACATGGTGATGATCAGCCTTCTTCTATCAGGAAGATGGGGCAACATTCTAAGGATGGTAGAGCTTTGTGATGAACGAGACTGGATTTCTGAATGATCTCATCGAATAGAGCTGCTCTAGCCCTCTATCTGGCTCAAGCTACCTCTAGTTATTTTTAGTAGTTGTCAAAGTAAACAAATCAATATCCTAACAGATACCCTCTACCTCCTAGCCAGTGTGATTCTGTGAGCTAGAATGTTCACTACTCCATTTGTTCTACTTTGAAGATTCCATTTAGATTCTTTGGACTGACACACACCACATGTGAGCCTTCAATTCCCATGATCCCTTGTGCTTGGTATGTCTCTTAACTCCCTTTATTTTCTTGCTTCTGGCCGAAGGCAATATAGTACACACACCGTGTCACTCTAGAAGGCCACAGTTAGCTAGCTTCTCCTCCTCTGAAACCAAAGCTTATGATCCATAGCCCAAAAGTACAACAATCCCACTTTGCAAAAAGTCCAATTTGAAAACACCTTCACATTAGAAATGTATTCTGTTCCCAGGTTTCTTTTTAATAAAGAGCTTTCCCATTCCACATGAATTCTTCACCAATTCTGCTTGTCAGCAGCTTCACCAGCACATGATATAGTCACTACCGACTTATTTTCTACAAAGTCTGAAATGGGCTCTCAGCTCACAACTCTCAGAAGTTTAGACTACAGAGAATCTCATTTTGGTCAGACCACCTACATGTGGGACTATTTGCCTCCAAATTGGTTCACCTAATTCTCCCCCAAATTGGTTCACCTAATTCTCCCCCAAACCTTGCTGCTTTCTTGGCTTCTCTGTGCCTGTAGCTTCATTTGAATTCTTTTTTGTCCCTCACTGTGATCTGTAACAGGTTCTCCCTCCTATTATTAGTTCTGAATGTGAAATTGACATATTATAAACTTTCTTTCCCAGGGCTATTAACAAAGATATTTAAGCTTATGTTAATACTTGTGGCTCTTTCTGAGAAAACTCCTGAGGCTCAGAACATTTTTATTAATGGGACCACTGGGGCTGCAGCACTGACTGGATCAAACTGGATTATTATTATTATTATTATTATTATTATTATTATTTTCGCTGCTGCTGCTGCTGCCAAAGCAACATGATAACAGTTCTAATAAGAAAGGAAATGAACCCAAGATTTCAGCTTTCTATGTCATCGAGCCCTTAGGAATCACTCTGTGGCATCTGTGTTTTCTCTTGATGCTGTATCATTGCTGATTGCTACCTTCTGCCTGACTGAGGGAGAATGCTTTCCAGAAGGTGAAGGGGAACATTACACTTGATCGTGAGCTTGCTCAGAGCTCTGATGTAGTCCTGAGTCACAGTGGCCCAGAGCCAGGAGCTAGGTCACTGGGAAGTACTGACTGGCCTTTCTCCCTTCAACATTCATGATGCCTTTGCATGGGGGAAAAGAGCCACCTTTGTGGTCTAGAGAAAGTGAGATGTTTCAGCTAATTAGGGAACAGATTGGTGTCTTATAGCCCCAGATGCAAGAGGAAAAGGGGACTTTAGAGATTTCTTCATCTACCTCCCTCATTTTAGAGCTGGGAGAAAGGTTGAGAAAAGTTGCACATAGAACTTCCCTTTACATCTCATTAGCCCAAGTTCACAAAGCTAGAATGGTAAGGATCAGTCTCTTGGCAGGGAAATCAGAACATACATATTCTATGTTACTATTGTAAAAGAGTCAGAAATGAGTGTTAAGTAAAGAATCAAGGAAATCAGGGAGTGATGATGTAGAGGAGTCAGCTCAGAATGTAGGAAAGGTGATCATGGGCAAATATTTGACTAGGTTATCTCCAGTCTTGTTCTAGAGAGAATATTGTCTGATTTATACCAAGCAAGCAAAGTTTTGTGAAACTTAACTATCTCTACTTCCCTGAAGAGCTTCTGATCTACAACTTGATATCTCAAATGGATCTGTCCTCCCAGGAAACAGACTGATCCAGTAGAACCTAATGAACTGCTTCCTAGTATAATTCAGCCAAGGGTAAATTTAAAGATTGTGTCTATTTGCTCACGACTGGCTCACCCCTGATGAGGACAATGACAAGGGTCTAGACCTACAGGGCTACGTAGGGAGAGACCCAGGTGTGAAAAGATTCTGTGGTCTTGCAGTTGGAATCCTGTAAGGTAGCTGGTCCCATATCCAAGCTCCTGCAGCAATGGGGGAGAGGGTTATGAAGCTCCCCAGAAGTGGAAGCTTTTGGTCTTAGCTCCCAGGATACCCTTCTCTTAAGTCTGGCCTTTGCATGAATCTTGTCACTCCCACACATTACCGTGGTGTGAATCTGGACTCCCACAGAAGGTTCTTCTGTTGTTGGTGTCTGTGTTCCCAATCTCTCACTTGGCTTCTTTCTTAAAACCTGTCTTTGGATCTAAGTTCCTACCACTTTACTTTATTACTTCAATTCTGATTTGGGATCCTTTGGGTCTTACCCATGATGCCCACTGCTCAGCCAAACAATATCAAATTGGAATCATCTTCCTCTCTGCGCTTGCTCTGCCCAATGGCAACCATGCACCCGTCTAATCCCAAACCCTAGGCTCTCTCATCTGGTGGGGTCATTCCATTACAAAGAGACATCTTTATATACCTGGGGATCAGCATCTTTCTCTGGCATTGGACCAAAGTGACTGAGTATCCGATTCTTCAGAGACGATTTGAGTGAATGAAACCACGATGATGCTTGCTCATAGACACAATTATGTAATCCCATGAGCTCTGCACAATCTTCTCCTTGAACCTGAAAGTATCAAAGTGGAAATGAAGCGCTCTATACCTTCTCCACTGCTCCCAAAGCCGCTGCTGACACTGACTCCCTTTGGGCAATCCAGCCTGCCTCTCTAGGAAGGCTCACCCTCCCAGCCTACTCCTGTGTGGTGTGTGAAAGGTTCCTCAGCCAGAGGATGGGCTGTGTGTAACTGCCCATCTGCCAAGGGTAGAGGATGGAGAAAGGTTCCTTTGGGTAAATTAGCTGAAACAGCAAGATAGACAAAACCAGAGATGCCAACTGGCTTGGGTGAAGGCGTGCTGTTAAACTAGCTTATGCTGCTTTATGCCTCTCTCCTTTTCATGTTTTATATCTGCTTTTCCATTGTCCAACGGGAAGAGAGACATGAGTGTATCTGTGTCTCACTGTGTAACTATTTTGCAAGTCAAATGTATTCATTCGTTGATCAAACATTTTCTAATCTTATACTGTATAGTGAATGTAAATATAAATGAACATGGGTTATTTACCTCTTCTATTCATTAGTCCAGAACACCAAGAATTAACTGGACATGGTGTCTTTCTGCTTTACAGGATGATGGGTTATAGGGAAGAACTCTTAACCAGGTTGCACATTTAAAAGTACAAATGTATGGAGGTGCCTGGATGGCTCAGTCAGTTAAGAGTCTGCCTTCGGCTCAGGTCATGATCCCAGGGTCCTGGTATTGAGCCCCGCGTTGGGCTTCATGCTCAGTGGGGAGCCTATTTCTCCCTCTCCCTCTGCCTGCCATTTCCCCTGCTTGTGCTCTGTCAAATAAATAAATAAATATAATATTTTTTAAAAATACACATGTATGTGTGAATCCACAATTATATCCAAAGAAAAAGTTTGAAAATATAAATAACTCAATAAATAAAGTGCACATGTATAGACATCGCTCCAGATCTATCCCTTGGTATCTCTGGCAAAGACCTAACTCCTAGGCTGAATGGGCCCCAGCATTGTTGGTCTGGCTTGGCATTTCTTATGCATGAATACAACTCAGCAATGAAGCAGGGAAAGCCTGGACATAGGGTGCTCCTGATGCCATTCTACAATTGAACAGCAATCCAGCAGCATTCAATGTTGCTGTAACAATTTGGTGAGAAATGCCAAGGCCCTCAACAGTGCTGAGAAATTCTTTTGTAAACATCTTTGTGTGCCAAGCTATAGGGTAGCCTGGCTTTGGGATTCTTGGCACTGGCCACCCTTACCTTTTGGTCTTCAATGTATTCAATGTCGGCTGTATTGTAACCATCTCGCTGGCCCTGGTGGAGGACCCTGAAGCGCCTCTTGCCTATACTGTCCACCACAGAGCGGCCATCAGCAAAGAACTGAACATTTCTGATCTCCAGGATACACCCATACTCCGCGAACCTGCTTAATAGGCATGTGTAAAAAAGTTAAATTCTTCATTTATTTCTGTGGCCTGGCCCCCAGCCATTTCTGTAATCCTAGGCTGTGCCTCAAGGGACTTCTGCCTATTTGCCTGTCCTGGGGTCCACAGCTGCAACTACACAACAGGCAGTGCCTGTGCAAAGAAAAATATTTATGTAATAATATAACTGCTCCCATTTATTGAGCATATACTATGTGTTAGGTACTGTGCTCAGTGCTCTATGTGTATTAACTCACCAATCTTCCCAACAAACCCAATGAGGTAGGTGCTATTATTGTACCCACTTTACAGATAAGGAAATTGAGTCACAGAAAGGTTAAGTAATTTGCCCAAAGTCAAACTTGCTCAAAGGCTGAAGCCAGGATATTAACCCAGGCAGTAAGACTCCAGTGCCCACAGTCTTACAGTAAAACAAATTTTATAGTATATACCCCTCATTTAACAAAAGATTAATGTGGGTAGGCAGCATATTACATGGTAAAATAGAGGCCAGGGAGACCCTGGTCTCTACAAACACACATGGTCACGAACTGGCTAAATCTCAGGAGCTGTGCCTCTCCATCTCCTGGGAGCATCCCAAAGTAAACCCAAATCCCTCTGCACCCAACCTCCCTTTACTCACATAGGTCCTCACTTACCCTTTGACAGGATCTCCAAGGCACATGCCAAACTGCCTTGTGCCTGTCTCAATGCATCTACGAATCATCAGACGGTAACAAGGCTCAAAGATGTGCAGGGGACAAGGAACGGTGGGATAGGCCATAGTACACACGAAAATAGGCACGTTCTTATTTAAGCTGTCAGGAAGAGCAAATGACGTGGATTTCTCAAAGCAATGGAGCAGAACACAGATAGGTTGGTCAAACGTCACCTTGTGGTTCCCCCACAGGAAGGCAAGAAGACCTCAAGTTTTGATGGCTGATAAAAAAAAATACTGTGATGCAACCGACACTACAGGCTGAGTTCCACTGCCTGATGCAGAGGTTAGCCTGAGTACTGAGAGACTGAAACTGATAGCCTGTACGTTCTAATTTGGCTAAAGACATCCTATAGTACCTTCATGTTGTAGGTGATAGTTATACCTCATATTTTTTTTTCTTTCTTTCCTGCTCTCTACTCAAAACTATCTCTTCAGGTGTCCTGCTGGTGGTAAAAGTGGACCTAGCTCTCCAGGAGGATGGTGGAAAAAATCTCTGCAAGGTCTCCATAAGCATTTCAAATTTGCAAAGCCCCCAGGAGATCTTCTTGGCAGGCTCAGCTAGAAGGAGACGGGAGCAACAGAGGGGCAAGTGTAATCTAGCCCAGTGATGCTCAAACACTCCCGTGCATCAGAGTCACCAGGGGCCCTTAAATCCAGACAACCAGGTTACAGGACCCCCAGAGATACTGGTATATTAGCTCTGGAGTTAGGACCCAGGAGTCTGCCCTTCAGCAAGTGCCCATGAAGATGTAGACACCCAGTCTGATGGGAAACCACCAACTGGGCAAGCTCCTCCTGAATCACTGTTTTCTTTGTTGTCTGGTAAGTCCAATACTGGAAACTATCAATAGATATAAGACCATCTGCCCAAATCCCCAAAGGATTAAGTTTAGGATTTCTTCAAATAGATATTCCTCTGGTATCTCCCAGTGTTTATTAATAAGGCATTAAATGATATTGGAGAAAAGGGCTCAGAGAGACGCGAGGCAAATTTAAGAATCAAAAATAAAGATGCCCTGAGTAGATCTACTATATAAGTCAATGGGAAAAAAAAGGATTTAATTTTTAGCTTCCCAAGCAAACATCATTTGAAATAAGAGGCCTACTCAAATTAACCAGGGGCAGTTTAGAAATGTTCTCTACAGGGTGGGCAGAAAACCAGAGCAGTTTTTGCCATCGGGAACCTTGCCCCCAGAATGCTATGAGGATTCCACTAGGGATTGGGAGGTGGAAGGGCAGCAGTAGGAGAGGCAGAAGTGAGAGACTGCCTCCTGCTTTTCCTCAGTGAGCTATTCTTCGAGACAAGCAGAAAGCTTGGAGCCCTACTTCCATCTCCCATCCTTACCCTTCACCTCCCATGTGCCTGGCAGAGGAGGCATAGAACAAACAGCAGTCTCACTATTACCATTGATTAAGTACTTACGTGCACCAGCTCATTTGATCTTCATAAGAAGTCCGTGAGGTAAGAACTGATTATTCCCAAGCTACAGATGAGGAAATTGAGGCCCAGAGAGGTCAACTGACTTGCCTAAGGCCCTGAAGTATACTCACTTTGTGGCAAAACTGGGTCAAAAGCCCAGGTATGCCTGGCACCAAAGTTCTTAACCTCATAGCACCTTCTAATGTATTTGCAGTCTTCTGTATGCTCCATAAGTTCCCCTGATTTAGCTACTCCAATTTACTGCTACCAGCAACACCCAGTTACAAGGGCCAAGATGTGACCTGGTCTGTGGTTTGACTTACGCTTCTTCAGTGGTGTGCTGGTAAGCACTGAACAACTGGCTTATGGTGGGGGGTAAAGCTCTGGCTTATAGCATTTGCCAATTTCTGTAGTGTAGATACTCTCACCAAGGCCAATGTCAAGCTACCAACATGATATTGCCAAGTGAGAAGTTAGTACGAAATGTGCACATTCAATTCTGTGACCTGCTATGAGTGAAACTGAAAAAAGAGAAACATGCATATACATACTTAGAAAGTTCTTCCATCTCTTCTTCATAAAGCCACCTTCGTTCCTTGAGTTCTTCTGGAAGGAATTTAGCTATTAGCTCTTCCATTATGACATTTTTGCTATATTTTCTGGATGCCAAGCACTATAGGGGGAACAGGGCAATGAGATGTTATGCAGTCATTGGAAAACCACAAAGCACTTCTGATATAATGAGTAGAATAGTTCAGTGACCCACATATTGGAGTAACTTGGACCCACACATTAGCAGCTAATAACATCATAATGTGTATATTCTCTGGATGTTACATGCAACTAATTACTTTTATAATTAGACAAAAATATTTTAATAAGGGAAAAAGACCTGCATTGAAGTTTTAAAAAATCTCACAGCTTTCCTAAACACCAAATTGAGATTATATTCTTGTCAAAAAGGGGAGGAAACCCTTCCCTTTCCTTTTTCTGCTTACTGCATCTACAAGCTCACAAAAAAATGGTCTCCATCTGAGATATACTGAAAGTCTGTGGTCAAAAGGTTTAGGGAACAAAAAAGCCATTTTCAAGCACTGATCTTTTCCTGACCTATCCCACCCCCACTGCACCCCACCCCAATGCTTGGCTTCTGGATATTGCCAATCTAAATATTTTCCCCCCTTGCACTTCAGCTAAATACTGGTGATTTTGTTTATTTGTTTTAAAAATGTATCATCTAGGTATCACTGAAATTATGTTATAAACCATGAATTCAGAACCAAACTCAGGTATATTTGTCACTGTTACTATCCTTCTGGACACCCCTGCTTCATGTGTATCCAGGGATTTGTAAGCAGTGGGAATTCAACTGTATGAACCAGACAATGGGAGTTCAAAACATCTGCCAATTGCTTGCTATGGACACTACCCACACAGATCCAGCAGGGGGAGCTCCTGAGTATAAAATTGCTGGTTTGAGACCCTTTTTCCTTTCCCAGTATGGGCCCATATGTATCTATTCCACAGTGAACAGGATTGGAATAAAATATTTCTCTCTCTTGGAAATAGTGTAAGTGCGCCCCTGTGTCAATACACAGAGGCATACAATAAGATCTTCTAGTCCCTGAGTCTGGGACCCCACAGCATCTGCTTCTAGGACACCTTCTCAGTCACTGCCATCACCTGACTACAGAAGATGAACTGCTTTGCCCAGCCCCAATCTTTGGGGGAAAAGCAATGACTCAGGAGGTAGCTAATCCAAGAAAGAGGTGACTCCTCTGCTGATGCTAAAACAAAAACCCAGGAAAGCCACATACTAAAATGTTAACAGTGGTTTTCTCCAGGTGCTGAACATTTGGGTAGATTTTTCTTCTTTCTGCTTGTTTGAGTGTTGTAGTGTTACCACAACACAATGTGTTTTTTAAGGACCATGGACTCCTCACCTACAATCAGGCCAGCAGATCCCATCCCCCTGATCCAGGCAAGGTGTGATGGTGAGCCTCCCCTCCAAGTCCACATATACCTCCAAGGTTATCCTGGATGACTATTTCACTCTATTTCCTTAGTTCAAATGCTTGGGTGTTGGGAAAGCTCAACGTGGGACTTCTCTGGACCTATATTCACCTAGAGATAGCCTTGCATGTCTGACCTCTTCTCGGGGACAACAGAGGTCAAGGAACACTAAGATTGACTGTAATGTGTCCTGCATAAGTCCCCAAGGGAGGGCAAACAAGATGAACTTCCAGGGATTCCTGTTTTATTGGGAATTCCATCAAGGCCATCTGAAAAACAACAGTGACAGCCTGTGTGGTTCCTTTTAGATGACCTGGAAGCCACCGAGCTTTCCAAGTAGCCAAGTATCTGCTAATAAGTACAGTGGCTCCTGGGGGGGGGGAGGGGGAGAAGGACCACACTGAAGATCTGTGAGGTTTTTCTGGGGACCTGAGAGTGATCCCTTCAAACCACAGAATAAACACTGATGATGATGATGATGATGATGAGACTTCAGAGCTCATCTAGTCCAAGCCCAGAGAGGACAGAGGATTCACCTAAGGTTGCAGTGAAGCAGGTACCATGACAGACTTAGCATCAGGATACCTATTTGTCATCAATTGAATACTTTGGTTTCCACCACAAATTGATTTCACTATTGACAGTTCATAAAAAGCTAGATGTTGCCTCATTTTCCTGAAGGACTGGGTGAAGAGGGGAGAGGTAGCTCTAAAACAGGAAAAATAGATAGATGGTCTGAGGGAGTAGTCTGTCCTAGCACAGTGTACTGGCTTGGGATCCAAAAGGCTACCATTTTAGTATCCAATTCCAAATAAGCTAACCTAATCAAGAAAGAAAGAATGTCTTACCTGTGAAAGTCCATCTTTGCATAGCGGACACTTTGCATTGTGATCTAGGCATCTTTCAAGGCATTTTAAGCAAAATGTATGCCCACAAGGTGTTGTGACTGGCTCATAGAATAATCTGAAATTTAGGAATCAAAATGGAAGAAATATGAATAAGACAAAAGACAGAGATGCTTAGTGTTAAGGTTTTATAGTATTATTTAGAAAATTCCGTATGTGTAAGGAGAGGGGTCTTTTCTTTTTAAAATAACTTCCTGCTATTGTTGCACTTCAGAAAAGCTTTTGCTTTTTTATTTATGACCTGGATTTTAAAATAATGCATTTACCAATATTTATGACATAGCTGGATCATTTTGTAACATCAGTTATAGTCAGGCTCTTCTGACTGGCATCCAGATTGTTTTTCCCTGCCAGTCCCAGAAAAATAGAGATTAATGCCCAGAGTGTCTGAATAGATTAGGTTCTAAAATATTTAGCCAACCTGTTCTCCTAAGGATATGTAAACACAGAGACAAACACACACACACTCTGTCTCACACATTTACTCACTTATGTACTTTATATCACATATACAATGGAAAAAGACTTAGCTTCTTTGCTAACCTTGATTCCATTTTTCACCTAAGCAATGTTTACTGCCTGAAGGATCTCAATATTGTACCTGTAACACACACATAACTGCCCTTTATATGAATGGATCATTTTCTTAGAGGTAGTAGAGTAATACTGTCAATGTGCTTACTGACACACACACATACATGTGTGTATGCATGTATATATATACACACACACAAATGTAGGTATGCATCCATATACTTCAATTAGATCCTACTTTCATTGCTTTGCAGGAGCTGGATATTTTCAAAGCAATCTGGGGAATCTTTTAAAAAGCTGTTCTATACATTCAGAGATTCACAGATTTACTTTGCTTAAAAAGAAAGGCTCACCTGCAGCAGGACCACTGGATGAGGGCAGCTGAAGATGGTGGTTCAGAAGTGGGGCTCGCTCTCACCAAAGGACAGGCAGAAGGGAAAGACAGATGCCTGACCAGCCTATTTTGACCTCACAACAGTGTTCAGTTGAGAGGAAGAGGCAGCCAGCTGCACATCCCCCTCGTGTGGCCAGGAGGTGCATCAACAGCCTGGCCCACACAGCCAGGCTGAGCCGAACCAAAATGTCAGAGCTTGAAAAGTACTCCAGAAAAATTTGAACCCACCAACTAGAATGAAACTGAGGTCCAGAGGGGGAGGAAGTCGCTTATCTGTTGGCAGACGAAAGTCTATCCAACTTTCACCTTCCAGTCGTATACTCTTTCTGTTAAAACAATGATTCTCAACCATTGCTGCGTGTGAGAATCATCTGGGGAGCTTTTTCTTTAAATAGGTTTATTGATGTATAATTGACGTGCATAAACCGCACATACTTAAAGTGTACAACTTGGTAAGTTTCAACATATGTGCACACCTATGAAACCACCTCCATAATTGAGGTCACGAGCATACCCGTCACCCCCAAACATTTCCTTGTGTCCTTTTGTAAACCCTACCTCCTGCTCCTCCCCCCACCAGCCCTCACCATCACCCGGGGAATTTTTTAAAATGACACACAGATCAATGGAACAGAATAGAGAATCCAGAAGTGGACCCTCAACTTTATGGTCAACTAATATTCGACAAAGCAGGAAAGACTATCCACTGGAAAAAAGAGAGTCTCTTCAATAAATGGTGCTGGGAAAATTGGACATCCACATACAGAAGAATGAAACTAGACCATTCTCTTACACCATACACAAAGATAAACTCAAAATGGATGAAAGATCTAAATGTGAGACAAGATTCCATCAAAATCCTAGAGGAGAACATAGGCAACACCCTTTTTGAACTTCTTCAAAGTTCAAGTTGGCCACAGCAACTTCTTGCAAGATACATCCATGAAGGCAAGAGAAACAAAAGCAAAAATGAATTATTGGGACTTCATCAAGATAAGAAGCTTCTGCACAGCAAAAGAAACAGTCAACAAAACCAAAAGACAACCTACAGAATGGGAGAAGATATTTGCAAATGACCTATCAGATAAAGGGCTAGTATCCAAGATCTATAAAGAACTTATTAAACTCAACACCCAAGAAACAAACAATCCAATCAAGAAATGGGCAAAAGACATAAACAGAAATTTCACAGAGGAAGACATAGACATGGCCAACACGCACATGAGAAAATGCTCCACATCACTGGCCATCAGGGAAATACAAATCAAAACCACAATGAGATACCACCACCTCACACCAGTGAGAATGGGGAAAATCAACAAGACAGGAAACAACAAATGTTGGAGAGGATGTGGAGAAAGGGGAACCCCCTTGCACTGTTGGTGGGAATGTGAAGTGGTACAGCCACTCTGAAAAACTGTGTGAAGGTTCTTCAAAGAGTTAAAAATAGATCTGCCCTATGACCCAGCAATTGCACTGCTGGGGATTTACCCCAAAGATACAGATGCAGTGAAACGTCAGGACATTTGCACCCCAATGTTTATAGCAGTAATGTCCACAAGCGCCAAACTGTGGAAGGAGCCTCGGTGTCCATCGAAAGATGAATGAATAAAGAAGATGTGGTCTATGTACACAATGGAATATTACTCAGCCATTAGAGACAACAAATACCCACTATTTGCTTCGACGTGGAGGGACCTGGAGGGTATTATGCTGAGTGAAATAAGTCAATCAGAAAAGGACAAACATTATATGGTCTCATTCATTTGGGGAATATAAAAATTAGTGAAAGGGAATAAAGGGAAAGGAGTGAAAATATCAGTGAGGGTGACCAAACATGAGAGACACCTAACTCTGGGAAATGAACAAGGGGTAGTGGAAGGGGAAGTGGGCAGGGGGTTGGGGTGACTGGGTGATGGGCACTGAGGGGGGCAGTTGGTGGGATGAGCACTGGGTGTTATGCTATATGTTGGAAAATTGAACTCCAATAAAAAAAAAATTAAAAAAACCCACAGATGCCAGGGACCACACCTGCAGAGACTCATATCAGTTGGTCCAGGGTAAGGGCCAGGCACCAGGAATTTTTTTAAGGCTCCTAGGTGGTTTTTATGTGCAGTAAGGATTGAGAATCACTGTATTAAACAATCCTACTTATCTCTCCATAGGTGAATCTTCTATATTGGTCTCCAAACCTAATTATCAGAGCCACCTGTAGAGCTTTAAAACCAGACATGGTGAAGCCCCACTGGATACGGTTTGTGATTCAGTGAGTCAAGGGGAGGGACAGAGATTTGATATTTTTAACAAGCCAATAAAAGACTAGCAGTTGCTTGCACATTCCCCTCTTTCTTTTTTTAAATTTAAATATTTTCTTTATTTATTTGAGAGACACAGAGAGAATTTGAGAGAGAGCACGAGTGGGGTGAGGGGCGGAGGGAGAAGCAGACTCCCACTGAACAGGGACCTTGATGTGAGACTCAATCCTGGAACTCCAGGATCATGACCTGAGTAAAAAGCAGATGCTTAACTGACTGAGCCACACAGGCGCCCGTCCCCTCCTTCTTGATTAAAAAAAAATTCTAGTGGAATTTTAAGGGAAAGCATCTTGTGGGAAAGAAAGAGTTTCTTAAAATAAATCAGTTTAGATTTGACAAGCTATCCACAAAACAGATTCTTACTTATTCATTCAGCAAACATGCTGTGTGCTGACAGAGCTAAGTGCTGGCAATATGACAAGTACAAGAAGGCATCTGACTTCTGGAAGATGACAGGATAGACACTGAACAGGTTATTGAAAAGGTGATATTTAATAAGTCTATACCAGTACAAATAAAAATTGTTAAAATGATAAAATTAAACAAAACAAGCAAATGAAGGTCTGGAGCAGGAGAGACTTTTGATAGATTCACCTTTTCTACTTTTTGAATGTTATATTCCTATTTTAGAAACTAGTTCATTTATTTAACAGAATTAATAAATTTTAGTTATTAAATCAGCCAAAAGTAAAATTAATTTTCAAAAACACTATGATGGAGGTCCTAACCAGTGTACTAAGGAAAGGTTTAGAATGAAAAAAAAACCAAATCTGTCATTATTTACACATGGTGTGATGGTGAACTGGTCAAATCTAAAAGAATCTACAAGGCATACTGGGTGGCTCAGTTGGTTGAGCGTGACTCTTGATTTCAGTGCAGGTCCTAATCTCAGGGTCATAAGATTAAGCCTCGTGTCAGGCTCTGCACTCACTGCTTAAAGACTGCTTCTCCCTCTGCCCTCCCCTGCACCCCCATTCTCTAAAATAAATAAATAAAAATTTAAATTAAGAAACCTACAGAATGATTATTAGAATTCATGAGAATTGCTAGTATTAGCCAGAATGTTAGATAAATATACATACACACACAATTATATTCTATACACCAGCAAAAAACATCAAAAACCCCACATTTTAAGAAAGGTAACATTTACAGTTGTATTTAGAAACCAAGCACCAGGAATAAATCCAACAAAAGTTGTACGAGACCTCTGTTGGAAAAAACTATAAACACCTCATTGAAAGGAAGTAAAGAAGACCTAATAATTAATCCTGATAAAAATCCTAGAGGCTTATTTCACTTGTTTTTATGGAACTTGACAAGTTGATTTCTAAACTGTATAAAAGCAAGGCAAAGGGTCAAGAGGAGCCGAGACACTTCTGAGAGCAGCAGTGTGGGAGGACTTGCTCTACCAGACACCAGACCTTATTATAAAGCTCTAGTGATTAAAACAGTGTAGTGCTAGCACAAGGACAAATAGATCCATGAATAGAACAGAAAGCCCAGAAATAGACCCAGACCCAGATTCTTGATTTATGACAACTGTGGCACTTCAAAGCAGAGGGGGGATTTTCAATACATGAATAGCATTCTCAATAAATGCTATTTGGGATAGCTGGCTGTCCATATGGAGAAGTGAAGTTGGGTTGTCTCTCACACCATACACAAAAATCACTTCCATGTGGGCTGGAAAGGTAAATGTGAAACAGTCAAGCTTATAAAAGACACAATAGAATATCTTGGTGATCTCAAGGTAAAGAAAAAAAAAAAAGATTTCTTAGGTAAGACGTGCACCAAAAAAATCCCCACTAAAAAATAAATTAAAAGATTAATAATTTCCATTACGTTAAACCAACTTATAAGTTCATTAAAATATGCCATTAAGAGAGCAAAAAGGCAAGCTACAAGTGGGAGAAGGTGCTTGCAGTACACATGACTAACAAAGGACTAATATCTAGAACATACATAAAGCCCTTATAAGTCAGTAAGAAGAAGAGAGATAACCCAATTGAAGATGGGCAAAGATTTATATGCACCAGCATACATAAAAACTGCTCATAGCAACGTTGTCTGTAATAGCTCCAAACTAGAAACAACTCAAATATCCATTTATGATAGAACTGGTAAAGAAATTATGGTAGACTCATACAATGGGCCACCCTACGTGAATGAAATATAAACAGACTTCACCAATATGCAGTAACATGAATAAACCTTAATACTCTGGAAAAGAAGCCAGAACAAAAAGAACTGTGTTCTGGATAGTTCTATTTATATAAAGTTTTTAGTAAAAACTAAATTACACCATTTAGAGATGCATACATGGGTGGTAAAACTATTTTTAAAAAGAAAAAAGTCAGGACAGTGGTTTTGGAGGGCAAAGGGCAAGGATTCATGATTCAGAAGTGGCATAAGGAAGGCTTCTGGGATCCTGGCCATGTTTTATTTTTTGAACTGAGAATGGTTGCAGCAGTATCCTCTTTACAATATCTTGTTAAGAGAATACATTTTTAATTTTACGTACTTCTCCATTGTGTATATTTCACAATTTAGAATGTGTCTCACAAGTGTGACTTGCAGGCTGATTTGGAAACCATTGCTGTGATCTACCGGAGCAGCCAAATCAGAAAATCTCACTTCCTCAGTAATTTGAGTCTTATGAATCTGAAAACTTGTTACACATTAGTCAATGACACTAATGATGATGATGATTGAGGAATCCGTACCTGCTAAATTGTTTATCCTGAGAACTTCAAAATTGGGCCTTTTATAAAACAGCAGTGATATTACTAGCTAATCAACGGCAATGAAAGCTGACATTTAATGAGCAGATGAATGAAACAGACACAAAAGGAAACAGCAACTCTTAGCAAGAATTGTGATTAAAATGCCCCTGATCTGAGTGGTCACAGACAAGAAGACTGCTACAGATGCTGTATAATGATTGCTTTGAAATAGTTCTAAGTTCAGATGCTCAGAATATATCACCATTCAAGTCTCAATTTGCTTCTATATTCAGGGCTACTTTGCTCCTCTACAGAGGCTGATGGAGTAAAGTGACAAGAAACAGGTGGAATATATTTCTCTTGCTATTCTGGGTGTGTGTAATACTGTTTTTCAAATAAATTAACTTCATATGTTAATAGGTGATAATGATGACTAGTTCCATTTTACTATAGGAAAATAAGACCTAGACAGGTTAAATGACTTGCCCAAGGTCACACATCTAGCTAGGAAGTAGCAGGGCTTAGGGTATGAAGTCACACCTGATTCCCAAGCTCATCTTCCTTCTCCACTATATGACACAGCTGCAACAGTGTGCACATCTCTTAGAACAGACAGCATCCATCCATGTGTAGACACACATACAGACAACACAGTTCTCTCTCTCCCTTCCATTTCTCCCCACCCCAGAAAGACAGAGAGAGAGAGAGAGAGAGAGAGAGAGAGAGAGAGAGAGAGAGAACTCTGTATATATAGATAGAGCTAGAAATAGGTATATACTTGAAGTTCTCTCCCTTTTATTTACCACTTTAGGTAATGATTGCAGGAAACACTTCAGGGAGGCATTTATAAATCAGAGTAGACACAGATTTTCTCACAAGAAAGCATTTTACATTGTCAAAATGGTGGAGTAAACAATAGTAATAATAAATGCTTTCAGTTAGATGTCAGCCCGGATTAAATGCTTGGCTTGTCTGGAAATAGCTATCTTTTCCCACCAGTTACATCCTTGTATTGTGTTCTTTTGCTGCTATCAAATGAGAGAAGAGGGAATAAGAAGGAGGGGGTGGAGAAAGAGAAAGAAAAAGACAGAGAGAGGGAGGGAAGGAAGGAGAGAGACAGTGTGGGGGGGATCCTCCTTAATACCCAGCTATCTGAGTAGCTAAAACTAGGTTAAATACAAAGTTTCATTTCAATTGACAAGGAGGTCACTGGGCCATTAGGTAAGTGGTTCAAATATCAAACATTCTTGTTCCACATCTCAAAATATCCTTGTCACCCCAAAGGTGGTGTTCCACAACAGCTCCAGAGGTGGTCCCCAGTGTCAAGAGTATCCAGCTGGTAAATCTCAAGGGAAGGTTTCCAGTCACAAAAGATTGAGGGGCAGAGTTCCAAAGGATTAGAATTATGGAGCAACTTCCCTCAACAGAGCTCTCCCAATCCAGCCAGGGGGACTTGGAGATTGGAGTGTCTCATTAATGCATGCTCCAGTTCTTGTCCCATTCACTTTTCCTACCCTTTTCCCTGAAAAACATACAAGTTGCTCCTGAGTTTCTCTCTAGAGTCAGATGAATTTCATACTCCAACTTGTCTTCTACCAATGCAGCACCACAGGATCAGATTTCATTCTAGAAATTTGTACAGGAGATACAAATGTCTCGTTTCATGACCCAACAGATGGTTTGAAAATATCTCAACCCTCTCCCCAAAAGACACATGAGGGTCATAATAGAACCTGACAATAATCCTAATGACAATAAAAAGGGGGGGGGAAGTACTAGAGAGGTGGATACAGGAACTTTGTCAAGACTGTGTTCAAACTGAAGCATGTATATGAAATAGTCTCTTTCAACAGCTGATTTCTGCCTTACAGACAAACCCTGTTGGAAGGGGAATTACATTCCTCTGATCAAGGTCTACAGTTTTAAAAGCCTTGAGGTCAGAAATGTTCTCTGGACTTGGCGGGTTCCTTTGCTCCCTAAAGCAGCTAGAGTCCCCCTATAACCTACCAGCCTATACAACAGTTACCCCAAAGATGGGCTTTTGTTTTGAAGTCTCACTTAGAACAGAGGGGCAGGATAAGGGAAATAATGGCTTTTAAACTCAGGGTGAATAAACCAGAAGGGGGTCTTATCCTCTTGGTGTTTATTTCTTGGAGCAAATTTCTAACCCTTCTCTGAAGCCCCCTGTTGAGATCAGGGACAAACAAGATGAAAGGGAGAAATCAGAGGAAACAGAACAAAAGAACTTCAACCCAGGATTCTGAGCCCTCAGTGAAAACACAAACAGGATGAGTCTGTGTGTTTGATTTTGTGTTGGCTGGATGTTGGGAGTAGTGTTAAGGAGGATACATCCAGCAAAGACTTGGGCTTTCTGAACAAGCTAAACCAAGTGTGGCAAAGTCTGACACCTGAAAGACTGTGGCTCACATTGCAGGCTTAGAGGCATGATGGTGGAGGCCCATTTCTCTGCTGGGAAGCAGAGTTTCTCTGCCTCTTACCTTGGCTCCACCATGACCCACCTGCTGCTTTGTTGTGAGGGGTCAAGGGACCTGGTTATATAGTCCACCCCACTCTCACTCACTCCACCTAAAACTCCCGATTGTATCTGGAAGGCTTTCTTTGGGTGCTACTGCATTCCATCTGCCAAACTGTTCATTTTCAGGTCTGCCTGGGCTCAGGAGCCAATCTGACAACTCAATTTCTTTTTAAGAGAAAGAAAAAGTACATGTCCAGGTAATGGCTACCTTACTCATTTTCATGTGGACAAGAAAAGTCCTTCCAAATACAAATGCATGTGATTGATATGGAAGGCATACATGCTTGCAAAGGGCAAGAAAACATCTCAGGATTCTTGGGAAGCTGGATCCCAGTGTGTGGTAGATCACAAGATTTTTCTTGACATCTCTTGGGCCAACCATCTTAACAACTTTTATGCAAATACCTCAGTCTTCTTTTAATGCTATCTTGGAAAAAAAAGACACTTTTGAGAATCTACTGCAATCTGTGGACCTTGTTCTGGAAACACACACACACACACACACACACACACACACATTTTTACATAAAACTTTAGGGAATTCACAGATCTATTAGAATCCATACACAGAACTTCCTTCAGCATCCGTGGGCCTAAAGTTAAAGAATCTCTGGCCTAGAAAAAGTTAATATTTATGGAGTATTTACTATATGTCGGGCACTATTCTAAGTGTTTTAAATAGATTCTCTCAATTAATCATAACAACCTCATAGGATAGGTACTATTCTTCTCCATTTTACTGACAAGAAAACAGTGGCAGAGAAAATCACTTGCTCTAGGTCAAACAGCCAGTAAGTGGCAGAGCCAGGGTTCAAGCCCAGGCCATCTGGCTTTGGAGCTCCTCTTCTTAGCCACAAAGTCACAGCTGTGAAATGAAACAAATGAAAGTAATTTTTTTCACACAGCCCCCCAAAAGCCCACCAGCTTCTTTTTCTGAGGGCATGGGCAGGTGTGTGGATAATTTGCCTCCCCACTGGGTAGAGAAGGGATGCCTGGTCAAGTAGTACACGGCTACTACTAATATTGTTCAAAATGAAAAATCAGTCTTCTACTTGGCTTCCAAAGAATAGGCCTTTGGCATTCACAAGAGCCCTTGAGGTTTGAGATCTTGATCCAGTAGTTGAGATTAGTTCCAGGGTCATGAACTCAAATACCTACAAGGTACTAGGAAAGTAATGCAAATATGAGATACAGGCTGGTGTAAGGCAGTCTGGAGAGAGGGGAACCATGGCCAACTGGAGAATATATGTCCTATCTCCGAACATTCACATCTAACAACAACCAAAAAAAAAAAAAAAAAATCTCAGGAAGGCCAAATTAAAGACATTCAGGATGTGGCCATCAGTCTATGACTTCTAAGCAGACCATTTTCTTCCCACTTTTTAGGTATTTCCAAGTCAGGAGTGCAGGTAATATAATCTGTAAACAAGGGAAACAAGCTAGCCCGTGTGACAAACAACAGAGTGATTTTCATTCTGTTAGAACTGTGCATTTCTGTGCTAA
This sequence comes from Vulpes lagopus, assembly GCF_018345385.1. NCBI lineage: Eukaryota > Metazoa > Chordata > Mammalia > Carnivora > Canidae > Vulpes > Vulpes lagopus. Next base: position 91,110,602 of record NC_054848.1, on the reverse strand, counting down.
CCAACTGAACAAGAGGTTACTGGCTGAAAGGCCCAGACTCCCCAGAAGAAGATGCCTCAGGCATAAGTGATAGTACCCATCACATACCTCATGCATAGGGCGCATTCAAGGTCAGATGCGTCAACAAACAATGGCAGTGGAACACTGACAGCAGCTCTGGCCTCCTGGTCAGCAGGAGGATCTGTGATTGAGAAAGCGGTAAGTCAGAGATGGACCAACCTTACTTTCACAGACAACACTTCTGAGGCAAAAGAACCGCATTCGTTTTTTAGCTTGCCGTTCTCACCCTGCCTCCCAGAGAGTAGATTCAGTGGCCACTGGGAATGGGATCCCCTGAAGAAGGCTTCAGGAGGTTTCTAGCAGCCCCACAGGAAGAGAAATGCGAGCAGGGAATGTCTAAGAGCCCTGGGGACTTGACTCCAATGCAACAGGCATCTCACTCAACAGCAGCAGGAGTAGCTGCCATTCCATGGACCAAGCCAGCCCTGCAAGGCTGGTACCGAATCCTGGCACTGCCAACCTGTCCTGTAAAGATGTGAGGCTATGGCTGCCACTTCTGATGTCTACCTCTGGGCACCATGCTGGGAAGGAGGAGGGCGAGGCCTGATCATATCTCCCTGCTCCCCCATTCCTGAGATGGAGATGAGGATAGGGACCAGTGGGCCTGAAAGGAGGTAATACCATTAAGGGCATGAGATGCCATTACTTGATACGGGGCCTGACCTCATGACTTGACTTTTACTAATTATCAGTGAGCCCTGGCAGTATGCTAGGAACTGTGCAGGCTCTCACAAAGGCTTCATAGTGCCCTGAGGTGGCACAGCTGAGTGCCAGAGCTAGGTGGCACACCCAGAGCCCTCCAATGGAGGCTCAGTAACCCGCATACGCTGGTGAGCCCCGGCACCTCATCCAAGCCCCTTTCTCCCTGGGTAGAGTCAGTACCTGGCTTTGAGGCTTTAGTGGGCACCTCTGGATCTTGGGTTCCAGTTTGACAATGCTTCCTTTTCTTTTCTTGGCATTTGCCAGCCTTGGCAGAGATAGCTTCTGCAGAGGCAGCGTCCCCCTTCTCCTCTCCTGCCTGGCCTTTCTGGTCGCCTTGCTGCCCCTCCCCCTCTACTTTAACTGGGTTTGCCAGGCTGCCGCAGTCTCCCCCTGCCGCTGCTTCTTCCTGACTAGAACAGTGTGGGAGCTCCGGATTTTCCTGGACGAAGAAAGAGCCAAATATTAGTATCACCTCAGGACCAGCATTGTTCTCTGACACTGCTACCCACCGGGGACAGAGAGAAAACCGCCACAGCCCTGATCACTGAGTGGACACACAGCTTAACTGGGGTGTGTGTGTGGTGATAAGACTATCTCCTACTTCTGGCCACAGGGCATCTGCAACGAAGACATGCTAGGCTTGGGTGAAACAGAGGAACTTCCCTAGGCAAGGAAAGAAAGGCATGTAGGGGACAGACACCCTGGGCTGTGGTGAAGGGGACAGATGTAGAGTGTGGCACCCACCCCTCTCCTAGCCAAATCTTGCCCCAGTTACCACCTGAGGGATACCAAGGCATGCAGTGAGAGTAGATCCTATCACTCAATCCTTCCGGCAGGTTTCACTGCCGTTCCAGGCCATCTGCCCCACCCCCAGCTCCAAAAGGACTTTTGCTAAGGCTTTGGCACAGGTTTGTTCACAGGCCTGTGGAGTTACCTCAGGTTCTAGAGCTCCGTGTTATACTAGTCAAAGCACTAGGGACAAGCTACTCTTTTGACTAGATTTTGGGTGAAAAGTCTGAAAAAGATACAAGTCGTTTGGGAAAACAATCATTATCTCTAGCCTTTTCAAGACTTTTTGTCCAGGAGAGGGTATTTGACAATGGATCTGGAAATAAATCCAATGACAGAGTGTTTGTGCAGATTTACCTGGAGAACCCTGAACTGTACTCTAAATCCATAGTCCACGGATCCACATGCTCATGTTGTTTTCTTGCCCTCCAACCCCTAGCCACCACCCCCCCAAATGGTAGATAGAAAATAGTGTATAGTCAGGAGAGTACAGTGAGGTAAGGAGAAGAAGGATGTAGTTTTTCACAGTATCTAACCTGGGGAGTTCAGGGGTTTTGCAGCACCCCAGCAGGGCTGCACCTTCAACTTTCCATGAGCCCCAGGCATTGTCCACACGAGAGTACACTGCTTCACAAAGCAAAGTTGGTGTAGCAGCCCAATCCCTCACTCCCCAGCTGGCTCACCCTGGAAAGCCAAGGGTGCTATTTTACCTCATTTCTGATTGAGCTGCAATGAGAAGTCACTCCAGGCACTTCTTCAGTTCACTATTAATGCTCTCAATCATGTACTAATTATTTCAAACATTACTGAAATGCACTAAGGGTCTCTGACTTCAGAAGATCTGCCTCCACTCCCACCCCCAAGCCCTCCTTTAAATCAGGCACACCTGCATTTTATCACTTCTCAGGAGCAGGGAGAGAAGCAGGGAAAATGTAAGTTTCCTGCCTATTAGAGAACCCAAGAAGCCATGGAGATCACAGGGCTTCCATACAGGGGAAGAACACATGGCACAAATGGAAGGTAGACTGTTGCCTCAAGGTGCCTCGGTTTTCAGTGCTAAATCCTGCCTTCACGTCTGGACTTCTGAGCCCCAGCTTCTGCCCACTTGCCCTGTTCTGGGAAAGCCAGAGCCTGGAGCCAATTTCTCCATGGTTCCCTATTCCCCTGTCTTCAAAAATGGGCATAAATGCCCGTCCTTCCTTCCAAGGACTTAACGCTTCCCCAATTGCTTCCCTCTTCCTGACTACAAATATGTACTGGAAGTCTACTGATGTGTAAGACACAGTGAGGGAATATAAAATTACTTCCACTTGGGGATCAAATGGAGTTGTCTCTGCACAAAGAACTCAGCTGGTGCTCAAAGACCAGCAGCTTGAACAAACAAAAAAAGCAGGAAAGGAGGGGTTGTTAGGCCTCTTCCCAGGCTCCGCCCCTAAGCTGATAAAGCCACCCAGACTGAATGGTTCCAGGGGAAGCAGGCCAACTCCTTTTTACTTCTATCAAATCTCTCTCAGCTGGATCTGACCAAGAACTGAAAAATGAAGGTAATGAATCCAAAAACCCCCGGGACCATGTCTGAAATCCAGTTTTATCTGTAAGAAAGAACCTTCTAGCAAAGAACACAACCGCTAGTGGCTCCATTTCTTCCTTCTCAGGAGCCGAAGGAGAGGTAGGGCTCACTCCCATGTTTGCCCACACAACAGCCAAACGAAGCATCGCGAGCGAGCTGGGCGAGTTGAGTTTTACCTGTGACAACTTTGGTAGATTATGACTGGTGCCTTCAGTAGCCATTGATTCTACGTGTTCCTTTAATCTAGGGTGAGGTGCCAACAACTTCAGGATATCGGGAAAATGTTCCTGAGAATCCCCCGGGACTGATGGTGAAAAGAAACTAAGGAGAAGCTGTGACATAAAACAGAAGACTTCACTACTTAAGTTTCTACAGGTGCTTGGGTGATGGGGGGGGGGAGGGGAGGGAAGGGGCAGGGGACATGAATTGCAGGGTGAAACTCCAGGGAGGCAGCCTGGAACCAGAGATCCCAACATACCAGGGCAGGGGGGGCTCCATTCAGCATACGTCAGAGGTACCTGGGGAGCTTATGAACACTCCAGATTCCAAGTTCCCACGCCTGGCTCCCCCAGGTCTGAAGCGTGGCCCCAGAATCTGGATTTCAAAAAGGCACCACAGATGCCTTCGTCACCCTAGCCAAAGTTAAGAACCATCACTCCCACACTACCATTCCATAGAAATATCTGCAGTGGGAATTCAAGACCTATCTAGGAGGAAAGAGACAGGGAGATAAAGGCAGGAGACGAACCCCATCGGGGGACCTGCAATCACGTCTATACACTCCCACAGGTAGAAGTTCACACGTCTTCTAGGTTCTTCCATGTCTTTCCCCTGCCAGCCCAGTTTGCTCATTCCTCCCTGGATTATCCTCCTTGGACCTTTAATCCCTTCCACAGTGAAGTGGTGGGAATAGCAGAACCCAGCCTCTCCTTCCTCATTCTGGCCTTCACTGTGCCAAGACTGTTGGGTAACTTCAAGGACTGGAGGCAGGCAGGTTCCAGTCTGGGACCAGTTTCCCTTGTGGCCAGAGAAGGTGGGGAGTGGGTGAGGGGACAGCTAAAGACCCAGAGGCCCCAGAAAGGCCTGGGAGTCAAGGATGAGTGCAGGCTTCCCCACGAGCTTGCTTCAATTCTCCCCTGTGCCAGCATGGGTTACAGACAGACATGTGTACATACTGCATGTAACATGACACACAAGCAGCTAGCTTCGCTTCTCACACATGTTGAAGTGTTTACCACTGGGCAGCTACTGCAGTACCTGGAGACCCACTAAAGGATGCTCCACACCCTTGCTCATTATTAACTGATCAAGGGGGTCTGACAAACCCTGACCATACTCTGTCCAGTTTGATTTGTTCCCTTGCTGGCCCCTAGAAGTGCCTTTGCAAGATTCCTTCAGATGTCAGCACTTTCCATGTAGCCAAAGCCCACTCAGTCTCCAAGGCTAGCTCCAGAGCTATACCTCCAGCCTCCCTGATCTCACTTGTCCGTTCGTGCTCTCTCCCGCACCATAATGGAGTGCCTCATATTACATGGTCTTGCCTTGGTCTCAAATTGTGCCACACATGGAAGTCTTTCTCTCTAACCAGAGGGCCAGCTTTTGGATGCACAGATGTCCAATACATACTTTCACCCCGGGTGGAAGTGAATGAGGACACTTCTCCATCCTGGGGCCCAGGCAGAGGCTGAGCATTCAAGCCCAAAGCCCTGAGACAGATCACTGTCTCCTTCCAGCTCTGGGAAACCCACTTTCCAGGTCTAAGGTGGTAAAGGAGCACGATGTGGAGGTACTCGCACCACCCAGGGCCATAAATGCCAGCTTTCAGAGGCCCCTCCTCCCCAGGAACCAAAGTTGGCCTTCAGGAAAGCCCTCCTGAGTGGCCCAACAGTACCAACCCACTTCTGAAGCAGTCTCCCTGGAACTCTCCCCCAAAGGGCATGGTGCTTGCTTGTCAGGATGAACACCGGGTGATGTACGCAACTGTTGAATCACTATGCTGTACACCTGAAACTAATATGACAGTGTATGTTAACTAACTGGATCGAAATAAAAACTTTGGAAAAGAGAGCATGGTGCTCTTCAGTGGCAGCCACACAGCATCCCAAGGTACAGGGTTAAAAGGGCAGAGCAAGGACAGGGTGGGAAGGGAGGCAGAGGGGAGAAATCAAAGGAAACAAGGCAGAAATGGCAACAGCACTTCACTTCTTACCTTTCTACCTAAGACCTCATTCTAGACCTTCCCAATGACTTTGGAAAACAAAATTTGGGGTCAATACAAATGCTAAAAAGAAACCCAGGCCTGGGAGTGTCTAAGGTAGCTAATTACTGCCAAGTGAACCTGGAACATCTTTGTAAAATCTTCTGCCCTGAAACTGGAAAGGTACAGTAAATAAGAACTGCTGAGGGCCCTCATCACAGTCAGTGGAAATTCACCTCTAAATTCTTGGCTCCGCTTCTGAACTCTGGGACACTCATTATGGGCAAATGCTCCCTTTTGTATTGTCTGGCATTTATAGTGCCTTGTATAACACAGGCAGCATTGGAAGGTCCTTGAGGACCGAGACTGTGGCTTATGCCTCTTTTCGTCTCCAGAGCTTAGCACAGCACCTTGCCCTGTAATGTTGCCCCAGAGAGAGGTCAACCCAGCTGATGACACTACAGCCTCTCAGGCCAAGTAGGAAATGGACGAATGGAGTAAAGAAACCCCTCACCCCTGGATCTGACACTTGCCTCTGTTGGCTTTTGCACACCCTTTCCCCGAAGTCAAGATTCTTCTAACTAACCTTTGTCTATCTCCCACCCCCAGAACTGGATGGTCCCATGGCTATTCTACACCACACCCTAGCAGTGACACCAAACTCCCTGGCATGTCCTCCTGGGACAGAAGAATGGAGGAATGGCTAAGAAGACAGACTCTGGAAGCAGATGGAGTTGGGTTTGTATGCCCTTTCATCAATCACCAGCTGCATGACCTTGGGAAAGTCACCAAGTCTTGGCTTCCTCATTTGTCTCATCTGTAACATGGGGATAAATAACATCACCTATCCTCATAGGGATGTTGTGGGGATTAAATTATATCCTCCACAGAAAGCCCTAGCACAGTGCCTGGTGCACTGGAAATGCTCGATAAATGTTAGCTGTTATTATTATTATTCACACCATAGACTACATTTAAGATTCAGGGAAGGGTCCACAGCCTGGAATGATTCTCTGTCACCAGTACTCCTCTCAAGAACACCTTGCCCACTTTCCCAAACCAGGTCAAAACAACTCTCTAGAGAAGAAATATGTGTGAGGCACAACCTCCAGAGCTCAGCTTCCCCTAGTTCATTGGTTCTGCTAAAGATTCCTTTCTGGGGCTTTCAGAAACCAAGCTCCCTTTCTTCATCCATGGCTCTGCCAAACCTCACTGGGAGAGAGGCACTTGAGACAGGTGGTGAGTAGGGGGAGGGGCACAAGGAGGCCAGAGGCTACCACTGATTGTCAGCATCCAACTTCCACGCCATTTGGCTACATACCATGGAAGCACACTGCAGACCAGTAAACAATGCAGACCAGGAACTGAGGATGCTTGAGCCCTTTACCAATGCTAACATTTCATGAATTAAAAAGCAAAACAAAATAATCACATTCTCCTGGGATTCAAGAGTTACAATGACTACTTGGATTATATCATAATGATCCCTGACTTACATTTGTGAGATAGTGTGTATTCTATTTCTAGCAAAGGCTGAAGGCTGGAGTTCTGCATATAGCAGGGGGAGATGGTGACCAACATTCCTGATGAGAAGCTGCCTGCCCTGTGTGGCTGGTGAAGCTGTGACTCAGCCAAAGCAAAGTTCTACAACTGCAGGCAGTCCCACACCCCTGACCTCTCATCAACAGCCAGATTCTCTTCAGTGAGACTCCATCCCCATGTTAACTTGTTTGGTTTGCTTTGGTTTGGTTTTCCTACTCACAACCCAGACTCTGAATCTAAGAAGCAAGAATATTCCTCAGAAGCTCCTCCAAAAATGCAGGAACTGCTCAATCCGATTGTGTATGCCAAGAGGCAATTGGCCCTTGTGTCTCCTTCCTGCCCCTTAACCAAGGGGGCCACACACTCAGGGCTTAAATGTCAGGGAGGGCAGTTCCCTCACTCCCCTCCCTGGAGAAGACAGAGAAGTGGGAGTCCACTGTGCAGCTGGACCTGACGTCATCTCAACTCACCCTCTGGGCTTCAGATCTTGCTCTTTTGTTCTTTCCATCGAGGGACACACAATATAGAAACTCCCTTAGTGCTTCCTCCACCTTGCCTAAGGTGGCTAAGGCTTGTGCTTTTCTGAAGTGTGCCTGGAAGAAAACATTAGCATTCAATCCTGTCCTTATTCACTTATTGACTTAAGCCAAACACTTAGCGAGTGTTCACTACCGTGTGAAGGGTTTTAGGACTACCTTATCTACAGCCCTATCATGTAGGCAAAATGTTCCAAAGCCCATTTTACAGAAGATAAAGCTGAGATCCAGAAAAGTGACTTGCCCAAAGTAACACAGCTGGTAAATTGTGGAATCAGGGGTTTAAGTCTGGGACTGATCAATACCAAAGTCCAATTTCCTAACCTCTGTGCCATACGACCTCCCCACTAACCCACTGTCGTATTGGAGGCATTGCCAAATGTAGCAGGAATCCTCATTTAAGCACATATTAGCCAGCTTCCAGGACCCACCCAGATAGGCCTTCCTACTAACTAGTCTGTCAAGTGGAGACCTAGTCCACATTACTGGCTGAGTGCTCACCTATACTAGCTGATCATTTTTCAGAAGAGGCCCAAAGGAAGGGACATGATCTCTCCAAGACTTCAAGGTAGTTAGTGGCAAAACTGGAACTAGAACTGTAGTCTAGGACCCCCAGAATGCTCTTCCCCACTAAACAGACTTCACTTTAGAGGGTTAGCCAGGGACTGAGGACTGGTTAATGCTTTCCCTCCTGTGGGCTCAGCTCACTTCTGTTCCCTTCCCACATCTCTAAAAAGTATAAAGAAGTTTTAGGAGCACCTGAGTGACTCAGTTGGTTAAGCATCCAACTTTTGGATTCAGTTCAGGTCCTGATATCCTGGCTCATGAGATCTAGCCCCGCATCCGGCTCCCCGGTCATTGGGAGTCTGCTTGGATATTCTCTCCCTCTGCTCCTTCCCCAACTCCCACTCCCTCTCCCTCAAATAAATAGATGACTCTTCTTTTAAAAAGTATAAGGTTTTAGGCCTCCCCGGGGTCCCTGCTCAACTGTCCTGGCAGAGAAACTCTAGAGGTAGCAGAGGAGCATCCTGGGAAAGAGGGGGGAACAAGAAAAGAGGTAGGAAGAGGGCTACACTCTGTGCTTCAGGACAGGTGGTCGTTGCAACTTGGCTAGGAGGGTATTGCTCCTGAAGTCATCTAGGGTGCCCCTGGGGGCCTGCTCCCTACACCCTTGCCTCCACGGCTGACCCTGAGTCTAACTTAGAGAAGGAAATGATCCAGATTGCAGCTGCTGGGCACTCCCAGCTTCCCCTCCTAACATGCTTCTACAGGCCCTGGGGTGGTGCCCTCTGGCTCCAGCCTAGCTACAGGCGCTGACAGGGATCTGCCTTCTCAAGCAGTGGCCCCCACTCCAAACCTCTTGAGGTCCTCCCCTGTGCCCCTCAAGCTCCTCCTGGAACCTAATCTCAGCTGATACTTGGGTGCTGACGGCTTCCCTCATTGTTCCTCTCTGCAGCATTTACCAGGGCCCCCGGAGAAAAGCTTGCATGACATTTCAGGGGGCTAGAAGGGATAAGTGTTGGAAGACTGGAGAGGACTCTAGGACCCCTCAATCATACCAAATAGCAACCCATGTACTCCACCTGCTCAGGGCAGCCAGCCCACCCACCAAGAGTTGTACCACCTGCAGGATATGTTGAGTACCACTGCACCTGGCTGGAGTGGCTGGAATAGGGCTGCAGGAGGTGCACTCCTCCCCTAAGGGGCATCCTGTCTCAACCCTCAAGACAGTACCATTCATTTTCTACACTGCTCTCCCACTTACCCCAGCACTTTGGCCAAATGAAACTCCTGTTTACTACTTCCACCAACTCTGATTTCACTGGGAAGTCACTTTTCCCATTTCATCTGAAATGGTCCACTACTTCTCAGCCCTGCTTCCCACTGTACTATGAAGGCTCCTACCCTTAGGCCCAAAGTTTATGGTGGGAGCAGAAGAAGGTGCAAGAGAAGTCCTCCTACCCCTAGGCAGCTTCCTCACCTGCACTGCTATAAAGCATGAAATGTTCTCACTGAAGCTCCTTTGGGTCAAGACTTCGACTTTAGTAAACTATAAATCTGTTCCTTGGGAAGGAGAACATACAACTCTGCCATCGCCTGTGAAAACCTTCTCATCAAAGAACATAAGGGATTCAGTCTGACACTAATGGCCCAGTATGCAGGTACACAAATGCTTTATCTGAGGTTCCCAGTTCCAGAAACAGTCTGATAATCTGAAGTTTCATAAGCTTGGCATAAAAAGTCATTAGGTGGCAAAACCTAACCTACAATGATATGGAGTACGTTATAATCTTTATCTCACTTAGTATGAACCTTCACTTAACGTACTGCAGAAATATTAGTGCGTATGCCTATGGGATGCTGTCCAGAGCTCACTGGGGGTATCACCTAGTATATGGTCTTTCTGAAATCAGAAGCATTCTGGACTCTGAACACTTCTGGCCCCATGGGATGCAGATAAGGGATCACAGATCTGGACATGGGTAAGGTGGATTTCCGAGGTGGCATCCTGGGGATTATGTAGAGAGAGCACTGCACTAAGGCCCAGCAAATGGTAGAGCTCCCAGAATGACCTCTTGGTCATGCTCACATGTGACCCTCACATCACACCCCTAGGAAGCAACTGGGGTGGAGAGCAATAGCTGTGCTTTGCAAATGAGGACACTTGGGGTCCAGAGAGTGAAGTAACTTCCCCGTGGTCACTTAGCTTGCAAGTAGTAGAGCCCAGGCTCAAACTTCATCTCCTAAACAAAATATTGACATGTGGCTAAGGTCCAGTCCTGAGGCCAGAGATGCAGCAAATGACACTTTGCATCCTAGCATCCCAAGAGGTGCTTAGCCTTTCTCTGACCATCCCTTCATGTGACCTAGATGTTTAGGGATACCAGCAGGCTGAGTGTATTAAGGACTCAAAATAACACAACCAGCCAGCAATACTTTTTTCACATTCTTCTTTCTACTGTCCATGAGAATGATAGAACATATAATGCTATGAGCCAGGCATTGTTCTAGGCATCTTACATATATTAGTTCGTGTAATCCTCACAATGAACCCTGTTAAGTACGTGCTTTGAATATCCCCCCATTTTATAGATGAAGACATGAGGCACAGAGAGGTTAAGTAACTTGCCTGTGACCACACAGCTGGTAGAAGTAGCAGAGCTGGGGTGGTCTGACTGCTAAGTCCATGTTCTGAAAAGTCATAAAGCCTAAGCTGTTCTGCAGGTCATCAGGTAAAGAAGTAAATTGGGGAAGAATCCAGTTCTTTGCAGACCCCTGAGTCACCCTTTGCCACCCCCAGCTCCTTTGCAAAGCCTTTTCCCTGCTTTGCTGGAGCCCTAGTGCCCCAAGCCCCCAGGGAGGTAGGGCTTCCTGCCAATTCCCGTCTATAGTACAACCCATTGCCATCCCTCTCATCCCACTCACCTTAAAACCCATTGGGCGGAGCTTACATGCTATTTCTGCATCATGCAGTGCGTCCTCATGAGACTCCAAGGTGAAATATATTTGAGACCGGTTGCTATAAAGCAGGTGGTCATTTGGAGCTGCCAGAATGAGGAGGAAAAAAACAGCTCTCATTAGTGGTCCCAGCACAAACACATAATAAGTCCTGTATGAGGATAGATCTTGAGCACATGGCACGTTATCTAGGATTTTTCTACTGGGGATCCAAAGGGTTAGCCTCGATTTCCAGCCCTGATATTTCCCTGCCTGCCACACCCCCCAGCCACTCTGGGTCTGAGCTTCCCCAACTATAAAGAACTAATTTTTTTAAAGTTTATTTTTATTTATGTATTTATTTTATTAGAGAGAGAGAGAGAGAGAGAGCAGAGGGAGAGAGAGAGAGAGAGCAGAGGGAGAGAGAGAGAATCCCAAGCAGGCTCAATGCCCAGGGCTCCATCTTACAACCCTGAGATCATGACCTGAGCTGAAATCAGGAGTTGGGATGTTTAACCAACTGAGCCACCCAGGTGCCTCATAAAGAAATAATTTTTGCTCCTTTCTCAAGCAGATCCTTACAGGCCCTGTGGGGTCAGGGGTGCATTAACAGCTCTGACATAGAAGAAACCCTGGCCCCCTACTTTGTGACTATGCATGGCTAACTGGCAGCCTGGCTTCTGAGTGAGGTATCACCCACGAAGAAACAGGCCAGGGACAAGAGAAAGGGAGATGGCCAGATGTGACCCCCATCATGTCCACCAGGAAGACAAGTCCAGGTTAGTCTTCTAGTGACATTGGCAACTCTCTGTCTACAGAGCCCAGTGCATATGAAGTTTCTCTGAATGCACTTGGAAGGTCATCACATTAGATGGCCAAATGTGAGTGAACCTAAACAAGGCTGCTGGGAAAAAAGTGAGCTTGGCTCTCACTAACACTATGAATCACTAGATGCCAGGGCTGGACAGGCATTTAGAGATCACCTGGCTCAACCAAACCATTCTTCAGATGAGGAAAATCAAGCCCAGGGGGCAGAAAGCATCCACTCCAAGTCATACAGCTAGCTGGTCAGACTTTGAAGCTTTTGAAGCTGGGGTGGGGGACATGTTCATTTTTTTTAAGGTGTGCAGTACTTAAAATAATGAGACACTGGCCACCTTCCAGCACATAGATACTCGCCTCCTGGAGAGGCCCCTTACTTCTTAAAACGGTAAGGCCGGGATCCCTGGGTGGCGCAGCGGTTTGGCACCTGCCTTTGGCCCAGGGCGCGATCCTGGAGACACGGGATCGAATCCCACGTCGGGCTCCCAGTGCATGGAGCCTGCTTCTCCCTCTGCCTATGTCTCTGCCTCTCTCTCTCTCTCTCTCTCTGTGACTATCATAAATAAAAAAAAAAAAAACGGTAAGGCCGTCATGATTTTGTCACCCTGACCGCTCATATTAACAAAGGTGAAGGGAGAACCCCCAGGGGAAAAGTGGTGACGGCGACAAAGGAGGAGGAAGAGAGCGGGAAGGGGCTTTCCTGGTCCCTTTGGTTCTACAGCACTCGCCCGCCCAGTTGCACCTGGCTATGTGCCTTGCCTGGGCACAGGACATGCGTGGAGGGAGGGGTCTCCCTATTCCTCGAGTGCCAGCCTTGCACAGCCAGCCTACGCTCCTCCCCTCCCCCCACCCCGCTACTTGTTGCAAATTCGGGGAGCGACTCCACACGTGGAGCCCCGAGCCCACTCCCTCCTCCACCCGTCGGGAGTCGGTCGGGCTCAGGGTGCCCACGGATTCCAGAGTCCCAGCTGCCAGCCCGGCCACCTAGGAGGCCCCGCCCGCTTCCAGCGCCAGACGCCGCGCCCCGCCGGCAGAGCTCTCGGCAGCTGGACCGAGCTGGGCATTACCGGCTCCGCGCCTCGGCAGCCACTTCCTGGGTCGGGACGGAGGATCGGTGGGAGCCTCTCCTCGAGGGAGCTTGGGCGCCCCGCTGCGGCCAGAGCCGCGGGGCTGCCCACGTTGCCCTTGAAGCTGCCAAGCCCACCCGCCCTCCGGCCCGCAGCGCGGCAGCGGGGGACCGAGGCGGCCCTTCCCCCCACTGCCAGCCCACGGTCCCCGGGGATCCCTGAGCAGTTGCGCCCCGCGGGCGCCGGCCGCGCTGGCGGGGTAAGGGTTCGAGGAGAGGGCGCAGGGTGCGGGCGGGGCGGGGCGGGGCGGGGCGGGGGGGGCATCTATTTCAGCCGAGGACCGTGTGATAGGAAGCGGTGACAATGAGTCACAGGGCAGCGGGGCGCGAACGCTCCCCTCCCCCCGCACACGCTCGCGGGATGGTTTCTGAGGCGAGCGTGGCCCACTTCGGTTACCTCAGCCGTTACACAATCCCGCCCGCGCGGAGGAGGGGCCGCCCTGCCCGGGCCGCTCGCGGCCCTTATGCAACCAGTGCTCTCCTGACCTAATTCCACGCCGGACCCACCCCACCGGGAGCCGCGGCCCCGGAAGGGCCAACTCTCGCCGCCGCCGCGGCCCCGGGGCCGGGCGGGAGCGGGGGACGCCCGCGCCGACCGAACGTCGCGGCCCCGGCGCGAGCGTGAGAAGGGTGCGAAGTTCCTCCGCGGGCGGGGAAGGTGCAGGCAGGTGCAAGGAGCCGGGTGCGGGCAGGAAGAGGCCGAGGCGACCGACACAGGGACCGCGACCCCGCGCACGAAACGGGGAGACAAAGATGCCAAAGGCCCGCGAAAAGAGACAGACAGTGACCGAGACAGAAACCGGCTGGGAGACTCGGGATTATGGGCTATGAGGAGACACAGGAAAAGACAAAGAGCGACAGAGACAGAAAGGGCCATAAATTGGTAGCGACAGAGACCAAGTCAGAGACGGAACTCCAGACACCCCTCCCCCACTCCGGTAACGTCCCCCCTCTCCGTCCACGGTCGCCCGTGTCCCCGTGGGCCCCAGCCCACCACCTCCCGACTCCGACTCCCCGTCGCGTTCTTTCCCGGCCGCGACCGGTGGGCTCACCTAGGCGAACCGCCTCGTTGTACTTCAGCAACGCCGCCTCCACCTGGCGCTCTCGGTACAGCCGGTTGCCCTCGTGCCGGAGTTGCGACGCCCGTGCGGGGCCGGGGAACAACTTGCCCAGGAGGCCGCTGAGCACCACGTTGACCCGCAGCGGCGGTGGTGGCGGCGGCGGCGGCGGCAGCGGCTGCGGCGTTTCGGCCGCTTCCGCCTGCTGCCCGGCTCTCCGGACCCCGCGGGCCCTGCTGGCGGCCACCATCAATGCCGAGAGCTTAACCCCGCACAGAGCGCAGCGCCGGTCGGCTGCCCTCCCGCGTTCCAGGCACAGTTTACAGAAGGTGTGGCCGCACGACAAGGACACGGGGTCTGACAGAAATCCATTGCACTTCCGGCACTTGAAACCGTCCCACACTTCGGTGGCCTCGGCGGCGGCCGCTGTCACCCCTGCCTCCTCCGCCACCGCCTCACAGCTCGCCGCGCCGCTCCCGTCCGGGGGCGCCGGCGGCAGCGCCTCGCTTTCTGAGACTTTCTGGGCCAGGCAGCGCACCAGCTGTTCCAGCTGCTCGGCCACCAACTGCTGCCGCTCGGAGAGCTGCCTGTACACCTCAAGGGCTTCCTGGAGGCGCCCCCCAGACGCCAGGGCGTCAGCCTGCTGGAGCAGGACTTTGCTCTCGGGCGTCGAGGTCTCGGGAGGCTGCTCCTCCGGCCCCGGCTCCTGAGTGGCTAGAGGAGCGGGGCCTTTGGTAGCCGCCTCCGGCTGGGGGTCGGTAGCTACGCGGGCCGCTGATGTCGCGGGCTCCGCCGGCTCCGGCTCCGCCAGTTCTAAGTTGTTGCCGCCGAGCTCGGCGGGCAAGCTCAACATCTGTCCAGTCTGAAGCGAATCCATGGCGAGAGGCAGGCGCACAGGGAAGAGGCGTCTAGGGCTAGAGACCTAGAACAGAGAGCGACGGCTGAAGGGAATCCAGGCTGCCACGGCCACAGCGTTGCCGCGTGCCGGTCCTTGCCGCGCCTCCGGGAGCTCCATGCCGGCCGCCCCGCGCCGCCGCTAATAACTGTCTTGTCTCAGCAAAGTGTTATATAAGACGGTACCACGTGACGCGCCGCCACGCCGCTCATTGGCCGGCGGCAGGGAAATTGTTACAAAACCAGACAGTTTTGTAACAGTGTTGCGATTGCTTCTCTTGGCTTCGCTTTTCTTGGCTTCTTTTTGAGGTTGTTTGTGTGTTTACTCTCCCCCTTATCCCCCCCCTCACAATGTGGTTCCTTTTCTGAGGAGAGGCAGGGGAAGAAAACCCAAAGTTTTCTCTCAGGCTTCTCCGTCACCCGACCGTACCGGATCCCACCCCCAGACCCGCCAGCAAACAGGTCCCCTCAGCCAGCCGCTCGCTAGCGGCCCTTCCCCCAACCCACCCTCAGAGACGCCGATCTCGCGCGCAGCCCACCTGGTCTCTGAGAGGCAGAAGGCTTGCCCTCCTAGGGGCTACGGCTGACGTCTGCGAAGGGAAGCGTGTTGGGACGGTCCCCCGGGAAGCCCACAACGCCCCCCCCACTCTAGTTCCGGCCCTGGGAGTCCCGTCCCGGCTGCTCACATTAGGGGTCCCTAATCGCCTTCCCCGAGGGCTGCCCCCCCAAAGGTAGTGAGTGTAGTCGTCCGAGGGTGCTTGCTCTTCTGTACTGGGAGCCACCCGGAGCAGGGCGGGCCCGGCGGGCGCAGAAGTTGGGTGGCGCTCGCCAAGCGGTGAGGGACGCGTCAGGAAGATGCGCTTGCCGCTGGAGCCCCGGGAAGGCGCCTCGCGTGCCGGCTCCTCACCTCGCGCGCCAGCCAGAGCCGGAACCTGCGCTGAGGGCGGGGGGAGGTTGGGCACGCGGTCCTGGGGGCTCCCGGCCCCTGGCCAAGGGGCGCGGCCCTGAGAACTTGGCCCGCTGGGCTCAGTGGGTGCCCTGGGGAGGTGGGAGAACCGCAGGTGGGACTGAACCCGAGGGCGCTCCTGGGGGGGGGGGGAAGTCCATGAGTCCCGAACAGCGGGGCCAAGTCGCCTCCAGGGTCGCAGCTCCCGAACGTCGGCGTGTCACAGCGGGGAGCTGCTGTGTGTGCGCCCTGGGCCGTGGTGCTGGGGCGCGAGGAGCCAGGCGGCCTCGAGGGTGCCCCCTTACTTCCAGAGGGCCAGTGTGAACGCTCGCGGGATCTCTCCCCGCACACTCCCCCTTCCCCCCCCCCCCCGCGCGGTCCTCACACTTCTGACGGGAGCCACCAGCACGAACAAATAAGGCTTAGAGACCTAGAGGAATACTGCACATCCCCCAAGGCCACGCTGCCGCGAGCAGAGAGGCGGGGGCTGGGCTTGCCTGGCTCCGTTAGCCTCCTCGGCTTGCGGGCTCCTCGGCTTGTGGGCTCCGAGCGGAGCCTCGCCTGGAGCCTCGCGCTGGGGCCACGCGCCATCCCAGTGCCTGAGGACCTACAGCTGGCTCCTGCTGTGGCCATTTCTTAGTTGGGTGACCTTGGGCAATGACCTAAGCTCTAGGAGCGGACGTTTTGGGTTCTGAACACATGCCAGGGATGATCTTAGTCGGGATAAAGTCATGTTTCAGAGCTGGGGACCACCGGCTCCGTCAGGGCTCTTTTAGGCCATTAATGTCCCGTGGAGTCAACATTAGGTCCCAAACAAGTACACTGTCATGCAGTGATATCTAGAGCCTCCCTCTGGTGAGACAGGACTGGGGAAAGGGTCAGAGGGGAAAGTGACCAAGAAAAGAAACCAAGGAATGCAGGATGTAGCCAGGAAGGCATAAGGCGCTCCTAGGAAAACTTAGCTTGCAGCCTTGGCTTTGCCATGACTCGCTCGCTATGAGACTTCAGGCAAGTTCTCCACTCAGGCCTTAGTTTCTCCTGATCTCCAAGGTTCCCTCCAGCCCTCACCTTCAGTGGCTTCTATCCTAAGACTGAAATTTCATGACACCAACTCAACTACTTAAGTACAAGACTAGTCCAAATGCTATGTGCTATGTGTGCGGTGGGGGGGGGAGGGGATGGCTTGGACAAGGGGGTGAAGTCAGCAGCAGCAGCATTAGTAGGAAGGCAGGGTGGCTAGACTGCTGTCCTCTTCATCGGGGTCAGGCCTGAGCTAGCTTTTGAAGATAGAGAAGTCAGGGGACTGGCCAAGAGGGGAGGAGATGGCCATGCCAGGCAGTGGAGGAGAAGCTGGGGCTCCCAGTAACGTACTAAGTAAGGGAAGCTCCTTTCACCCTTCAAATTCCCCTGCTGTTGAATAGGCTCTGTCTTAGTCCATTCAGGTTGCCATAACAAAATACCATCAACTGGGTGGCTTATAAGAAACAGAAATTTATTTATCACACTTCTGGAGGCTGAACAAGATCAAGATCAAGACTCTAGCAGATTCGGTGTCTGGTGAGCGCCCACTTCCTGGTTCATAGACAGCCATCTTCTGGCTATGTCCCCAAATGGTGGAAGGTGAGGGGATCTCTCCGAGGTCTCTTTTATAAGGGCACTAATTCCATTCACGAGAGTGAGAGCCCTTTTAACTTAATCACCTCCCAAGGGCTCCAATTCCAAATACCATCACATTGGGGATTAGGTTTCAACATATGAATGGGGTGGGCAACACAAACATTCAGTCCAGAGCAGACAAAGCAGACAGAGCAGACAGACTTCAGGAGTTTTCCATTGTATTTGCATATCAGGACTGCCTGTAGGATAACACCGAATGGGCTTCTATTGAATTTTGGAAAACATTACCGCAATGACTTTCTTTCCTTCTTTATTTAAAGTAAACAAACATTACCTCGAAATACATTTGTGGACCAACTCGAAAGTGTCCTACTCAAAACTTCCTCAACTCTGCTCTTCACTCATTGGAGTTCCCTACAAGGAGGGGAGAGGAGAGATTGACAACAGTTTTTCAGATGCAAATATTCCATTTGGAGTGCCTGGTTCTTCAAAGCTCCATTTATTTTGTTAGGATGCTAAGGTGTGGCTGGGATGCTAAGGATGCCACCGTGTGGCTAAGGTTAACGAGAAGGGAAAAAGCAAGGGTTGATCTGCACCCCATTTCCCAGTGACTACAGCAAATTTTCCAACTGGGCACCGAGGAACCTTTCTGGGCCCACAGGAATCAGCTGGCAAGGCTCTACCCTAGCTCCCTCTCCCAGGGCAGCACTGCAACTGTCTGTCTGTTTTGTAGTGAGCTTTGGGAAGCCATTGAAGAAAGGCTTTTTCTTTTTCTTTTTTTAAAATTTAAATTCAATTAGCCAACATCCCTTCTTTAAAACAAAAAGTTTGACAAGAGGGAATCAGAGTGGGAGACAAACCATAAGAGACTCTTAATCATAGGAAGCAAACTGAGGGTGGCTGGAGGGAGGAAAGTGGGGGGGGGCGGATGAGGTAACTGGGTGATGGGCATTAAGGAGGGGACATGATGTAATGAGCACTGGGTGTGAGGTACAACTGATGAATCACTGAACTCTACCTCTGAAACTAATAATAAGCTATGTTAATAGAATTTAAATAAATATAAATAAAATAAGAAGTTTGAAAGCCATAGTAATTTTCACCTATTTTCATTTATTTGTAGGGCATCTTCTATATACCAGGCACTGTTGTAGGTACTGGAGATATATCAAAGCAGCACTTGGCTCCCAGATGCTCCCTTTACAGATGGTTGCACATATTTCCCACACATTCTTATCCCAACTTGCTAGACAGAC
This sequence comes from Vulpes lagopus, assembly GCF_018345385.1. Lineage (NCBI taxonomy): Eukaryota > Metazoa > Chordata > Mammalia > Carnivora > Canidae > Vulpes > Vulpes lagopus. The sequence continues at coordinate 91,092,049 of NC_054848.1, read as the reverse complement.
TAGAAGTTCTATGAGGGCAAGACTAGTGCCTTGCATCTCCTCCTCAAAGGACAGTATTTGTTTTTTGTTTTGTTTTGTTTTGTTTTAGAGAGGGAAGGGAGAGAGACGGAGGTAGAGAGTCTTCATGCAGTGAGTGTAGAGCCCTAAGGTTCGATCCCACCACCCTGAGATCATGACCTGAGCCAAAATCAAGAGTTGGACACTTAATCCACTGAGCCCCCCAGTTGCACCTCAAAGGACAGAATTTGAACAGATCTTACTGAAAATGGCAGTGGACATTTTGGCTCTGGTTGGGAGAGTGCAGAGGGACAAACAGACATCCAGCTAGAAGGTCATACCTTTGCCCTGGGTCATTCACAGAGGAGATAGCAGGCACGCAGATAATAAAGAGTTGACAGTTCTGTGCTCACTTTGGCAGCACATATACTAAAATTGGAAAGAGCTGACAGTCCCATATAACCCTGCACACATGCTGTGCATGGAAGCTTGGCCAAAGCACTTACTCTTCACTTGAGTTTCTCAGTTTATAAATGGGGGTGACCCATCAATTGTGCAGCCCTTATAGGGGAAGAAAAAAAGGCACCATGGGTGTTAAAGACACTGCCATGAAAAAGGCTGCCCCTTGCTATCTAGAGTAACCCAAACACAGAGCTAAAAACTAAAAGTGTAAAAACTTTACAGCTTAGCCCTGGCTTCACAAATGAGGGAATTGAGGGCTAGTGAAAGCTGATGACCTGCTGTGGGTCATAGTGGGAATTCATGACACAGCCAGGATGGGAAGCTAGATCTCCTGTCTCTTTGATTAACGTTCTTTCCATGTGAGCAAAGAGCTTCCAAAGGACACAGAACATCTCCCCAAAAAAGTTGGAAGTTATTTCGGGTTTCTTACGAGGTTTGCAATTCAACAAATATTTATTGAACATATACTATGTGCTGATGGAGCTGGCATTTGTGGGCAATAATAGAAAGAGATGGCATAGTTCTTATCCTCCAGTAGCTAACTGAGGAAACAAGAGGCAAAGCTTTGAAATAGTTAAATAAAAATAACAGGCAGTATGTGAGAAGTGCCAAAATTGGGGGAACAGTGAGTCCAAGCGACAGCTCAAAGGAGATAGTCGACATCACTCTTCATCTCATAGAGAAGTTGCCTTTAAGCTGAGCTAGAGAGGATTTAACTAGAGAAGTTAAAGACTGCCTCACTTCTCAACTCAAGGGGGATTCCCTTCACATTAGGGGCCACCTGGCTGCAAAAGAAGGAGGAGAAATTCAAGTAAGCAGGGTGGTTAAGGCCCAGGAATTTCTATTTATAAAGGCCACCCGTGTGATTATGATGCTCAGCCAAGTTTGGTTGTAAAGGATAATGCAGAATGGATTGGATAAGTACATCCCAATCCTTCTCTCCCTAGCCTATCTCCAGTTTCTCTGAGGGGTAGGTATCAATGATTCTTTTTTTAAAATATTTTATTTATTTATTCATGACAGACACAGAGAGGCAGAGACATAGGCAGAGGGAGAAGTCCCTGTGGGGAACCCAACACAGGACTCGATCCCAAGACCCTGGGATCATGCCCCCAGCAGATGCTCAACCACTGAGCCACCCAGGCGTCCTGGTGTCAATAAGCTTGTCTACATTTTACTGAAGGGAAAACTGAGGATCCAGAGACTCTGTTGATGGTTTGGTGTTGTTTTGTTTTGCTTTGCTTTGCTTTGCTTTGTTTTGCTCCAGACTTTCAATGAGATTTGCATTTTCTTGATGATGAGTGATTTGAGCATTTTTTTTCATTTGCCTACTGGTCATTTGTATGTCTTCTTTGGAGAAATGCCTATTCAAGTACTTTGTTGATTTTTTAGATCGGTTGTTTGTTGTTTTGTTGTTGGGTATTAATCCTTTATCAGACATGTGACTTGCCATTTTTTCTCCCCTGTCTCCCGTTCTATGGATTGCTTTTTTTTTTTTTAATGGGTTGCTTTTCACTGCTAATAGTGTCCTTATCTGAAAATGTTGGGAGAACTGGGAGATGCCAGAATTCTGAGGAGAGGCAGGGGAAGAAAACCCAAAGTTTTCTCTCAGGCTTCTCCGTCACCCGACGGAGCTATTGTTGGCGGAGCTATTTGAGGTTGTGTAAGTTACTTAAGCTCTTTGAGCCTGCCTTAGTTCTTCCACCCAGAAAATGGGGATGATGCTTATCATAGAACCTAGCTCATAAAATTCCTATGATGATGCATAAATGAGATCACATGTCTCCAATCTTACCGCAGAACCTAGCCCAGGTTAAATACTCCGTAAGTGGTAGCCTTTATTAGTATTGGCTTTAAGAAGGAACCAGAATGATGTAATTGAAATGTGATATTCGTTATTATCAAATGGGTGAGGAGGCCAACAATATTGAATAACCAACCCAAACATGACAATATTACATAATACTGAACACTTGTGCAGCAAGTTGCGATTTACAAAGCATTTAAACATTCATCATTCATTCAACAGGCCCCACTGGAAACATACTGATGAGTAAGACAGCCCTGTAGAACCGAGTGGGACAGATTGACAGAGAAAAAGGCAGTATTAATCAGGAGAGGAGGGCTAAAAAGAAGAAGCATAGAGGAGATCAGTTCAAGGGAGGGTTTCTCCAGCGGGCAATGTGAACCCAGACTTTTGCAGGATTTGGGGGCTAGGGGGAGGCGAAGCATGCTGGAAGGGGCTGAGCATTCAAGCTAGAGGGAAATGCCACTACAAAGCCTGGAAGTGAGAAACGCTGGCTTGCTAGGGAACCACCACTTAGTGTATCATGGCTGGAGCCAAGAATTTAAGAGAGAGGAGCAGGGTGAGACAAGTCTAGAGAGTTAGGCAGGTGCCAGGCCATGAAGGTCTGTGTGGACCAGGGTGAGGACTTGTGATTTTATCCCAAGAGGGAGAAGATGCTGTTGAAGGGTTTAAAGCAGATTCATGATGTGACTGGCTTTGCTGCTTTATAAGATCCTTGGCTGCAGTGTGGAGAGTGGAATGACAAAGACAAGGCCTGGGGGAGACCAGGTAGAAAGGTGAACTAAAGGAAGGACAGCAAGGCTAGGGAGAAATGAGGGCTCAAGAGATATTTAGGATAAAATGGAGCAGATATGGGGACTGACTAGATGACCTTAGTTGACTCTTTGGGGACAATTTAGATATTAGCATTATTTTTTCACTTCAGACGAGTAACAGACTGAGGAAGGATCACTGATTTGTACGGGGTCCCAGAGCCAGAAGGAATCTGATCAGGACCCTGGCTTTCCACCCTGACACCTCCTGTTCACTCCTCCAGAATTTGCTGTTACATGAGTTTCCAGATCTTTCCTGTAAATCCCTTTTAAGGAATTCAAGTCTTGTTTCCCCATCGACTGCTTTACAGCATATAATCATTTCAGAGGTACTTTATCTGAGTTTTTAATTGGTTGTCAACGTACAATGGCTTCACACCCCTGAGCTTCAAGACATTCTTCTTCCTTTCTTTCTACTTAGTGTTTAATGAGTAGTCTGGAAGCAAACTCTTCTATCCCAGGGAGGCTCAAATGAAGAGTCTGGGGCTCAGAAAGAATGAGCCTAAGTCCTAGGCTTGGCCACTAATTAGCTGTGGGATAGAGCAAGTCACTTTCTATAAACTCCCATCTGAAAACCCTGGGGGCTAGAACCTACGAATGCATACTCGCCCAAATTCAATAACTGTATGAGTCTCTTCTAAAAAAGTATACCTTCAAAAAAAAAAAGTATACCTTCAAACTGAATAACCACTCTCTTATGAATCTGTTTGGTAAGTTGGGTTTCTGACTCCATAATATGCTCATGGTATTACGGATTTTCCCTGAAACTCTACTGTTTGCTCACCAGGGAATATATCTCTGCTCTGTAATTGCCAAGTGGAGTGTTATCAGACTTAACTGTCAACCAAGATGCATGGATTTGTTTGTATTTCTCTCAGGCATTTGTACTGCTAAAGCTATTTTTTTTTTTTGGTAGGGTTGGAGGAGAACAATTCTCTAAATTATAAAACCAGAAGGGAGAGAAAAAAATGAATGAAGAAGGTGAATTTACACCTTATGGAAAACCTACTACCTAATATGCCTATAGCAAGGCATCAGTGAGATGGTGGAGAAGTATCTCTGTGAGTGGCAAGGCCCTGCACAAGTGGAGGGTGCTATGGCATTATCCTTGCTTTAAACCCCATGAGCTCGGTGAGCCTGTGAGGGAAGAAGAGCCTTTGGCAGTGCCAACTCACCCAGGACCAGGGCCCAGCCGGGCTGCAAAGACCTGACCATCCATCCCACTGCCAGGGGCTGGGCTCCAGGTCCTGGGCCTGTGCTGTGACCCTCCTGGGACAAGGTCTAGGCCCAAGAGACCAGCACTCCTGTAGGTCCCCCGCCCCTCCCATGGCTTCCACGAACAGCAGGAGGTGCTGGGCTTGAGGATCTTTCCCCTGAGGGCTTGGGGCTCTTGCAGGGGATGGCACCCCTGTATGGGTGCTTCTCTCGGCTGAGCACCCACAGTGCAGTCTGGCTGTGACACACTGGGACTAGGAGACCAGGGATGGGCCAAGTCACTCTTTGTGCGGGGCCAAGGCAGGGTCTCACCTGGGGGCTGCGGTCCTTCACTGGGAGGCTGTGGAGAGGATCTAGAGAGAGAGAGGAAGGAGGATAAGGCCCTTTGCAGACGGTCAAGCCCTAGGTGGATAGAAGAGAGATGCCGCCGATCGTGACAGTGACTGCAAAGCTCTTGGGAGTCCATCAACAAACATTTGCCAAACGCCTACCGGAGCAAAGACACCATGGGTGTTACAACCTTGAAGGTCCGGATGTTTCCCCCCAGTGGCCGGTGCTTACAGGGAGCTAGACAATGTCCACACACATCACTGTAATTCAGGACAGGCTGTGGGGGTGGTGGGGGGAGCAGACACAGAAAAGAAGGCTGCCTGGAGTGGTGAGTTTTGGACCGGGCTGGGCTGTGAAAGAGACCTCTAGATTGGTTTTTGGGGAGCGGCCCTGGCCATGCCTGACATTCAAGGGAGCCCTCTGCAAGTTGGTGTGGCCTTGGGTCCTTCCCCCTGTCCCACTCTGACCCTGGTGACAGTACTGCAAAGGGCAAGGACTCAACCACATCTATTGACTAACAAGGGGAGAGAGGTGAGGAAAGAGAGCGCCTTTCCCTAAGGAACTCTGTCATCATGCAAGTGTCTTCCTCCCTAGACCATGAACTAGGGCAAACACTAGTCATAGGCACCCGTGAATCCCCAGCCACTAGCACAATTCCCTGTATATAGTAGGTGTTCGACACATGCCCAGTGAAGGATTGAATGACTAACATCTGGAATGTTTGTCCTGTAACTTCAAGTGGACAGCCCAGCTTTTCATGACCTAGGAAGACACTGGTTTTCCTGTAAAAAAAAACTATCTCCCTGGGAGCATTTAATTTTGCAGTTAGGCAAAGGAGCTGCCTTATTAGTCATCCCACTCATCACAGGACTTCCATCAAATCCCCCAGGTCTGTCCTCAGACCAGCACAATATCCTTGTGCTTTCCTACCCCAAGACTCAGGCTTTTCTTACAGCCAAGGAACCTCTGAGGCCTTGTGTGCATTTTAACACAACACCTTGTGGAGACAATGTCCTTGTCAACAGCTTCAGTGCACCCAACCCAGTCAGGGCATGCTGCCTATCTTTGAAACCCAAATTCTTCCTCCCTCTGGAGACCTTTCTTGAGAAGAGTCCACACACCATGACCCGTCCTGATTGTCTTGGCTGCTCAGTTGAGTGAGGCATTCATTATATTACAGGTTATCACACTTGAGTCACAGAGATGTTTTGTGTACTGCCTTTTCTCCAAATAGATGGTGAGCCCCTTGTTGCCAGAGATGATAGCACCTGCTTCTCTGTCCCCAGGAATGTCTCCCAAACATGCGTTGCACATAGGTGTGCAATAAATGCTTGCTGATCGAGGGGGAAAGCGGAGAATTGATCTGGCCTTTTGGGGGGATCTTCGAGTCCCAGACATTTGCTTTGTCTATGACTGGATAATTAACCTTCTGCTGTCGAGTTGCCCTGGGAGCTGGACAGACAAGAAGCAATGCTGTCTCAACTTTGGATTAGATATCAGGAAATCTTGATTATGGACCTGACTCTGTCACTAACTAACATGAACTTTGGTAAGCCAGCCAGCTGCTCTTGGCCTCAGTTTCCCCAATTAAAAAATAGGGAGACTGCTACTTCTGGCTAAGGATTTGTATTTACCCCCCTGCATGAAACAGCCAAAAAATTTTTTTAAAAAAGACAACATGAAGCAACAGTTTTCAAGACACTAGATATTAGGCAACAAAGGATAGTGATCCCAGAGAGAAAACAAAGATGAGCCCTATGAATGCTTCAGTTTATTTTTTTAACGGTTTTGTTGAGATGCAATCCATATGCCATGCAATTCACTTGTTCAAAGTGGACAATTCAATGGTTTTTTAGCATATTTGCAGATATGGGCAAACTTCACCAATTTTAGAACAAGTTCATCACCTCAGAAAGCAATCCCATACTCTTTAGCTGTCTATTCCCTTCTGCTCCAGCCCTACGCAACCCCTTATCTACCTTCTGTCTATAGATTTCCCTATTCTGGACATTTCAAGTAAGTGGTATCATATACTATGTGGTCTTTTGTAACTGGCTTCTTTCACTTGATATGATGTTTTCAAGATTCTTCCATGTTGTAGTATACATCAGTGTATATTTCATTCCTTTATACAACCAAATCATGTTCCATTGCATGGATATAGCACATTTTATCTATACGTTCTTCAGCTGATGGACATCAGGGCTGTTTTCACCTTTTGGTTATTATGAATAATGTTGCTAGGTACAAACTATTTTGTGTACATATATTTTCCTTTCTCTGATGTACATACCTTGGAAGAGAATCACTGGTTCATATGGTAACTCTGTTTAAACTTTTCAGGAACTACCAGACTGTTTTTCAAAGTGGCTGCATCGTTTTAAATATCCACCAACAATGTACAAGTGTTCCGATTTTTCCCCATTCTTGCCAATACTTGTTATTAGCTGACTTTTTTTATTACAGCCATTCTAATGGGCATTAAGTGGCATGATTTGCATTTCTCTGATGACAGAGAGCGACTTTTGTTTCTTTCTTCTTCTTCCTCTTTTTTTTTTTTTTTTTTTTTTAGGGAGCGACTTTTCATGTGCTTATTGATCATTTGTATATCTTCCCTGGGGAAATATCTCTTCATATCCTTTGTTTATTTTTAAATTGAGTGATTTATATTTTTATTGAGTTATAAGAATTCTATATATAGTTTAGATACAACTCCCTTATAAGATTAATGACTTGCAAATATTTTTTCCATTCTGTAGGTAATCTTTGTACTTTCATGAGTATTTTTTGAAGCACAAAAGTATTGAATTTTGATGAGGTCCAATTTACTTTTGCCTTTTGTTGCTTACCCTTTTGGTGTAATAAATAAAAACCCTTTGCCAAGGCATCTGGGTGGCTCAGTCAGTTGGGCATCTGACTCTTGGTTTTGGCTCAGATTATGGTTGCAGGGTCACAAGATCAAGCCCATGTCTGGCTCAGCTCTGCGAGTGGAGACTGCTTAGGATTCTCTCCCCCATCTTCTATCTCTCTCTCCTTCTCTAAAAAAATTTTAAAAATTAAATAAATCCTTTGCCAAATCTGAGGTCATGAAGATTTACCCCTATGTTTTCTTGTAAGAGTTTTATAGTTTTAGCTCTTATATTTAGGTTTTTAAATCCATTTTGAATTGATGTTTGCATATGGTGTGGGGCAATGGTCCAACTTCATTCTTTTACATGTGGTTATCCAGCTGTCTCAGCACTATTTTTGAAAAGACTATTCTTTCACCATTGAATGATCTTGGCACTCTTGTCAAAAATCAGTTGACTATAGACACATGGTTTTATTTCTGGATTCTTCATTTTATTCCATTGATTTATATGTCTATCTTCATGCCAGTACCACACTGTCTTGATTGTCATTGCTTTTGTAGTAAATTTTGAAACTGGGAAGTGTGAATCCTCCTACTTTGTTCTTCTTTTTCAAGATTGTTTTGGCTATTCTAGGTCACATGCAATTCCATATGAATTTTAGAATCTGCTTGCCAATTTCTAAAGAGAAGCCAGCTGAGATTATTATAGGGACTGTATTATATCCATAGATCAATCTGAGAAGTATTGCCACTTTAACAATATTAAATCTTTCAGTCCATGAGCATGAGATGTGTTTCCACTTACTGAGATCATTAATTTCTTTCAACAGTGTGTTAAAGTTTTCACAGTATATAAGCTTTGTGCTCCTTTTCTTAACTTTATTGCTAAGTATTTTATTCTTTCTGATGCTACTGTAAATGGAATTGTTTTCTTTTTTCAAAGATTTTATTTAATGAGACAGAGGAACAGAGAGAGCACGAGCAGGGGAGGACAGAGGGAGAGGGATAAACAGATTCCCCACTGAGCATGGAGCCCCGATGGATGTGGGGCTCCATCCCAGGACCCTGAGATCATGACCTGAGCTGACGTCAGATGCTTAATTGATTGATCCACCCAGGTGCCCCTGGAATCGTTTTCTTAATCTCATTTTGGGATTGTTCATTGTAAATATATAGACATACAGTTGATTATTGTATATTGATCTTGTATCCTACAACCTTGCTGAACTTTTTTATTAGCTGTAATAGTTGGATTTATGTGTGTGTGTATTCCTTAAAATTTTCTACATACAATATCATGTTATCCAAAAATAGAGATAATTTTACTTCTTTCCTCTCCATTCTGGATGTCTCCTATTTCCTTTTTCTTGCCTAAGTTCCCTGGCTAGAACTCCAGTAAAATGTTGAGCCATAGACATTTTTATTCTGTTCCTAATTTTAAGGGTAAATCATCTTCTCTTTCACCATTAAGTATGATGTTAGCTGTGGGTCTTTTGTATATGTTCTTTGTTGAGGAAGTTCCCTCCTATTCCTAGTTTGTTGAGTGCTTTTGTCATGAAAGGGTGTTGGATTTTGTCAAATTCTTTTCTTGCATCTATTGAGATGGTCATGTGATTCTGTTTTGTATTTGATTGCTATGATGTATTACATTAATTGATTTTTAGATATTAAACCAGTCTTTTATTCTTAGGATAAATACCACTTTTCATGGTGCATAATTCTTTTTATATGTTTTTAGGTTCAGTTTGCTACTATTTTGATGTACGTTTTTGTACTCATATTTGTAACAGATAATGATCTCTAGTTTTCTTGTGATGTCTTTGGTTTTGGTATTAGGGTAATCAGGGTGATATCAGGCCTCAGAATGAATTGAGAATGGTTCTGAGTTTGTGAAGTTAGTATTAATCCTTTGAATGTTGTAATTCAATGACAAGCCATCTGAACCTGGCTTTTTTCCTTTGTGGGCAGATTTTTAAAAAAAAATTTCTAATTCAGTCTCTTATAGTAGATCTATTCATATTATTTTTTCTTCTGGAATCAGTTTCAGTAATTTGTGTTTCTCTAGGAATGTGCCTATTTCATCTGTCTAATTTGTTGGCATATAATTGTCCACAGAATTCCTTTATATTTATGTAAGGTCATTTCTAATTCTAGAAATTTGAATCTTCTCTCTTTTTTTTTCTTGGTCAATCTAACTAAAAGTTTGTCAATTAGGGGGATCCCTGGGTGGCTTAGTGGCTTGGCGCCTGCCTTTGGCCCAGGGCATTATCCTGGAGTCCCGGGATCGAGTCCCATGTCGGGCTCCCAGCATGGATTCTGCTTCTCCCTCCTCCTGTGTCTCTGCCTCTCTCTCTCTCTCTCTCTCTCTTTCTCTTTCTCTCTTTCTCTCTCTTTCTCTCTCTCTCTCTAATAAATAAATAAATAAATTTTTAAAAATTAAAAGTTTGTCAATTTTGTTAACAAAAGAAAGTTTTTGGTTTCACCGATTTTTCTCTTTTGTTTTTCTATTCTCTCTTCCATTAATTTCCACTCTGATCTTTATTATTTCCTCCTGACTTGCCTTAGATCGAATTTGCCCTTCTTTTTCCAGTGTCTTAAGGTGGAAGATTTGGCCCAACTTGTTGCCTTCGGAAAGTTTCCAGGATAGGGCGTGGGGAAGGGAAGCTGAGGTAGAGCCTGGCAGACTCCCTGAGTTGAGGACACAAATCTGAGAGTTCAGGAAACGAAGTCAGGTGCAGTTTGTATATTTTGTCCTGGTTTTTGGATGTTTCAAGTGAGAGGGTAAATCCAGTACCTGTTACTCGGTCAGAAGTGGAAACTGTGCACAGCTTTGTTTAAATTCCAGAATGGCCTTTCTAAAAAAAAAAAAGAAAGAAAGAAAGAGAGAGAGAGAAGGAGAGAAGGAAAGAGGGAGAGGCAAGTGTTTGTGGTTTGGGGCAACAGAGACAAGGCAGGTGTGATCAGGGGTTGAAGCCATCAGATACACAGGATTCCAAATTACAAACAGAAAATGTATTTTCTTTTCCCCTTATTGAGATATAGTATGCACATACATAAGACTATTTTCTTAGATTGAGAAAGTCCCTGGTGCAGGTTAATATTGTCTAATCATTAGTTTTCTCTTATTTTGCCCTGTAGTTGGAAGGAAAAAGATGGAGAAAAAAGAAAGCATCTGTTCTTCACTCTTTTTAGTTTTGGTTTTGTTTTGTTTTGCCCAGGGAAATTTTTATCAACACTGATATTTACTCCAAAGTTCTTCACCCAAAAAGCAATATCCACTAATATCTGACTTTTATCCTAAATTCTACACATATATTTGCCAGCATTCCTTCAACTTAGAAATTAAAGTTTGTTTTAAATGAATAAACTTGAGTGTGGACAGATTTCTTTTTAGGTAAATAACACTGAATGAAATCTTTCCCTACACTGTTTTTGTTTTGGCCCACCTTAACTTCTTTGAAAGCCATCACTTTGCATCATTGGGTAAGCCTATTTTGACTTCTTTTACTGGTATCCAGTATAAATTAAAATGTCAAGTTAAAGCAATTTTTGTAAAGAGAGAGATGCACAGCTAGCCTCTGGATCCTTGTTACTAAATATGTGGTCCATGCATCAACAACATTAGCAACACTTGAAAGCTTTGTAGAAATATAGAATCTCTGGGCCTCCCTGGATCTTCGCAATCACATTTTAACAAGGTTATCAGGTAACTCCTACACACATTAAACTTTTAGACACACACTGCTGTAGAAAGCATAGTGATCAAAGGAAACCCTATATATAATATATAGTATTATATATATGTATGTGTGCATGTATAGGCTTGCATGGCAATGATGCATATAAATGTAGCATCTATACAAAAACATGCATAGGAATGATAACACATTTAGGATAGTGGCTATCTCTTGGAAGGTGTATTAGTTTTCATGTGGTATAACAAATTACCCCCAAACATAGCTGCTTAAAACATACATTTTCTGGAATCCAGGTATGGCTTAGTTGGGTCTTCTGCTTCAAGCTCTCTTACAGGTTGCAATCAAGTGTTGGCCAGGGATGCAGTCTCATCTGAAGGCTCTACTGCAGAACACTGGCTTCCAGGTTCATTTACATGGCTCTTGGAAGGATTCAGTTTTTCACAAGCTGTTGGACTAAAGATTCATTTCCTCATAAACTGTTGGCTAGCGGCCTGTCTTGAGTTTTTGCCATGTGGGTCTCCTATAGAGTATCTCAAAACATGGGCAGCAGGCTGTATCAGAGCAAGTGAGAGGGCAAGAGAGAGTGCTAGCAGGATGGAAGTCACAATCTTTTGTAACCTAATTACAGAAGTGACACATCCCATCTTTTTTGTAATATTCTAGACATTAGAATCAAGTCACTAAGTCCAGCCCACACTCAAAGGGAGGGCATGAATACCAGAAAATGAGGTTCAATGAGAGTCATCTTTGAAAGTCGCTAGTCAAAAACAGAGAGTGTCAGTTAAAGAGAATTCTAGGGTGTGGGAACACAGGGGGATTCGATTATATCTGTAATATTTTACGTCTTATGATGAGTTGTGGGCACATGCCATTTATTGTAATGTTTTATATAACTGTTTTTAGGTCGGAACTATTCCCTAATAAAGAAAAAGGAGGAGCGCCTGGGTGGCTCAGGCAGTTAAGCGTCTGGCTCTTGGTTTCAGCTCAGGTCATGAGAGCTGAAATGAGCTGCATGCTGGTTGTACATCCTGCTTGGGATTCTCTCTCCATCCCTCTCCCTCTGCTCCTCCCTCCTCCTGCACTTGCTCTCTAATAAAAAAAAAAAAAGAAAAGAAAAGAAAAGAAAAAGAAAAAAGAAAATAAAAAAAAGAGAAAACAAACAAAAAAAAAAACCATTAAGCTCGAAGGGGCCTAATAACTGACTATGTTTAAGAGAAAAAGGGTGAAGGGGTGGTTATTCAGAAAAGGGGATGAGAGAAGGGCAAGGGCCCAGAGGTTTGAGGGTCGATAGAATCATTTCTATTTTTAGTGAAAGCTTCTTAGATGCTCTCTAGTTAGCATGAATGCCTTCTTCTCCTGTACTATATAATAGCACATCTCATTGTCTGACATTAATATTATGTAGGCGTGTCTGTGTGTATTTATCAACCACCACCACCCTCCCAGACATTGTCAGGTTCTGGAAGGTTCATATCTTATAGGATTTTATTTCTCTTTCTATCCTATCTCATCTAGCACTATGCTTTACATGCTGCCAAATGTTTGCCAAACCAAAGTGGACTTAATGCTTACCTGCCCCATTCTGCTATCTGTGTTAACAGTTTAAGATGCATTATATCTTATTATTCATTATGACCATAACCTTGGGGTGAAACAGAAGGCATAAATCCCTTTGTTACCATTATTAAGTAGAGAGAGCGAGAAAAATAAGTAGTTACCCATATAATATGGTGAGGTATCACAAAACTCCTCTTCCAAATAATATATTCTGTACCATGAAGCCTGCTCTTCATTTATTATAGAACTCTTTCTTTAGGCTAAGGAATTATTTTCAGGAAAGCTCTTAAAATATAATTTTCAAATGGAAATGAAATAAACCTTAGTGCAATATTTCTTAATTTTTAGAGGGACACTGACCTCTTTGAGAATTTCAAGAAATCTATGGATACTCCCCACTCCCTATACATAACATTTTTCAATTTCAAGTATGGACTTGTGAACTTCCTAGAGAAACTTCTGCCCACGTCCTTCAAAAGATTGAATTAGGACACTGAGGGAACAAACCACCATTCAGGGATATTTTAAGGTTGAGCGACCATAAAAAAAGAGATTGTAACTACCTACTGAGTGGGGAGGCTGATGCAGGGCTCGATCCTGAGACCTGGAGATCATGACCTGAGCTGAAGGCAGACGCTGAACCGACTGAGCCCCCAAGGAGCCCGTAGCACATTTCAACACAGAAAGAAACTGGGTGGCCCCGACGTAACATTGTGACTGAAAATGCCTGAGTCTCGGGGGCCCATGGGGAAGCAGGCAGGGAGGCAAGAGTATCACCAGGGTAAGGAGTCAGGCTGCCTTGAGATCCTATGGCAAACTGCCCACAGAAGTCAGAATGCCATCGAAGTGGACTTTTTAAAAAGATCTTCATGTTAGAAGCACAACGGGGGTTAAGAATAGCTGTAGTTGGTGAAAATGTCACGTTCAAAATCCTTAGGAAGTTCCAGGCATTGTTATTAGTGTTCAGAAAGGGTGCTGATCATACCCATGCTCAGGGTACAGATTTCGTCCCCAGTACTGTTATGTTTTCTGATCACTTGACTCACGATCCATGCAGTAGAATGAAACACTTCACTTTAAGATAAACTGTTAATTGCCCGTTGGCGAGGGTTGGGGGTGGGGGTGGGATGAAGATGGCAGCTGTGTGCTCGTTCTGTACAACTCCGAATGGTATCTTGCCCATTCCCAAAATAGCAATTACAAACTTTAAGCAGTAAATTCAGTTCAAGTAAGTGAACCTGGACAGATGCCACATATAGCCCGTGGCTCCAGTAACCACTGCTATATTCTCTCTCTCTTTCTTAAGAAAACATGTCTGTGGCTCCATCAGGAGGTTTTTTCTTAAGAAATGCCATTGTTTACTATACTGGAATGAGGACCAGATAAAAGGAATGGCACAGTAACCCCACTTTCTTCTCTGGTAATAGAATCCTTTTAGTACATACCCCATCCCCGGCATGCCCCTTGGGCCCAGAAGCACAGAACCTGCCTTGCTGGAAGAGTTGCAGGCCATGCTGTTTCTCTTGCCAATTACTTTAATTCCCGCCCCCCCCAATAATCCCTTGACCCCTTTGAACTTCTCCACAGAGAAACTGAGATGAGGAGGGGCCAAGTCCACACAGTTAACCACACTGTCTCATCTCTCAAGCCCACTTTCACTATGTGAAGCTTTTGTGGAACCCATAAAGGAGGCCTGGAGGCAGACTCTGAAGGGACTTTAATGTACTTTAAAAGTTTTCAGAAACAGGATTTACCAAATGTTCAAAAATAATTTCGATGAATCACAATCGTGAAGAAACAGTTTTGTCTTTATTACAAAGTTATTTTTAAAGTTTCTTCATGAATCATGCAAAATAACTGATTGCAACATAAATTGTCATCTTCGTGACTATTTCCGAGAGGGAAACTCTTGTTTAAAAAAGGCAACCAATATTTCAATTATAAGAACGATGTTCTGCACAGTAACAGAAATGATACAGTAATGAAACCATACACTCCCCAAATGAAAATTATATCATTACTTAATATTACTATTCTTAAATTTTGATGCAGTCTGAATTCACAGGAAGGCTCTAAGTTATCTTGGCAAAGTGGCAAATCCCTCTAGATTATTCCATTCTTTAAGGATCAGAGCAACACTGTATCTTACTTTGTGAAATTAGAACCAATTTTTTTTGAGAGAGAGAGACCTATTGATGATAGTAATCTATGAATTCTCTGTCCAGACTGATTTCTATTCAAAGTGAGGTGAGGTACACTGAATACTCTCACAGGCATTAATACCACATACCATTTCTTTGTTTAAAAGAAAAAAAAGGAAGTATTTTGGTAGAAGAGTGTTATCTCTAGTCTCAACTCCTTCTGTTCTCATCGCTACCACGAATATCAAGCATCTGGTTGTACTGACACCAATATTCTCAGGATACAATGCTCTGAATTGTGTGGAAGGCATTAGGTGCTTATAGTCCTGGGATGCTTATGGCTCGTAGACTCCTCCCTGTATCAGATATTGCTCCCACGATGACAGTTGGTCCTATATGCTAAGCACTTAATGATATTAGCTCAATTAATCCTCACAATGACTCTATGTTGGGGTGCCAGCAGGTTGAGTAACATGTCAGAGACTATACAGCTAAGTGAGATGCACAGCCAGGATTTGAACCCAAGCAGTCCAGCTCCAGAGTAATGCTCTTGACCTCTAAACGCTATGCTCTGCTCCCTAGAGCAGACATTCAGTAATTTTCAACACAAATGCTTATTTGTTTGATGTTTTTTTCTCTAAACACATATTGGACCTTAAACATCCAAATGGATGTAGATCTCAAAGCTACATCCTGGGAAGCTTCTGCTGCTCAAAACCTTTTGTGATTCTTTCTTTGGAAGAGTTTTCAGAGCCAGCTTATGATTAACAGAAGAAAAGCAGTCAATACATTATAATGACAGCTCCTCTTTAAATAAAGACACTGTTATTCAGTTTGGTGAATACCTTATTTGCCCAACATATTTCTAAATAACATCTGTTTTCCAAAAATCACATTCTCCGCTAGAAGAAAGATGTTGTATCCTTGAAGACAGTCCAAAACTATGATGCAGAGACATTTTTCAATCAACTAACCAACATGTACTGAGCAACTAGTCCTGTACGTGCTCAGCCCTGGGGATACAAAATCAAACAGGACATCTTCCCTACCTTCAGGGAGGGCTCAGCCAGGTAAGGGAGACAGACAACCAGTGTGATAGGTGCTTTGACAGATGTAAGCACAGGATGCTCAGGGTACCCAGAAGAGGGGCATCAAACCCAGACTTGGGGTGAGGGCCAGCTCCCTGGAGGAGGAGGGGAGGTCTAATTTTAGTCCCAAAAGACAAGTAGCTGTGGCTACATTATAAGAACCAGGGCACAGACCCTGATGGTGGCTATGCTAACTGGGAGATTATGTCCTTGGATAAGCACACCCATACTCTCCCAGGTTTTATTTTTAGATGATAACCGTATTATTTTATGTTCACACCTGGTATTCAAGTTGTGTTTGCCTTTAAATGAAACCTGGAAAGATTTGTTGATGGTAGTTTAAAAGTTGCCGTACTTCATGTTTGTTGTTTGCTTTTGTAACTGAACCATTCAAGCTTTATGGGAGAGTTTGGCTGGTGGAGTAAACAGAAAACAAATCAGCATACTAAGGAGGTCATTGTCAGTAAACCACTTGTATATGGTAGGTACATGATGGCCATTTTTTGACAAAGAAAGGAGTGGATCCTTAATATTGATTCTCTGTAATTTAAACAAAAATAACTTGTGATCCAAGGTAGGACAGAACAACCCACACATGGAGAGAAATGGCTGCCCTGGTAGAGGCTTATAGTTTTCTCAGTATATCAATCTGAAGGACAGTGACTTCAAACCATGAGCGGCAGATACAGCAATTCAAGAAGGGGTTGTTCTGTTTCCATGGCTTACCTGCCCTTGAAAACTGAATGACCCTTGGATCACACAAGTATAAAAGAGAGGGGAGAAAGGGCTTGGGAGATGGGGAAGTATTGTCTAACACAGGGGGCCTCAGAGCTGAGAGATGGTGACACACGCTGAAAAGTACAATAGCCCAGTTGCATGCTGTGGCAAGAGTTTGAAGGCCCTCTTCTCTGTAGCCCTCATCATCTAGGTGGCCTGACCCTAACTCCATAGAACAGATGGAGAGAGAGCAAGAAACAGAACACATAACAAAGAAGCTGATAAGGCTTAGGGGAGGCCTTGGGCATGGGATACTACGTGGGAAGAACAGGGTTTCCTGGGATTTGAGAGTGAAATGAACTTGGGTAGGAGCACATCCTGGGTACTTGGGAGAAAGAAACACCTGGCTGGCAAAGGGCACCAAGACAAAACTTGATCTCTTTCTCCAAGGTGTCTAGAGCTAGGCCCAGTGAGCTCCAAGAGTAAGGGGCAAGAGATAGTAGGAGAGAAAAGATATCTGCCTGCCTGCCTCCCATTTATTTACTCATTTTGCACATGAAATGTTGAAAGAACTGTGCTAGGGAGCTGAAGGAGATACAAGAAAAGTAACCTAATTTCAGAAGTGTTGATTCAGACATCCTCAACCACAGTTCAATGCGGAGGTGGCTCTGTGGGCTAGCCTGGGGCAACCAAAAAGCTGTCCTTCCCCCAGAACATGTCCTTTATTGACCTCACTTTGTTACCAAAAATGTATCAATTGCTTTTCCTGTTCCAGAACATTCCAAGCCACCCTAACTCTTTAACAATAATCTTTGGTTACTTTTTAAGATAAACA
Source organism: Vulpes lagopus (assembly GCF_018345385.1). Classification (NCBI taxonomy): domain Eukaryota; kingdom Metazoa; phylum Chordata; class Mammalia; order Carnivora; family Canidae; genus Vulpes; species Vulpes lagopus. The sequence goes on along the minus strand of NC_054848.1, from coordinate 91,074,539 downwards.
TTTGCTGACCAAGAATCCCAAGAAAAAGGGCCACAGCACTGTGTGGTGTTGATGAGGAGGCAGGAAAAAAATACTCTGGGAGGCTGTTGCTCCAATGGATAGATCTAAGTGCCTAGAGGATGCTGATGAAGAAATGGATAAAATGAAATAGTATCTATTGAACATCTAATTGTATGTCAGATGTTCTCATATCTCCTCACAAAACCTCATGGCTCTCTCCATTTTTACCTGGTAATATTCTGAGGATTAGAGAGATGAAGTAATTTTCTTATACAGCTAGTAAATGACAACAGAACTCATGCCATTGGGAGCCTAAGTACTATCACCATGCTGCCTTGAGGATGAAATTTCCTGAATAGATGTATCAGCCAGGGTCTAATCAGGAGAAAAAAAACTATAGCAGCTATTTGATCAAAGGGGGTTTACTATAAATACAAGTACTGGATAATCTGATTCATGCAAAGTGCTAGGGTAGACAAATTTATAGAGATAGAGAGGAAAAATGGTGGTTGCCAGAGGCTGAGGAAGGGGGAAAATGTAGAGTTATTTAATGGGTATAGAGTTTCAGTTTTACAAGAGGAAAAGAGTTCTAGAGATGACTAGTGATCATTAATGCCACTGAGCTGCACACTTAAAATGGTTTAGACAGCAAATCTGATGTTATACATATTTTACCATGATTTTTAAAACTTAAAAAAACAAAGTTGAAATAAAGACATTTTAGACATACGAAAGATTAAGAAAGTTATTGTCAGCAGACCTGAATTGTAACAAATGTTGAGGGATATCCTTTAAGCAGAAAGAAAATGAAACCGAATGAAAATATGGATCTACACAAAGTAATAAAGAATACTACAAACAGAAACTTCATGAGTAAATATATTTTTTTCCTATTTCTTAAATCTTTTTAAAAGATATTTGACTATAAACAAAAATAATAAAAATGTATTCTGGGCCTTATAACTTATGCATAAGAATTATATGAAAACTATAACATAATGATCCAACACCTTATACTAATTTCCTGTTGTTATAACAAATTATCACAAACTCTGTAGCTTAGAACAACATAAATCACCTTATAGTTAGTTCTTCAGGTGAGAAATCTGACATGGGTCTCACTGAGCTAAAATCCAAATATTGGCAGATCTGCACTTCTTCCAGAGGCTCTAGGGGAGAATCTATTTCCTTACCTTTTACAACTTCCAGAGGCTGCCTTCATTCCTTGGCTCATGGCCCCTTCCTCAATATTCAAAGCATATGACGCCAACCTCTGCTCTGTCATTACATCTCCTTCTCACTCTGACTCTCTTGCCTTCCTATTTGTAGACTTTTGTGATTATATTGGGCTCACCTCAATAATCTGGGGTAATCTTCCCATATCAAAATCAAAATTCTTATCACATCTGCAATGTCGCTTTTGCCATGTTAGGTAATATTTAATAGGTTTGCAGGATTAGAATGTGGACATCTTTATGAGGGGGGTGGGGTCCACTATTATCTACCATACACACCTCAATTAAATGGAAAAAACTGTCAGACTGGATAAAGTAAGACACAAGCGTATGCCATTTACAGTACTCTTTAACTATAAATACAAAAATAAGTTAAAAATAAAAGGATGGGAGGGGCGCCTGGGTGGCTCAGTTGGTTTAGGTATCTGCCTTCAGCTCAGGTCATGAGCTTAGGGTCCTGGGATCCAGCTCCATGTTGGGTTACCTGCTCTGCTGCTCCTCCCTGCTCGTTCTCTCTCTCTCTCTCTCTCTCTCTCTCTCTCTCATAAATAAAGTTTTCTAAAAATAAATAAATAAAAGGATAGGAAAAGACATACTTCGTGTAGTAGGCTGAATGGTGGCTCCAAAGATATGTCCATGTTCTAATCCCCAGAACCTGTGAATATTACCTCATTTGGCAAAAGATATGATTTAACTCAAGGAATTTGAGAAGAGGAGTTTATCCAGGAGAGCCTAAATGCAATCACATGTATCCTTATGAGACACACAGAGGGAGATTAGACACAGACACACAGAAAAGGTAATATGAAGATAAAGCCCGGAAAGAGATGCAGCCACAAGACAAAGCATGCTAACAGACACCAGAAGTGGAAAGACACAAGGGATGGTTTCTGCCCTAGAGCCTCAGAAAGGAATGTGGTACTGGCAATACCTTAATTTTAGACTTCTCACCTCCAGAACTGTGGGAGAATAAATATCTTGTTCTTAGCCACCAAAATTTTGGTAATTTTTTATGGCAGCCACAGTAAACTAATAAACCTAGCTCACTAATAACCAGATCCATGAAAGACAGATGGCTATATTAATAACAGTCAAGTAGATTTCAGATCAAATAATATTACCTGGGATAACAATTATAAAGGGGACAATTCATCAAGAGGATATAACAATCTAAATGTTTATGCACCTAATAATGAAGCTTCAAAATACATGGAGTGAAAAGCATATTTGAGTCATACTTGGTATGTATTCTGACATCAATAGAATTAAATTAGATTCTAATAATAGAGATCTGGACATTCCTCAAATATCTGGAAACTAAATAATATCACAATTATAAATAACATGTCTCAAAGAAAAAATCAAACAGGAAAGCATAAAGTATTTTTAACTGAATAGGAATGAAAACATATCAAAATGTGTGAGATGCCTCTAAAGAAGTATGTGGAGGAAAATTTATAGCACTAAACGCATATGTAAGAAAGACAGATTTCAGATCATTGACATTAGCTTCTACCGTAAGAAACTACACAAAGTAGGCCAAATTAAGCCCAAAGTAAGCAACAGAAATCAATGAAATAGAAAGCAGAAAATAAACAGAGAAACTCAGTGATCCTAAAACTTGGTTCCTTCAGATAATGAGGAGAGTTGATAAAACTCTGGCTGTGTGGATCAGGAAAGAGAGAAGACACAAATTACTAATGTCAGGAATGAGAAAGAAGACAGCACAGCAGGTTCTATAAATATTGAAAGGATAATAAAGAAATATTATGAAAGGATTTATGTCAATAAATTTGAAGACTCAGATGAAATGGACTAATTGCGTCAAAGACTACCAAAGCTCATTCAAAAAGAATGACATGAATAGTCTTAAACCTAATTTTTAACGTTTTCTTAAATATTTTTATTTATTTATTTATTTATTTATTTATCTATTTATTTATTTATTTATTTTTGGGAGAAAGAGAGAGAAGGGGAGAGAGAGCATGCACGAGCAGAAGGAGGGGCAGAGAGCGAGGGAGAGGGAGAAGCAGGTTCTCTGCTGAGCAGGGAGCCAGATGTGGGGCTCCAGCCCAGGTCCCTGGGATCATGATGTGAACTGCAGGCAGTTGCTTAACCAACTGAGCCACCCAGGTGCCCAGTCCTAAACTTATTATAGACATTGAATTTGCAATTATAAAATTTCCTACAATGTAAACTCCAGGCCCAGATATTTTCTTTTTTTTTCTTAAGATTTTATTTCTTTATTCATGAGATACACAAAGAGGGAGAGAGAGGCAGAGACACAGGCAGAGGGAGAAGCAGGCTCCATGCAGGGAGCCCGATGTGGGACTCGATCCCGGGACTCCAGGATCACACCCTGGGCCGAAGGCAGGCACTAAACCGCTGAGCCACCCAGGGATCCCCTGGGCCCAGATATTTTCACTGGTGACTGCTACCAAAAACTTAAAGTAGAAATAATATCAATTTTACCTACATTCTTCCAGAAAATTAAAGGGAGGGAATCCTTCCTAATTCATTCCTTGAAGACAGCATTACCTTGATACTAAAGTAAATAACATTATTTAAATAAAAATTAAATAAGTAAAACAACATGCTAACATCCCACATGCACATCGATGCAAAAACTAGAAAAAAATGTTTGGAAACTGAATCCAGCAATATGTAAAAAAGAATAATATATCATGTGCATGTGTGGTTTATGTCAGGAATGCTTTCTTTACTTGCAGATAACCTGTTCATATACAGAAATCTGGTTGAAATATAAAACAAGCTTCTAGAACTAACACACAAGTTTAGTAAAGTTATAGGCTACATCATTAATATATAAATATTTTTACAATGGAAACTATTGTAATGAACAATTGAACCAATGAACTGAAATTTAAAATTTTCACTTATAATAACATCTTAAATATTAATTAAGTATAAATCAGACAAAGGATATACAAAACCTGTACATTAAAAAATATAAAGTATTGCTGGGAGAAACTAAAGAAAATCTAAATAGAGATTTATACTTTATTCATGGATCAGGCGTAGACTTTACACTATAATTGTGAGTCAGTTCTTTTTAAGTTTTATTGGCCCATTCACCTGTGTGTTTATCCATTCACCTGTTGATGGACATTTAGCTAGTTTCCATTTTTTAGCTATTGCAAATAAAGCTTCTATGAGCTTTTATGTACAAGACTTTCTGTGGATGCATGCTTCCTTTTGTCTTGGGTAAATAGCTAGGAGAATAATTGCTAAATCATTTCATAAGTGCATGTTTAACTTTTTAAAACACCACCAAACTGGGCTGCCTGGGTGGTTCAGTTAGTTAAGCATCTGCCTTTGGCTCAGGTCATGATCCTGGGATTCTGGGATCGAACCCTGGGTCGGGCTCCCTGCTTAGCAGGTTGCTTCTCCCTTTGCCCCTCCCCTCTACTTGTGTTCTCTCTCTTTCAAATAGATACATAAAATCTTTTTAAAAATAAAACTTTTTGGGATCCCTGGGTGGCGCAGCGGTTTGGCGCCTGCCTTTGGCCCAGGGCGCGATCCTGGAGACCCGGGATCGAATCCCACATCGGGCTCCCGGTGCATGGAGCCTGCTTCTCCCTCTGCCTGTGTCTCTGCCTCTCTCTCTCTCTCTCTCTCTCTCTCTCTCTGTGACTATAATACATAAATAATAAATAAAAATTAAAAAAAAAATAAGTTTAAAAAAAAAAAATAAATAAAACTTTTTAAAAATTTTAAAAATAAATTAAAACATTAAAATTAAAAATTAAAACTGTTTTCACCAAGTGGTACCATTTACATTACCTCCAGCTGTGTAAAAAAGCTCTAGTTTATTGGTATCCTCAGCAACACTTGCTATGACCATTCGTTTTAATTTTAACATTCTGCTTGATATGTAGTGTTATTTCATTGCAGTTTTAATCCGCATTTATTTACCTAGTGACCAATGGTGTTGGACCTCTTTTCTTTCTTTTTTTTTTTTTAATTTTTATTTATTTATGATAGTCACACAGAGAGCGAGAGAGAGGCAGAGACACAGGCAGAGGGAGAAGCAGGCTCCATGCACCAGGAGCCTGATGTGGGATTCGATCCTGGGTCTCCAGGATCGCGCCCTGGGCCAAAGGCAGGTGCCAAACCGCTGCGCCACCCAGGGATCCCTGGACCTCTTTTCATGTGCTTTTGTGCCATCTGTATGTCTTTGATATGCCATCTGTATGTCTTTGGTGAAATGTCTATAGTTCAAATCTTTTGCCGATTTTATATTGATTGGGTTGTTCCTTTTCTTCTTATTGGGCTTTTAGAGTATTTTACATATTCTGGATACAAATCTTTTATCAGATATATGCTTTGCAAATATTTTCTCCCAGTCTGTGAATTATCTTCTCCTTGTCTGAACAGTGTGTTCGAAAGAGCCAAAGTTTTATATTTTCATGAAGCCTAATTCATCAGTTTGTTTTTTAATATATTGTGCTTTTGGTGTCATATCTAAAAAAATTATTGCCTACCTCAAGGTCATGAAGATTTTTCTCCTGCATTTTCTTGGAGGAGTTTTACAGTTTTAGCTTTTACATTTAATTCTATGATCCGTTTTAGTTAATTTTGTGTGTGGTGCAAGGTATGAATCCAAGCTGCTTTTTTTCCCCTGCAGATAAATATCTAGTAGTTCCAGCACTATTTGCCAAAAATGTTATTCTTTTTCCAATGCATTGCCATTGTGCCTTTGTGAAAAATCAGCTGTCCATATTTGTGAGAGTATATTTCTGAATTCTCTATTTGTCCTATTGTCTCTATTTGTCTGTTTTGATGCCATACTGTATAATTTCAGTTTAGGCATATGTATCCACCTATGAAACCATTACCATAATCAGGATAATGAACATAACCCAAAGTTTCCAAGTGCTGTTGGTTATGTTCATTATCTCAATTGTGGTGATGGATTAATAGGTGGATACATAAGCCAAAACTGAAATGTATGGTTTAAATACATGCATTTATTGTATGTCAATTACATGCCAATAAAACTGTTAAAAAGGACTGACTCATACAAATATATCCAACTGATTTTTGATAAAGGAGAAAAAGCAATTCAACAGTATGTGAGGAAACGCTAAGTAAGGCCTCACAGATTTGGTGAATAACGACACAATGAGCTGTTTTTAGATTCAGCCAGTTTATTACTTACGTGGAGAATGAAAGGCAGAGTAGCCAGAGGTACCAGCAACCTATGCTCCTTGTCCTACATATCAAATAGGATGACTCCAAAGCAAATGTGACTCCCATCCTCTTGTGTTCTGAGTGGATCACAAGGAGTTCTGCTAAGATTCAGAGAAGCTGCCGGGCAAGCCTTTGCTTCTGTGGCCTCTGTCAGCAGATTGCCATGACAGAGCTGTTCCCCTATACAAAAAAGTCTCAGATCCTGAGGCTTGAACAGGCTTCCCTGGGCAGAGTTATTCTGCACGTGTCCCTGTAGCTCACTGCTAGAGAGAAAGCACATTCTATGTGGCTTCAGATGGGGAAGTCTATGCCTGACCTCTTTGAACGCTGTCCAATGCATATTTTTCCTATTACTTTTGGTCTGTATTCTTTGCTGTAATAAACCTTAGTGATGAGTAAAGCTTGCAATTGGTCTTGTGAGTCCATCCAGTGAACCACTGAACCCGGGTGGTCACAAGGACACCCAAAAAGGTTCTTTTTTTCAATCAGTGGTGCTGGGAAAATGAGATATTCATAGGCAAAAATATAATAATAAACCTAGACCTCAACCTCATCCCTAACATAAAAATAAACTCAAATTGGATCATACATTTAAATGTAATATTAAAACGTTTTATTTTTTATTATTTATTTATTTGAGAGACAGACAGAGAGACATAGAGCATGTGTGGAGCAGGGGCAGAGGGAGAGGGAGAAGCAGATTCCCTGCTGAGCAGGGACACCTGCCCCCCACCCCAACTCCAACTCCAGGCTCAATCCCAGGACTCTGAGATTATGACCTGAACCAAAGGCATATGCTTAACTGACTGAGCCACCCAGGCACCCCAAATTATAACATTTCAGAAAAAGATATAGGAGAAAATATTCATGACCTAGGAGTAACTAAAGAGTTCTTAGGCATGACACAAAAATAAATACATAAAAGACAAAATGGATAGATTGAACTTCATCAAAATGGAAAACTTCTGTTCTGTAAAAGACCCTGTGAAGATGATAAAAAGACAAGCTACAGACCTGCAGAGCATATTAGCAAATTACACCTCTTACAAAGGATTTGTATCCAGAATATATAAAGAATTCTCGAAACTCAACTGTAAGAAACCAACCACCCAATTTTAAAATGGAAAGAACTTGAACAGAGACTTCACCAAAAGTGATATACAAATGGCAAATAAATGCGTGAAGAAATGTTCAACATCACTAGCCATTAGGCAAATGCAAATTGGAACCACAATGAGATGCTAGTACATACCAATTCGAATGGTTAAAGTCAAGAACACTGATCACATCAAATGCTGATTAAGATGCCAATAAATTGGATCTCTCATTCATTGTTGGTTAGAATGCAAAATGGTACAGCCACTCCAGAAATCATTCTGGCAGGGTTATCATACGACCCAGCAATCACACTCCTAGGCATTTATCCCAGAGAAATAAAAATGTATGCCCCCACAAAAAAAAACTATACTCAATGTTCATGACTATTTGTATAGTCAAAAATTGAAAACATACAAAATGTCCTTCAATACGTGAACAGTTAAAACATTGTGGTATATTTTTACCATGGAATACTACTCAGCAATAAAAAGTACCAAACCATTGATAAACCAAGTAACTTGGATGGATCGTAAGGGCATTACACTGCATGAAAAAAGCCAATTTCAAAAATGTTAGAAATTGTAAAGATTAAGAACATATACTGAGTTATTAGGGGTTAGGTGTAGGGGAGGGAAGAGATAACAGTAAAGGGGCAGCATGAGGAACTCCCTTTTGAAGTAATGGGATAGTTTTGTCTCTTGATTATAGTGGTATTAGTTATACAAAACTATACAAGGGATAAAATGCTGTATAATCACAAAAACATACAAAAAGTAAGTGCATGTAGGGGTGCCTGGGTGGTGCCATCAATGGAGCATCTGACTCTTCATTTCAGCTTGGGTTGTGATCTCAGGGTTGTGAGATGGAGCCTTGCATTGGGCTCCACACTCAGCGCAGAATCTGCTTGGGATTCTCTTTCTCCCTCTGCCCCTCCCCCACCTCTCTCTCTCTTGAATAAATCTTTTGAAAATGAGTATATGTAAAACAGATGAAATCAGATTAAGATCTGTAGTGTAGGGGTCCCTGGGTGGTTCAGACGGTTAAGCGTCTGCCTTCAGCTCAGGTTATGATGCTGGGGTCCTTGGATTGAGACCTGCATCGGGCTCCCTGCTCAGCAAGGAGTCTGCTTCTCCCTCTCCCTCTGCCTGCCAACCCCCTGCTTGTTCTCTCTCTCTCTCTCTCTCTCTCTCTCGCTCTCAAATAAACAAATAAAATCTTTTAAAAAAAGATCTGTAGTGGGGAGCCCGGGTGGCTCAGCGGTTTAGTGCTGCCTTCAGCCCAGGGCCTGATCCTGGAGACCCGGGATCGAGTCCCACATCGGGCTCCCTGCATGGAGCCTGCTTCTCCCTCTGCCTGTGTCTCTGCCTCTCTCTCCCTCTCTCTCTGTGTCTCTCATGAATAAATAAATAAATAAATAATCTTGTTTTAAGAAAAAGATCTGTAGTATAGTTCATTCAATCATGCCAATTAATTTTCTGATTTTGGTTGTGAAAGTTATAGTTTATGAAAGATGTCACTGATGCAGGGAGCTGGGTGGTAGGTACATGGAACCTCTCTGTAGTATTTTTTCAACTTATTGGAAATGCATAATTATTTCAAAATAAAAATTTACAAATTGTGGGGCACCTGGGTGGCTCAGTGGTTGAGCATCTGCCTTTGGCTCAGGGTGTGATCCCAGGGTATAGGATCAAGTCCCATATCAGGCTCCCCGCAGAAAGCCTGCTTCTCCCTCTGCCTATGTCTCTGCCTCTCTTTCTGTGTGTCTCTCATGAATAAATAAATACAAATCTTTTAAAAATAGTTACAAATTGATACCCAATTTAATTGTTGGCAAACTCTGAAGTATATTGGAAACAACTTGAAAAATGTGAATCTAAATTTTATTTTGAATCTACATTTTCAACTGTAAATTTTATGAAATTTAAATACAGATCAACTATTTCTGGTGAAAATTTATCATCCAAATTGAAATATGCTGTCAGTGTAAAATACACACCCGATCTCAAGGACTTCATATAAAAATATCTCACTAATAATTTTATAGTGATTATATGTTGAAATGCAGATCAGATATATTAGGTTAAACATATATACTATCGAAATTAATCTCATCATTTCCTTTTACTTTTTTAACGTAGCTACTAGAAAATTAAAGATCAGTCTGTGATTCACATTGCATTTCTATTAGATAGTGCTGCTGTAAGGTATCACACAGGTAAAACCTTCGGGAAGCAGCTATCATTCCTAGGCTGGGGAGCATGGGGGGTAAGAGAAGAATTCATAATTACTAAAACTTGGGGGAAGGACTCCACGGAGCTGAAACACCAGAGACTTCTGAGAAGGAGGTACTTGCTAGGTGGTGCTGGGATCTCTGACCTTGGAGAAGGGTCCCTGGGCGCTAGGGCCCAGACTTTTGAGAAGAAGGCACAGACCAGTGATGTTGTCTCTGAGTGGGGCACAAGGAAGCTCATTCTTCCAAGTGATGGAAAACTGCTAACCAAATTGAGCTGGTGCTATAGGAAGGCACTGCTGTTTCCAGGGTGAAACTTCACATAACTCGTAAGTGGGAAAGCCAGACTGTAAATCCAGACTGGCTCCAGATTCGGTGCTCTTAGAAATCCATATGCCGTGCTACTTCTCAAGGGCCCTTTCTCTGTATTCCTGCGGCACCGTAAGCATACCTCTATCTCAGCAGGTAGCATAACGGATTGAAATCATCTTTTTGTCTATGTGCCTGCCACTTCACCCTGAGGATCGTAAAGCTTAACAGTCTCTGAGGTGGTGTGGGATAGTGTTTAGATCACAAATTGACCACCTCACAAGTCCTCACCAATGGAATGTTGGTGGAATAGGTGTGTGCGACATTCAGGCCAATCTCAGAAGCTCACATGCCTTCTCCGTTCTTTCTCTTTTCCCATCTGTTGGCTAGTTGTCAGCATCCAGTGCAATCTTGGGTGCCATATGCTGAAAATGACAGAACTGGTGTTACCTTCGTGGGTATATAAATCAGCAGCCACTTCTTCTTGGCCCCACAGTAGAAGGGTCCTAGTATCCTTAGTTGCCAGGAGATTGCCAAGGAGGCTTTCTTTTCTTCTTCTTTTTTAAGATTTTATTTATTTATTCATGAGAGACACAGAGAGAGAGGCAGAGACAGAAGCAGACTCCCTGCAGGGAGCTCGATGCAGGACTTGATCCCAGGACCCCAGAATCACAACCTGAACCAAAGGCAGACACTCAACCACTGAACCACCCAGGTGCCCAACCAAGGAGGTTTTTAAATGCACCAGCAGGGAGCTCACAGATTCTTTTTTTTTTTTTTTTAAGATTTTAAGTATATGCTCTACCCCCAATGTGGGGCTCAAGCCTATCACCCTGAGATCAAGAGTTGAATGCTCTATCGACTGAGCCACCCAGGCACCCTAAGCTCACAAGTTCCTATCAAAATTCTACTCCCACATACATGCCAGTCTTTTACCTTTAGAACTTATGGATTATTTAGCTGAAGAAAATGGATACTCTTCTAAGTTTTAGAGAATTTATCAATTTGTTCCAAATTAGAGAGTACTTAGCATTGGATAATGCTTCTGGTATAATATTGCAATTATGTTATAATAGCACATTATTAATGTTGTTAAGAAAATTTGTCTGGTTTTATGTAAAATACACATTCCTGGAGCATGGAATGAAGTTGAATACTAGTGCCTCTCTCTTCACTAGAATAAAAGCATTTTATTTTTTCATATGCCAAATTATTAACCACAGGTCACCTTCCAACTCTGGTTAAAGTCACATGTTAACATACAAATATGAACTTCCAACAACAACTTCATCTAACGAAGGTGTAAAAGGGAATGGCCCTTAGACACCAGTGTAAACATGAACGATACTCGGAATTCCCTCAGATATGGGGGTTAGATTCAAGAAGATGAAGGAAGTAGAATTTTTTCTAGGTTAGTTGATTTTTGAATTTTATTTTTTGAAGAAAGAGTGCATGTGAGCAGAGAAGGGGGGAAGAGGGGCACAGGACGAGAGAGAGGGGAAGGAGACTCCCCTACTGACTGGGAAGCCCAACCCAGGACTCCAGCTGAAATCAAGAGTCGGACACTTAGCCAACGGAGCCACCCAAGCGCCCCCAGGAAACAGATGCATTAAAACTTTCCATCCATCACAAGAGGAAGCCTGGAGCCTCTGCAACCATAAAAGTCATAAAACATATGTAAAGTCCTTTTTAGATCACTATCAAGTTTTAAATTTCAGCCGTTACATTTGGAAATACTGTAAAGAAATTGATCAAATATGTTCTCAGAAAGGTTACCAGCAACCTCTTGTGACGATCATGTTGAGTGTTGGCTAAAGGGGCCAGAGAGAATGGAAGAAAGAGCTGTCCGTACCAGTGTATTAGTGGAGTGACGGCAAGACCCTAAGGGAGAGATGTTTGGGAAGAGAAAGTGAAGATGTCTTCAAGGGCGATTTGAATGGTCCTTCCTCTTCCTCTTCCTCTTTCTCTTCCTCTTTCTCTTTCTCTTTCTCTTTCTCTTTCTTTCTCTTTCTCTTTCTCTTTCTCTTATTTCTCTTGGTGAAGTTTCTCTGGTAGCTGAGACAGCTGGAGACTGACCAAGGGACCGGGAAGCAGGCTGGGGTGGCTCTGATGACTGGGTACAGGCACCAGGAGGTCTCTGACACAGTTACCAGGCTCCAGCAGGCATTCTATTCTCTCTCTCTCTGTCTCTCTCTATGTCTCTCTCTCTCTCTCTCTCTCTCTCTTTGTCTCTCTCTCTCTCTCTCTCTCTGTGTGTGTGTGTCTCTGCACCCTCAGACAGGTCCTCAATTCCCTCTCTCCTCACTGATCCTGCCAGAGCCAAGATTTCTGCCATGCTCACTTTCTTTTCACTTGCTTTCCTCTCCTGCCACTTTGCTACAGCAATATTTACTGCTTTAAAGGGGTATTACCTCCCATTTCAATGTTAACCACTCTCTGTTCCCTTTTTCAGGTTAGGCTCAAAAGAAAAGGCACAGAACTCACAAATACTGGAATCAAAATTTATAAACTTGGATAAAACAGGACACAAAACAAATTTGTTTTTATGAGATTGTATGTCTGTAGAAGTAAAAAAAAAAAAAAAAGATTACAGGTGGTGGATTAAGGCACCCAAAGAGATTGAACTACTTGTATCTGACTGAGTTCAGCTGCCAACCTCCAAAACACTGCCCTCACTAGCGGTCCACTCTCCCTAAACTCTCACCAACAGGGTCACTCTTAAAGGGCCATCCAAAAAGATACAGATACAAGTTCTTGGATTAAAGCAGTGACACAGTTCACATCTGGCTTTGGCACAGTTCCTGCTCAACAACTGGAGAGTGGTTTAAGCTCTCTGGACTTTGGTTTCTTCATTTGTTAAAAGCAATCCTTTCTCTTCTTTGTACCCATTTCATCCATTTCCCCACATCCTTGAGCGGCTCATATTTATTGTCCAATAACATGTAAACTGACAAGATGGTCTCTCTTCCCGTGGTATCTATGTTTTATTTATTAAGAGTCTCTTAGTAACTGACATCTGATGGATACTTACAAGCTTTCACCTAATCCTCCTGCTAGTGATAGTCTGATTATATATCTTTATCTATCTTAACCGACAAGGAAATGGTCTGAGAGAGGTTTACATAACCTGCCCACCAATATGAGACAAATCAGTGGTAGAATTGGATCAGAAATCATATTTACCTCACTCTTGGCCCAGTGCACTTTCTTAGAGGTGAATATTTCCAATCTCTGTATTGCTGGATCCTCCATGTTTCTAACCACTTGGACAGAAAAAGGGAGAGGAATACCAGGCTTTGCACTGAGCATAAAACCACAATCCTTGCCTCTAGTTTCTTAGAAGCACTGTGTGCTTTGACTCATGCCCAACACTCCTCCTCAACTCTGAAAGCCCTTACCATCTGAAGTCTACCAATCCTGGCTGGACACCTTCTCCAAGGTAGCCTCTCCTGACCAAACCCATACTATAGTCATTATTCCTTTGTATTAAAATCCTTTAGCACCTGAGAATCCAGAACCTTCAACTAGTTGAATGTGTGTGTGTGTGTGTGTGTGTGTGTGTGTGTGTGTGTGTGTAGCGATTCTAAACACCAGATTTTAGGGCCAAAAAAAAGAAACAAATGAAAACATACCAAACTATCAGAGGTTTAATCAAGCTGCTAGGTTTTAGGCTATGACCAGGATTAATACAAATACAGTTCAATTTCTTAAGTTTGTCTCTCCATCTAAAATTCTGAAGTATCAGTGATGGTAGCAGGTTGGCCTAGAGGCTCTGCAAGATCTTCATGGAAGATTCAGTGGTCACTACGCTGCCTCTCTTTATGATACAAAGTGGGTTCAGATATCATAGAAAGATCAGCCAGCTGAATCCAAATGAAGGTTCTCCTTAGCCCCAAGTAAACCAAAAAATTCTCCCTGAGGAGCTTCCTAACCCTCACCCTAGTATTTTAGGGAGTGGTGTTATTCTCTGAATGTGACATGTCTATTCCAGCTTTTCAAGCAGCATCTTCTGCTGCCTTGGGTGCAAGAAGATGGACATTTCATTGATACCTGGGGCATTTTTGATCACAACACCACTATCCAAAGGTGAGCTGGGCATGTCTGATAACAGTATTTTTTGTCCATTTCACAAGTGAAATTTATAGCACAAGGGATCAAAAGGGATAGCAAAAGGGATCCTGGCATGCTGGAAAGGAAATCTGCATGGGAATTTCAGAACTGAGAAGGCCAGCAACCCATGAGAATGAACGGCCCTGGGGTGTTCTGAAGCTCTTGTTCTAAGAAAGGGAAATGAAATGGGGTTCTCTTTCGTTTTAAGGGATGAAGAAATGGTTTCAGATGACAAGACCCACTTGGAAGTGATGAGCTCTCCTGTGTGAGCTTTAGCTATGTTAAAATGAATGGTTGCAAGGACCAGCATGATAGGCTTGTTAGTTATATATATATGTACATATGTATATGTGCGTGTATATATATAAATAACTTTTAGATTTTTTATTTTTAGATTTTTTTTAGATTTTATTTATTTATTCATGAGTGACACAGAGAGAGAGCAGCAGAGACATAGGCAGAGGGAGAAGCACGCTCCCGGCGGGGAACCTGATGCAGCACTCAATCCCAGGACCCCGGGATCATGCTCTGAGCTGAAGGCAGACGTTCAACCACTGAACCGCCCAGGGTCCTGGCATATGGATTTCTAAGAGCACAGACTCTGGAGCCAGACAGTCTGGGTTTGCAGCCTGGCTTTGCCACTGACCAGTTATGTGACCTTTGACAAGTTAAACCTCGATGTGCCTCAGTCTCCTCATCTGAAAAGAGGGATAATAATAGAATCTAACTCCCAGAGAGTCATTAATGAGAATTAAAAGTGCCCAGGACCATTCCTGGCACATCATAAGCACGCTAGCCACATGTTAAGATAAGTAAGCTTAACTCTGAATGGGATTACAGGAAAGGCTTCTTGAAAGAGCTGATGCCTGGTTTGAGTCACAGAGGATGAGTAAGAGTGAGCGGGATGAAGGAAAGTGGCGAAAGTGGCCAGGCAGGGGGAGAGCGTGAGCCCAAGCCAGCATTGTGGGTGGGGGCTAACTTAAATGCAATTTGGTAATTCTAGACTAGAGCGTAAAGTGTAAAAACAGAAGGAGGTAGAGGGAGGGTATAGAAAGGCCTTATATGTCACTTGAAGGAGTCTGGACTTTATCTCACATGGACTGGGGAACTGTGGAAATAAAGGATATAAAATAAACATTTATGCAGGGGCACAATGTGGGCAGGTGTACATAGGAGGGTAGATTTGTTATATGGTCTAAAACTTACTTTAAAAATACTTGACATAGGGTTGCCTGGTTGGCACAGTTGGTTAGACATCTGACTCTTGGTTTCGGCTCAGGTCATGATCTCAGGGTCACCAGATGGAGCCCGACGTGGTGCTCCACATGGGCGTGGGACCTGCTTAAGATTCTCTCTCTCCTTTTCCCTCTGCCCCTCTTCCAGTGTTCGCTCATGTGTGCACTGTCTCTAAAAAAAAAAATAGGACAGTGTGAGATATACACAGACCTATGTCCCTCTCCCGCTCCCCCTGCTTGTGCTCTTTCTCTCTCCCTCTCTCTCTCTGTCAAATAAATAAAATCTTTTTAAAAATAAAAATAAAGGTGGTTAAAATGGTAAGTTTTGTGCTATGTGTATTTTACCACAATAATAAAAAATGGCAAGATAATGATATTCCTTTTTTAAAGATTTTATTTACTTGATAGAGAGAGAGAGAGAGAGAAGCAGACTCCCTACTGAGCAAGGAGCCCAATGTGGGGCTCAATCCCAGGACCCTGAGATCATGACCTGAGCCAAAGCCAGACACTTAACTTATGGAACCACCCAAGCCCCCAATAATCATAATCTTTTAAAAGACTGAAGTAAACACCATAAGGAGCACTTCAAGCAGTGATTGCTTCCGGGAAGAAGGAAAGGGCAAGCATAGGGACTTTTGCTTCTCATTGTAAGTCTTTGGTACTATTTATTTATTTATTTATTTATTTATTTATTTATTTATTTAGCTATATGCATGCTTTACATTATAGAAATAAAAACATTTTAAACTGTTGAAAGAAGTGAATGAGGGGCGCCTGGCTGGCTCAGTCAGTGGAGCATGCGACTCTTGATCTCAGGGTTGTGAGTTCGAGCTCCATGCTGGGTGTTTTTGTTTTTGTTTTTGTTTTTTTACTTTAAAAAAATAAACTTAAAAAAAAAGCGGGTGAGATCACTCAGGTAGAGCTTGAGAAGTTAGTGGAAGAAGAGGTACCTTAGGGTAAAGGTTGCCAGAAACAATATCCACTAAAACAAAGGTATTAGAAGGGGTTATTACAAGGATCCAGGAGAATCACACAGACATTTACTGCAGGAAGCACAAGAGCAGCTCCCAGAATCTAGAAAGTTGTCTGGCTGCCCTCTCCTGGGCTCTCTCTCATCGCTCCCCTCTCCACACCGATCCCTCCCACAAAGCTTCCTCTCTCTCCCTCCTCTGCTACTCTACACCTCTCCTCTGGCTTGTGATCTCCTCCTTGCTTCTCTGGGAGTCTTGGCTTGATCTCCCCACCCGCTCCTCTGCCCAGCAGTGTCTTCAGGTCACCCGCTCGCTCTCACATGGCCAGAATCGTAGCTTTAGCCTCTGAGTCCATGCAACTTCTCAGCCCTGTTCCCTATGGTCGCCTTCCTCCATCTCGCTAATTCCTGGGCATTCTCCTCTGTTTAGATATCCATCCCGAGTCCTAGTGGCCAGGCCCAAGGCTTCACCATCCCTTCCCGAGACACTAAAGGTTGGGAAGCATTGCAATAAAGGAGACTTAAGCCGGGCATTGACCCAAAAGATAGCTACTATCAAATTAAGATCCTTGAGGAATACAGGAGTGGGAGAGGCTTGGCTGATAAAGGGGACACTGGGGAAAAGTTTTTTGCTTTCATTAAAACCAAACCAAGGTTTTGTGATGGTTTCAAATGGAGCAGAGTATAGGGGTGTCTGGGTGGCTTAGTCAGTTGAGTGTCTGCCTTCAGCTCAGGTCGTGATCCCGGGGTCCTAGGATCAAGTGCTCATTGGGCTCCCCACTCAGCGGGGAGCTTGCTTCTCCCTCTCCCTCTGCCTGCTACTCCCCCTGCTTGTGTGCTCTCTGTTAAATAAATAAAATCTTTTTCAAAAAATTTAAAAACATAGCAGAGTATAGAGGAAGAGTAAAGAATTATTAAGAGATGGACAGGTGAAAAGGTTGGCATTGAATGGGAGAGAGGACATATTATCCTTGGAGATTGGCAAAAAAATCATAAGAACTATAGTTAAAGCTTTTCGATTCAGAGCTCGTTTTACTTTGTGGTAGAGACCAACCCTGACCGTAGACTCTTAATACAAAAAAGGACCAAGGACAGAACCTAGGACAATGCCAACACTTAACAGTATAAGCGAATTGCTGATTCCAGATCTGATCATTCAGAGTGAGTGTTTAATTTGGGTCTATCTGGGGCTCCTAGGTGGCTCAGTCAGTTGAGCATCTGCCTTCAGCTTGGGTCATGATCTCAGGGTTCTGGTATCTAGGAGCCTGCATTGAGCTCCCTGCTTGGCTGGGAGCTTGCTTCTCCCTCTCCCTATGCCTGATGATTCCCCCTGCTTGTATGTTCTCTCTATCTCTCTAATAAATAAATACAATCTTTAAAAAATAATAATTTGGGTCTATCTTTCCCTACCATTGTATTGCTCTGGATCCATCCTTTTAACACCCAAGTGACTACATGCCCCAGAAATGCCAACTAATAACCTTTATAAATCATAATCAGAAAAGAAAATATGTAACAATAGTTATATATTATATTCTGGAAGGAGGACAGGAATGGGAATCATGAGATCTGCTACCTTCCCACTCTGAGTGTCTGTTTCCCCATATGTAAAAGTGAAGGGGCTGGGTCAGTTGTTTCCATGGCTCTAGCAGTCAGAACACCCTGTTACTTTTTGACTTATGGTTGGTTAATCTATGTTTTTCTTGTGGTGTTATCAATACTCTCTTACATTAATACAAATGGATGGAAGCTGGCCACATTCTTTTCAAGCTCCTCATAAAAGGAAAAACTCCAAAGAACAGGGACAATCACACAATATGTAAATAAAAGAAAGTAGAAGGGGCACCTGGGTAGCTCAGTTGGTTAAGCATCTGCCTTTGGCTCAGGTCGTGATCCTGGGTCCTGGGATCAAGTCCCACATCGGGCTCCCTGCTCCGTGGGGAGTCTGCTTCTCTCTTTACCCCCGCTCGCTCTCTCTCACTCACTCTCTCTCAAATAAATAAAATCATTAAAAAAGAGAGAGAGAATAGGAGTCAGAGAGAAAATGTGATTGACCTGTTGATGTTGAAGTCAGTGCTCGGCTATACAACAGTGAGAATGGGTTTCCTGGAGATTAAGTCAATGGCTCCAAAGTAGAAAACCCAAACCAACCTTTTTGTCTAGTCAGATCATACTTACTCCCCAACCCTGCTAACTTTGGAGGAGATAGTGAATATTCTCTCTTCATAACATCCCTTGCAGTTGCTATAAGCATTAAGAATACTCTAATATATGTAAAAGAAAGGAGGTTTCACTGTTGTTTTCAAGTAACTGACTATTCTTACCAAATCTTCCAAGCTTCATGGGGGGTTGGCGGGGGGGGGGGAGAATTAGACTAAGGACTGTGTACCCTGCCCACCTTCTTCCAAACTGCCAGCTAGGAACAATTTGCCAGTGTTAACGCCTAGGCTCCTCACTCCTATTCTGAAATCTAAAAATACTTTGGTAAGAGTGGGATTGTGTATAAAGATCGTGCTGTCCTTTCCACAAAAAGCTGGTACAACTGATCTATGAGTAAGCCACATCCTTTCAGTTCTTCTGCAGGCTTGAGGATGGGATTATTCTGTAACATTTCTACCCTCTCACACTCTGGCGACCCATCAGCCTTCATCTGTACCCAGATGGCCAGGCGTCAGGGTAAAAGCAGCAGTTAGGGCCCAGAGTCTCACATTGACCCTGGCCCGTGGTCCACCAGCAAGCCATGGTAGACACAGGCTGAGTCCCCACACTTCAGTACTGAATGCCACAGGCAGAGGCGCCAACTCAGAGCACTGGTCAGGATCTCTTCAAGCTGTGAAGCCCAGTCGGTCCCCTGCAGCAGGCTGTGGGGGAAGGACATGCAGCCTTCTCATTTCTTGCACCCCAGGCAGGTAGAGGCAGGCCCCAAGTTTGGACGATGGGGATTACTCAGTGCTAGCTTTTTCAGCAGATAGTCTCACCACCGTGAGATAATTAGTGTGCAGTTGCATGGGGTGCTGCGGGAAGGGCCTGAGTAAGTGAGCATGGAAAATAAGGTGAATGAAAACCGAAAACACAGGGGAGGTTGGTGCCCCCCACTTGAAATGTTCAGGCCTTGACTTGCAAGGCTCCCCACCCACACTGGCTCTATAAGATGCAGTTCTCTCCAATTGGCCTTTGGGTCTCAGCTGCCTTCCTAGCTTCCTGAATGTTTTACTTCTGTACCTTTTCAAAAAGCACCTCCTTTTCAGACTATCACTTTGTGAAGGGCTGGGATATGATAGATAACCCTCTGCTGCCCCGCCTCCTGGGCTGTGCGTCAGCACACCTGCTTGGAGAACAGGTGCCTTAGTCAGGACCCCTCCGGAAGGACACTGTGCCCGCCTTGGCACTTCTGTCGATCCGTCGCCTCACTTACTTAAGCAAGGGCCCCTCCCATGACAAGGTCTGAACCTGGTAAGAGCTGAGGTGATAAATGGTACTTTTGATTATTCTTTTGTTGTTTTAAACATTCTTTGGATGCACTAAGAGCCACCTCTACAATGAGTAAGATAAGCAGCCATCTGTTTTATGAGCCATCAAATTGAACATGGGTTAACGCCAGCACAATCTACCAATTGACTAACTGTTGGGCATTGGCTAATTGACGGGAATTAGCCGCGTCACTGGACGTACACACTCTTCCTTCAGTAATTGTGTCTGTGTCTGTGTCGGGGGCGGGCTGTGAACATAATGCTGGTGACTGAGACCAAGGCTCTTGTGAACCCTGGGCAGAATGGGAGCTCACTTTCTGGAAGCAGAGTGTAAGGACTGTCCTGTTGCCTTCATCTCCTGGATAAATCTGGCCACCTGAGACCGAATCTCTCCTCTTATGGACACTGACTCACTTCATTCTCCACGTGAAGTTCCCAGTACTTGGCAGTTGAGTTCCTGTTATAAGTAGGACTTCAAGAATGGCCTGTCTGTGGGGAGAAGAAAAAACTAAATAAGGAATAAAGTTCTCCTGAGATCTGAAGGTGCCCTTCTCCTTGGCTTTGGCTAAGTACACTGTATTCAAACAATTTTTTAAATTGGGTTTCAAAGCTTTTTTACTTAGTGTTTACTTGGTAGATAAGAAAGAAGCAAGCAAGACATCTAGCTTTCCAACTCAAGAGGGAGGGCCTACCAAGGCATGACCTGGGTATGTTTGTGAAATAGGCAACATTTGCTCTCAGCATGTCCCAACTCCCCCCTTGGATTGTTCCCCCCTTTCCAGCCCACGTCTTTGGGTCCCAGTATCTGCTGCTGTCACTTGGCCATGCAGGGTCGCTCCCTGTCCCGCCTCTAATTGAAGCTGGGCCTCCTATTCCTTAGCACTGGGCACCACTCCAGACCTGTCCTACACCTCAAATCAAAAGGTTTTGTTCTAATCTCTCAGGGCCCAACTTCAGAATGGGCTATCCCCATAAGTGACATGTTTGCATTTATTTTTAGAGAGGTGTTCTGGAATCTGTTAGTCTAGTGATTCTAATGGTAGACATTTTGGGGTACTCAGAAGCGCAGTTTAAGAACTCTTGAGACAGTTGTACTCATTTTTTTGTATGAGACTGGCACGAGAATCACACAGGGGCTCCTGAAGCAAGAACCATACATATGTCTAGAAGTCTGCTGGCCACTGCTGTTCTGGTAGGTTCCCCAAGTGGTGAGAGAAGTAATTCAAGAACAGTTCAAGGGCGCCTGGGTGGCTCAGTTGGTTAAGCATCCAACTCTTCATTTCGGCTCAGGTCATGATCTCAGGGTGGTGGGACTGAGCCCCATGCTGGGCTCTGCACTCTGCAAGGACTCCGCTTGGGATTCTCTCCCTCTCCCTCTGCCCCTCCCACTTGTACCCTCTCTCTAAATTAAATAAATTTTTTAAAAAATAGTTCAGACACTCAGAGATGCTGCTTTCTGGTTTTAGAATTTAGGGATGTAATGCTGGTTTAGAAATTACTATCTACTTCTTGCCTCTCTTTTTCACCAGAAGAAACAGATTAAAAACTGGATTAAGAGGAACATGTTTTTTTTAAAGATTTTATTTATTTACTCAAGAGAGAGAGGGAGAGAGAGAGAGAGAGAGAGAGAGAGAGAGAGAGAGAGAGAGACGGGCAGGCAGAGACACAGGCAGAGGGAGAAGCAGGCTCCACACAGGGAGCCCGATGCGGGACTCAATCCCAGGACTCCAGGATCACGACCTGGGCCGAAGGCAGGTGCTAAACCACTGAGCCACCCAGAGATCCTCAAGAGGAACATGTTAATCACTGTCAGCCATTTGCCCAAAGGTGATTTAATTGTGCAAAAATTATACTGCTACTACACTGTCGCAAAGCCTGCTTAGAGAACTAATCTGAATAAAATCAGGGAGCAATTCTTGAATTTAAACCTGTGTGTAAATGAACTTTGGAAGATGCCACAGCATGATGAATCCCAAAGATATTTGCTGAGTGAGAGAAGCCAATTCAAAGTTACCTAGTTTATGTTTCCATGTATACAACACACTCAAGAAAATAAAACTATAGCAATGGAGAAACACATCAGTGGTTGCTGGGGTTTGAGGGTGGGAGTGTATAACAACAAAAGGGTAGCACTAGGGAGCTTTTGAGGGATGAATTCTGTACCATATTCTGTACCATAACTGTAGTGGTGATTACATGAATCTACACATGTATTAAAATTCATAGAATTGTATGTGCCAATAAATCAAACCTTCCTATATATTAAAAATGAAATTAAGGGATCATTACTCTTCCCATTGTTCAGTCCTCTGCAAAATCAAGTTTATCCTCTTAAAAAAAAGTCAAGTGATAAGTTCAAGATGCTCCTAAGACAGTGTTGAATTTAAGGAGAAGGTAAAGCACATGTTTGGAGTCAATGGCTACCCATGAGACAGGGTTTGTAGCCAATCATCCACAGTCTCTCATTCCCCCCTTGTAGTTTCTCTTAAGGTCAGAGCCAGCTGACTGATTGACGACAGCTGGGGACAGCTTTTCACTCTACAGAGTTAACAGGCCCATTTAGGCCTCATACGTTGGCTCCACAGTGATCGGGCCAGTGATTCTGATTTTGGAAGGGCTCGAGTGGGAGCAGGTTGAGATACCACATTTTGATTTGCCTAGTGCCGCCCTCTGATATGAAGATTCACATAGCAAATGCTTGCTTTTTTCATGAAGGTGACTTTCAATTAAATTTGGTTACTGAGATTTTCCAGAAGGTAAGCAATACCTCTTTGGATTATTAGAGGTCCCCTAAGGTGCTACATACCCAGGTTTGGGGAGTCATTGTTTTTTTTATAACTAGCCAGCCTGGTGGCCAGGTGGCCAATTAGTTTAGTGGCAGCAGAATGAGCCAGATTCCTTAATCCAGCTTCTGGCAAAACGTTTGAGGCCCTAATTTTTCCCTCATTATCTTTTTTTAAAAAAATAAAATTTTTATTTTGAGATCACTGTAAGTTCACCTGCAATTGAAAGAAATAATATAGCGAGATCCTGTGTATCTTTTACCCAGCTTCCCTTAGTGGTAACACCTTATAAAACTAGTATAATATCACAACCAAGATGGAGACATTGCTACAACCCATAGATCTTGCGCAGATTTCCCCAGCTTTACCTGTAATCATTTGTGCTTACATTTTTAGTTTTATGCAGTTTTATCATGTGTAGGTTCATGTACCCAACAATGCAGTACAGAACTGTACTGTCACCACAAGGATCTTTCCTGCTACTATTTGTGGCCACATCAACCTTCTATCTGCCCCATTCCCTAACTCCTCACCCACTATCCATGTCCCCATCTCTATACTTTTTGTCATTTCAAGAGTATTAGAAATAATCATAGTCTGTAACCTTTTAAGATGGCTTTTTCTCACTCAGTAAAATTCCCAGGCAATTCATTCAAGTTATTGCATGAACCATACCCCATTTCTTTCTATTGCTGAGTAGTATTCCATGGCATACATGTACCACATTTTATTTAACTATTATTCTGTTGAAGAACACATGTAAGGGTACTTAGGTGGTTCAGTCCGCTAAGTGCCTGACTTCAGCTCAGGTCATGGTTTCAGAATCCTAGATCAAGCCCCATGGCGGGCTCCTCACACAGTGGGGAGTCTGCTTGTCCCTCTGCCCCTCCCCCTGCTCATGTGCTCTCACACGCGCGTGCTCTCTCTCTCTCCCTCCCTCTTTCTCTCTAAAATAAATAAATAAAATCTTTTAAAAAAGAACACATGTATGAGATATCCAGTTTCTTGAATCCTCACCAGCATCTGATGTGTGTGTAGTAATATCTCGTGGTGGTTTGGATTTGCGTTTTCCTGATGGCTAGTGATGCCGCACATCTCTTCATGTGTTATCTGCCATCTGTGTATCCTCTTTAGTGAAATGTCTGTTCACATCTTTTGCCCAGAATCCTCAAGCAGACTTCCCACTGAGCACAGAGCCCAATATGGGGCTCAATCCCAGGACACCGAGATCATGACCTAAACCAAGATTTGGACACTCAACCACCTGAGCTACCCAGGAGCCCCTGCTTATTTTCTAATTGGATTGAGTTTTTAAGAGCTCTTTATATATTCTAGATAAAAATCTTTGGCCAGATATGCAGTTTGCAAATATTTTTTCTAGTCTGTAGCTCGATCTTTCATAGAGCAAAGTTTTTAAAAATTTGATAAAGTCCAATTATAGTCTTCTTTTTATGGATCATGCTTCTGTTTTTTTGTTTGTTTGTTTGTTTGTTTTGCTTCTGATATTGAGCCTAAGAACTCTGCTGAATCCTAGATCATGATTTTCTCCTGCAATTTTTTTTTCCTACAAGTTTTATAGCTTTACACTTTAAGTCTGTGATCCATCCTGAGTTCAGTTTTTGGTATAAAGTGTGATGTTTAGGTCAAGGTTCTTCCCGCCCCCCTTTTTTTTGCTGATGGATGTCAATTGCTCCTGTACTATTTGTTGAAAAGGCTATCCTTCCTTTGTTGAATTGCTATTACACTTTTGTCAAAATTCAGTTGAACAAACTTGGGTTTATTTCTTGGTGCTCTATTCTGTTCCACTGATCTATGTGTCTATCTTCCACTATTACTACACTGTCTTGATTACTATAGCTATAAAGTAAACCTTTACATTGGAAAGAGTGATTTCCACCCCCACCCCTGTTTATTCTTTTTAAAAAAGATTTTATTTATTTACTTGAAAGAAAGAGAACATGAACAGGGGGAGGGGCAGAGGGAGAGGGAAAAGCAGACTGCTAGCTGACCAGGGAGCCCCACTCAGGGCTCTATTCTGAGATTATGACCTGAGCCGAAGGCAGATGTTTAACTGACTGAGCCACCCAGCCACCTCCCCCTCAGTTTATTCTTTATAATCATCATTTTAGCTACTCTAGGTCCTTTGTATTTCCATATAAATTTTATAATAAGCCTATCTATGTCTACAAAAATCCTGGCTGGGATTTCGATAGGGATTTCATTAACCTAGAGATCAATTTGGGGAAAATTGACATTTTTACTATGTTGAGCCTTCTAATCCATGAACACAGGAAGTGTCTCAAATTATTAATGTCTTCTTTGGGTTCTTTCACCAGTATTTTATAATCTTCAGCATACAGATGAAACATGTTTTCATGTTTTGTACATTTTTTGTTTAGTTTTATACCTAAGAATTTTTTCTTTGGGGCAATTATAAATAGTATCGTGGCTTCTTATTTAGATTTTCACATCATTAGTGTATAGAAGTGTGACTGATTTTTGCGTGTTGATCTTACATCATGTGACCTTGCTGAATTCAATTTTTAGTTCTAGAAGGGTATTTTTAGATCCTCTGTGATTTTTTAGGTAGACAATAAAGTCTTCTGCAAATAGAGACAGTTTTACTTGATTCTTTCCAATCTGTATGTCTTTTATTTCTTTTTCTTTCCTTGTTGTGCTGGCTAGAACTTTCAATACAATGTTGAATAGAAGTGCTAAGAGCAGACACACTTGCCTTATTTCAGTCTTAAGAGGCAAAGTATTCAGTCTTTCACCATTAAGTATAATGTTAGCTGTAAGTTTTCTATAGATTTTTTTAAGAGACAGCGAGAGAGCAGGGGTGGGGGAGAGGCAGAGAGAGAGAATCTTAGGCAGGCTTCACGCTGGGCCCTGACTTGGGGCTCAATCCCATGACCCTAAGATCATGACCTGACCCAAAATCAAGAGTGAAATTCTTAACTGACTGAGCCACCCCGGCGCCCCTATAGATGTTCTTCATGAGGTCAAGGAAGTTCCCCTTTATTCCTAGTGTATTTAGTTTTTGTCATAATGTTGAATTTTGTCAAATGTTTTATCCTGTGTCAATTGAGATCGTTGTATGGTTTTTCTTTCATTTTTGATATGGTAAACTACATTGAGTGATTTTAAAATAGTGAGCCAGTCTTGCATACCTGGAATAAATGCCACTTGATCATGGTATATAATTATTTTATACATTGTTGGATTCATTTTGCCAATATTTTTTTGAAGATTTTTGTGTCCACCTTCATGAGGGATACTGGCCTGTGGTTTGCTTTTTTTTTTTTTTTTTTTTTTGTACTATCTTTGTCAGGTTCTGATATCCACCTGGAACTCTGATGATATAAATGTTGGATCTCTTGTTATTTCCCACAGGTCTCTAAGGCTCTATTATTTTACCAGTCTACTTTCTCTCTGTTGTTCAGACTGAGTAAATGCTATTGATAGGTCCCCAAGCTCACTAATTCTATCCTTTGTCATTTCACTATACTATGGGCCTGGCAAGTTTTTTTTTTTTCAATCAGCAAGTTTTTAAAAAAAATTTCTGTTACTTTATTTCTTCAGTTTTATAATTCCATTTAGTTCTTTTTTATATATAACTTGTATTTCTTTCCTGAGATTTTCTACTTTTGCATTTGTTTCAAAAGACTTTCCAGTTGTTTCCTGAAGCATTTTTGTGATGGCTGCTTTAAAATCCTTGTCAGATAATTCTAACATTGGAGTCATCTCGCTATTGATATCAGCTGGTTGTCTTGTCTTAGTCAAGTCAGGATTTTCCAGTTCTTAGTAGGAGAGGTGATTTTTCACTGTATTTTGACTGTTATATCAGGAAACTATTTACATCTTTTATTTTAGTGGGCAGCCCCTCTAGGTTTAAGCACACAGGTCCCGGCCTAGCTTTGCAGGCTGTGATTTCAGTGATGATTTACTGTTTGGAGCCTCCGCAAGGCTATTTTGGTTTGTTTGTGAATGTGGTGATGGGGCCCCCACTGGTCTGCACCGGCTGCCAAAGGGAGCAAAAAGTGCTCCACCAGGCTGGGTTGCCTGAAACCTAGAGGTGGAGGAAGTAAGGCTCTAGTCTGCAGAAACAACTGATCTTCCCCGGTTTTGCTTCCTCTGGTGGAACCCCCCACCCCTTACCTGTGCTGGATACCATCCCGGTATCTCTCATAGGGACAGGGCACTCTCAAGACCATGGGCACAAACAGGGGTCCCGGGCCACAGTACTGGTTGCAGTAGGATTTGCCCTTGATGGTGGCCCAGCTGAACAGTATCTTGTGGTAAGGAAGAGGAGTCTGGCCTGATGGGAAAGGAGAACACTTCCCCCAGCTGCTCAGCATCAATGGGGCTCCCTGCTAGATTCCCTTTCCTGAGGTGGCCATGCCCACCTGGTGTTGTCAGCAAGACTCCCACTCAGTCCCAGGGAAGAAGCTACCTACCTGAGCCACCTTTTGTGGCGAGGCAGGGCATTGGGAAATGCTGGGCCTGGCTCGCCTTCTTCTGTCGGGCAGGAAGTCATTAAGGCGCCTTGCTACTATGATGCTCCTCCAGTCCTGGGCTCCCTAACCATTTTTGCCTTCCTCTTTACACCTTCTGGAATTCTTCTTTGGTTGCCTCTTGAATTATTTCTAGGATTTATAGTTATACTTAGCAGGGAGGAGCAAGGAGAAATGAGTCTATGCATCTTGTCCAGACTGAAAATAGAAGACCAATTTTGCACTGGTTTCTGCTGTTGCTTCTCCTAGGAATGACTCAGGCTTTCATCTGCCTCCCTTTTCTGGGCAAAGCAGCTCAAGTGGCTTTGCCTTGGTTAATATATCAAGCTCCCAGGTGTGTGCATGTGTGTGTGTTTGTGCGCACGCACGTGGGAGAGACAGAAAGAGACACAGAGACAGAGGGAGACAGAAAGGAGAAAGGCTGGCAGGGATCAGCCCTAAAAATAGGGCCTGTGGGGCAAATACTCTGACAGGACATGGAGTTAGCTGTGGATTTGTCTAGCCTATAAGATACTCTTATGCTGCTGTATTTACAGGATTATATTTTGAGGAGTCAGAACAACCAAAATTTGGTATTTCCAGACAGAATGGTGGCAGAAAACAGGATTTTAAAACATCCTCCTCCCTCTGAGTAAAACCTTGGGACATCAGTGTGTATGGCATACTCTCTGCAGCACTGGTCCTTAAGAAAAACAAGATGCCACTGGAGAATACTGCCCAGTATAGTAAGCTGAAAATCATGATCCCCCACCCCCTCCAAATGTCGAATGTCCTGATCCTTGGGATTGGTGAATGTGTTACCTTACATAGTAAAAGGGACTTTGCAGGTGTGATTAAGTTAAGGCTATTAAGGAATGCCGAGGCGGCTGTGCCAGTTAAGTGTCTGCCTTTGGCTCAAGTCAGGATATCTGGCTCCTGAGATCAAGCCCCACATAGGGCTCCCTGCTCAATGAGGAATCTGCTTCTCCCTCTTCCTCTATAGCTCTCTCTGCTCTCTCTCTCTCTCTCTCTCTAATAAATAAATAAAATTGTTTTTAAAAGTTAAGGATATTAAGATGAGGAGGTTATCCATGTGGGTCTAATCTAATTACAGATTCATATAAGAGAGAGGCAGGAGGGTCAGAGTCAGAGAAGGCAATGTGACTCTGGAAGCAGAGGTCAGAGAATGTGAGAGAGATCTGAAGATGCTCTGTACTGGCTTTGAAGATGGAGGAGGGGGGCATGAGCCAAGGAATGCAAACAGGCCACCTCTAGGCGCTGGAAAATGGTGGCTTTTAGCCTTCTGTTCACCAGAACC
The DNA here is from genome assembly GCF_018345385.1 of Vulpes lagopus. Taxonomy (NCBI): domain Eukaryota; kingdom Metazoa; phylum Chordata; class Mammalia; order Carnivora; family Canidae; genus Vulpes; species Vulpes lagopus. The sequence goes on along the minus strand of NC_054848.1, from coordinate 91,046,074 downwards.
ATAAGATCGTGAATTTGTGTTGCTTTAAACCATGAAGTTTTTGGGAATGTGTTACAGCAACAGCAGGAAACAAATACGTGGACAGAGGGCAGATAACACCATCAGGGGTGGGAAATCAGGGGGTATCGTGGAATAGGATGAGGGTGGCTGCTGCTAAAAGCAGGAGACTTTCCAGTCTGAGAAGGTGAAACTTGAGATTAGCTTGAAGAGAAGACCACTGCTGTTCGGTAGGGCTATCTGTGATGATGGAAATGTTCTATATTTGTATGGTAGCCCCTTGCCACATGTGATTACTGAGAACTGGAAATGTGGCCAGTTCTTCTGAGGAACTGAATTTGTAATCTGATTCACTCATTTAATTTCTATTTGAACTGTAAAAGCCATGTGTGGCTAGTGGTTACTGTATTGAAGAGGGCAGGTCCCTACCATTAAAAAGAGTGTGGGTAAGGTAAACACAAATTTACTCATTTAAATTCTTCAATGCTGGAAAACTAGCCTGCCCTAAATAGCTTATATCAAATTAAAGAGGCACCAACCCTTCTCTGGAGATCAGATTTCTCATAACCTCTACCACAATGTAACCATACACCTAGAAGAGAAAAAAAAAAAACATCTAAACAGCATGTAAAATTGCTATCAGAAGCTTCACAGGAGATGCACGGAGTCAGTCCTTGTGCAAAAACCTAGAATGACGCTGATCTAGAAGTTAGGAAACCTAGAAAACCTAGCTCAAAAACCTAGAAAAACCTAGAATATTAGAAGAACCTAGAATAATGCTGATCACAATCTCTGACACCAAAAAGAATAAAGCTGGAAGTTGAAGCAGATAGAATTTCAAGAGCACAGAAATCTCAGACCCATTTAATGGAGAAAGACATATGACTACATGCCTCTGAGGTCCAGGGCAAAAGCAGATGGTCTTAATGGCCACTCAGAGTCACAAAACACGGTCATATTATGTTCTGAATCATCATTATGTTTGAGAAGACAAGGCAATGAATGATACAATGGAAGGAAGGAAGGAAGGAAGGAAGGGACCCAACAGAGGAAATGGGTAATTGCAAAACAAGACAAAAAACTAGCTCTCCACTCTCATGCGAAACCTGCTTTTAGGGTCTGGCACCATGCTGTACTCTACCCTGCAGTTCCTTGTCATTGTCACCTACCAGGACTGCTATGTGCCAGGGTTGATAATTCACTTCAAGTACCTTCCCACCATTAACCTTCCAAACCATTGTTGGCCTCATCCTTCCACCTTACCTGCCAAATCTGGATCGATGCAGTCAGCCACCACTGCTGTTTCCAAGCTTCCAAGCTGCTGAGCCCTGGGGAGGGCATAACACAGTGGTATGGATGGGATCGTCTTGAAAGTAATGGTCTCTGTGAAACATCACTTGGCAGTTCAATGCACAAGAGGGCTATACGTGCCAATATGGAAAAACATTCAAGGCATAGTAAGTAGAAAAGTAAGTGGCATCACACTGCCTAGTGTGGCTATAAAAAAAAAAAAAAAAAAGGTTGACCTAGTAAGTCAACCGGAACCTTTGTGGATGGCTAGTGGGGATGTAAAACGGTACAGTGACTTTGGAAGATGGCCTGGCTATTCCTTATAACATCAAACATAGAGTCATCATGTGGCCCAGCAATTCCTCTCCTAGGTATACACTCGAGAGACATGAGAACACACGTCCATATAAAAACTCGTCATCAAATGTCCATAACATTATTCACAATAACTAAAAGTAGGAAACAAGCCAGTTTCTGCCAACTGATGAATGGATAAACACAATGTGGTCTGGCCATACAATGGAATATTCCTGGGCAATCAAAAGAATGAAGTTTTGATTTCTTCTACAACATAAATGAGCCTGGAAAAACATGGTGCTAAGTGAAAGAAGCCAGTCACAAAAGACCACGTAGCATATGCTTCCACTTCTATGAAAGCCCAGAAGACACAAATCTGTAGAAACAGAGAGGAGATCTCTGTTGCTTTGGGTTGGGGGCAGGGGGCTGGTGATAAGGGAATGATAGTTCTAAAGGATACAGGGTTTCTTTCTGAGGTGATGAAAACGCTCTAAAAACGGACTATGGTGGTGGTTGCACATATCTGTGAATATACTAAAAACCACTGAATTGTACACTTTAAATGTGTGAATTCTATGGTACGTGAATTATAGCTCAATAAAGCTGTTATTTTTTTTTAAGAAAGCAAGTGATAGAATAATGCATGTACTATGAGCTCATTTATATAAAAACCAAAAAACTACATATGCATGTAATATAAACATTTGTGAATGTATGTAAATATATAGAAGATGATTTTGGAAGGATACCCACCCATCTGTTAGCATTGGTTACTTCTGGAGAGGGAAGCGGGACTGCCTTCTGTAACATCACACTTGCCTGTTCCTCCTCCTACCACTCTGGTTGTTTCTTCAAGTCTCTTTTGTAGACATTCCTTCCTCTGCCCACCCCTTTAGAATCTCACTGTACTCTTCAGGCTCTCCTTGAAGTGATGCTAAGGCCATACGTTTCCCATGGCTTCAGCAACCTCCATCTGTCCCCTGGCTCTTTCATCCTGCAAGTCTTCACCGAGCACCTGCTAGGGATCGTGCTAGGACCTTTGATTCCTTCCTCTCCCTCGTTTCCCATCCCTCATCCAGCACATTTTACCAATCCTATCCCTGATTCATCTCTCTCTCCTTCTCTCCTTGTCCTTGGCCTCCCATGTAATCCCAGCCACTGTTGTCTCTCCTGGATCAAGGTGACAGTTTCCTCCCTGGTCTCCCAGCTTATATAGGCCATTCTCCACACAATAGCCAGAGCTGACTTTTCAATGTGTAAATAATGTCATATATGTTTCCCTGCTTCAATTACACTGGGTATAGCATCTCAGCTCTTTACTTTGACCTGGTAACATAGAGCCTTTGCCTATATCTCTCATCTTAGCCCATCCTGCTATGCTTGTTGGCTAGGCTCCCATAATTTGTTCCCTCTTGAGAGTCTTTGCACCTGCCTAAAATGTTCTCCTGTCACTCACGTCTCAGCTCCAGTGTCGGCTCCTCAGAGAGGCCTTCCGTGATCATCCCAACTGAGTAGGCCCTGGTCAGTGTCTCATCACGACATCCAGTGTTATTATCTCCCTTACTATCATCTGAAATCATATTTCATTGTCGGTTTATTACATGTCTCCCCCACCCCTCAAATATAAACACTCATTCACTGAGACTGGAAGACTAGGGGAGGAGTGAGTAGGGGCTCAGACATGTTAAATTTGAGATGTGTGTGAGTCATCCAACTGGAGATCCTAAGTAGCTGGCTGTGTATAAGTCTAGACCTGAGTCAGGTGGTCAGAGCTAGAGATGGAAGTTTGAAAATTGACATTCATCAGCCTAAAGACAGTGTGGAAAGCATTAGAAATAACCTCAGGAAAAAGTGGAGAACGAGGGGCGCCTGGGTGGTTCAGTCAGTTAAGCATCTGCCTTTAGCTCAGGTCGTGATCCCAGGGTCCTGAGATGGAGCCCTGCATCAGGCTTCCTGCCCCGAGGAGAGCCTGCTTCTCCCTCTGCCTGCTGCTCCCCTGCTTGTGTGTGATCACTTTCTCTCTTTCTCTCTCTCTGTCAAATAAATAACTAAAATCTTTTCTGAAAAGTAGAGAATGATAAATAAGAGGGTCTGATGCAGAGTTCTAAGGTCTCCCAGATCTGTAGCTCCAGTCTAACCTCTTCCTTCCCTGAGTTCCAGAACCACTACCAAACTGCCTTACATAAACCCAACATGTCCCGAAATGACTGCACAGACTCCCTCTCTCCAAAAATGGTCCTCCTTCTGGATCCCCTACCCTTCTTCATCGGTCAATTGGATCTCTTAACATCTCCAGCGCCAATCCCCACCTTTCTGTGCTTGCAATGGTTCCTTCAATCCCTTGAGTTCATCGTCTCACGCCTGGAATGCTACAATCTTCTCTGAGCTAGTAGCTCTGCCACCAGTCTTGCCCACCACGGCTACCACTGGGGTCCCTTTAAAGTGCCCTGATCGTGGTACTAGCACACAGGAATCACATCCTCCGATATTTATCAAATGCTCGCCAGTGCCAAGTAATTCCATAAGCACACGTACTGAGTTTTTACAACCCTGAAAGATCAGTACTATTATTATGCCCAATTGACAAAAAAGGAAATAGAGACAGAGAGGTTAAGTAACGTGCCCGAGGTCACACAGCTAGTAAGTAAGGGCTATAAGCCCAGTCTGTGCTTATAATCACTAGTGTCTCAGTAGAGATTCAGTAAATAAATGCCTGTTCAATGGATGGGAAATTGGGAATGCGGGGCATAGGGTATTTTTTTTTTCATGTTATTATTCTGACCTTGACTGTTTCATCTTTTCTCTCATTTAAAAATCTCATTTCACTCAAAGCTCAGACACAATAAAGTTCCAAAATCAAATAATGGATCTTTCGCTGTGGTGCTCCAGGGAGTCCATCAGGGCAAATGCCATTATCCTCACACCTCTAGGCGCTAGCAAGGTAGGTTGATTTATCGGTGTTGGGTGACTAGGGCCAAGGCACAGGAAAATAAGATGGGAGTAAACCACATAACACCTTGACACCAAAGCAGCACGACAGCAACCATGTCCCAAGAGCTCTGCAGACGCCAGGCACCTGGTGAAGACTTTTTACATGGGTGAGCCCCATTTAGCCTTCCCGGTAGCCCTCTGTGGTGGGGCGCTGTTCTGAGTTCCATCTTACGGATGGGAAAATAGGCTCAAAGAGGTGCAGTAACTTGTCCAAGGTTGCAGAGGTAGGAAGTGGCCCAGCAGGACGAAAGCCAGGAGTGCCCAGCTATGGGCAGCTGGCCCCCACCTGCCTGGGTCCACCGTCACTCGGGAGCCACACTGCCCCTGCTGGATAACCACTAGCTACACGTGGTGGGGACATTTAAATTAATTTAAAGAAAATAAAATTAAAACTTCAGTTCTGGGGCACCCAGGTGGCTCAGCGGTTGATCATCTGTCTTTGGCTCAGGTCGTGATCCCAGGGTCCTGGGATCGAGTCCCGCATCAGGCTCCCTGCAGGGGAACCTGTTTTTCCCTTTGTCTATGTCTCTGCCTCTCTCTGTGTGTGTCTCATGAATAAATAAGTAAAATCTTTTAAAAAACAAAACAAAACAAAAAAAACTTCAGTTACTCAGTCAGGCTAGTCACATTTCAAGTGCTCGGAAGGCACATGTGGCTGCTGACCGCCTTGCTGGAGAGACAGATGCACAAGGACGATTTCCCTCGTGGCCGAGAGCTTCCTAGGGCAGTGCTGCACAGACAGCGCGTGCTCCCGGCCACGGCAGCTCCACAGGCTGCTTCCAGGTTCTGAACCCTTCTCTCCACTCTGCCAATTGGGCTCTTCTCACTCCAGGATCCTGGGGAAACTCGGAGACATACGTGAAGGTACTAACTTTCAATACTGTCTCCCCGGTCCCCCGCCCCCATCATCATTCACCTCCTTGGCAATGTCACCCTTTCCATCCACCGCCGGCAGTTCACCGTCAGCCCCATCCTATCTGCCCTCTCCTCTCGCTGGTTCGGGGAATGCAGAGGTCCTATAGTTCGTTCTCATTCCACTTCCGCCCCAGATGATCGGGCTGGGGACAGACGCTTTACGGTGCCTTGCACAAACATAGAAGGTCCCCAAGAAGTAGAGATCCCCGGACTGCCATCTGTAGCCACGCCCTGTCTCACCACCTGCTGCCTACTCGGCTCTCCAGAGGGGGGGCTCCCCCCAGCCCTGGCCCAGCTGGCCTGAGAGCAGCTGGCTGCTGAGATGCAGCCTCCGGGGGCCACTAGGACTCCAATATGATTTTAGAGCTGGTAAAAAGACCTGGAGCCTTTCTTAAAATCCCAAATTACCCAATGTAGATGAAATGTGATAGGATGCTAGAAGGCAGGCAGGTTATAATCTGCTCTGTGCACAGGGATGAGCCTGGAAGGAAGGAAACCAAGCACCCCAGGGATAGCGGAGCTAACTAAGAGACACTCACCCACGGTCAAGGAGAACAGACCTGTCATATCGGCTGGAAGGTTATTAAAACCAGCCAATAATCCAAAAGGCGCTCTGGAATACATTATGTGACCCATCCACGCCCTTCCTCGGAACCCCGGCAGATTTATGCCTCTAATTAACTTTTCTCAGCTTGACATTAAAATGAGTATATATTTCCCAAGCTGATTCTAGCCAGTGGCTAGAGGAAGTGGGCAAGGGCGTGCAGACTGCGAAGGCTGAAGAGCCAAAATGATCGATTCGCCATAGAAAATCTCAGTGTAGGTATTTGAGAGTCACCTGTACACACTGTCCAAAGAGGGGTGCTGCCTGTCAAGGTGACCAAAGAGGTGAGTCCCCCTTCCCCTGCCAAACTTTCCCCCAGAGGCTCACACAAAAGGTGTATTAAAGAATAAGTCTGGGATCTCAAGCTGGATGTCTCTCCATCCCTAATGCGTCCAGGCACATGGTATAAGGTAGCCAAAATCGGAGATACCCTGCTGAATTCCAGAAGATTCTGATGCAGAAGTGACTTCAGTGCAGTTCGTGCCACTTAACAATGAGCTGTGGCAGGGCAAGGCAGGCTGGGCAGGCTCTGCCTCCGTCCCCGTGGTGTGTGGGTCATGCTACTTCTGACAACACGGCTGTAAAATGGGGACAGTAAGCAACACTCGGGGTTCTGATGCAGTCATGCTTGAAGTGGTTATAGCGGAGTGATAATGGAACATGGAAAGGACTAGGGGCCAGAAGACAGAAGCAATATTCCTGAAAGCAAGAGTACTCGCTGGAGACATTTATTGGTTTCTGTCTTCCCTCTGAAGGGGAGAAAGTAGGTCAACACACTCAAAGAACTGTGACCAGGAACAGTGGGTCTGAGAGGGAGTCATCCGCTGAGCCCTGCCAAGATGAAGCAGGGAGAGACACGCCTTTCATTTTAGGGCATTTGGCTGAGGTCCCTTGGCTTGGGGAAAAACTCAGGGCTGCTGATCTCCTGGTGTGTATTCCCTGCAGACCCCAGGAGCTGGGTGCAAGGGGAGGCTTGCCTTTTAAAACCAACATCTGAATGGTTGGCAGGCGTGAGCTGGCAAGCACAGTAATGTTTATGAGCAAACTGTGTGCCTACTTTGGCTCCCAGACAAGGTGGACAAGGCTCGGGGCAGCTTGGCTAAATATAGATGGCACAGGGGGGTCTAAGAAGCAGGAGAGCTAGGTTTCATTTCCAGGTCTCGCAGTTAACCTTGGGGCAAACTCCCTGAGTGGATTTCTTCCATATACTGATTTGTTCTCAGTAAGGCAGGGTTCTTGAATAAGCTTTTCTGGGCCTAGAGAAGGGTTCGTGCTGGGTCTGCTGTATTTTCTTGTCTCGTCTTCCCTCAATAGATCCAAGTGTGGGGAAAAGACTGGTTATCATCAGGTAGAAGGAGGGAGAGTAGCTGATATACTTATGGGACACAGTTCAAAGCCATGATAACCCACTGGGAGCCGCAAGTCCTCCTGGACTAACCAACGTTGTTGCCTAACCAGAGCCAGAAAGAGGCCACCTTGACCCCTAGCATGGAGGCAGATGTGGCCGAGAAGTATAAAGAAGCGCCAAATCAGAACTCCTGCTGCCTAGCACACGGCTCTCAGGCACGCAATGTGAAACACAAGAATTTAGGTAGGCGTTTTAGTAGAAAAATTCAGAAAGCGGGGGTGCCTGGCTGGCTCAGTTCAGTTTGGATCATGATCCCAGGGTCTTGGGATGGAGCCTTGCGTGAGGCTCCCTGCTTGGTGGGGAGCCTGCTTCTCCCTCTCCCTCTGCCTGCTGCTCACCCTGCTTGTGTTCGCTCGCTCTCTCTCAAATAAATAAATACAATCTTAAAAAAAAAAAGAAAATTCAGAAAGCAGGCAGTTCCTGCTCTTTGTCCATATTCCCTTCCTGTCCTCAGCAAGATTCCACCTGTACAGAAGCAAGAAACCTAGACCAAAGCAGCTGCTTTCCAGTCTGTAGTTAGGTGGCAGTGTTCTTAGGAAAAACCTGGCCTAGTTATGGAGCCCGAGAAGCCAAGCCCAAGGAAACGATTTAGTATTTCCTGCCTCGAGACTTTTGGCCCTACTCCCATTCCTGGATACTTCCACTAGAAGTCAGCGTATCTCTGTGTGGCAGGAATATTTGGCAGGAGCTCCTCTTGTTTTCTGATTGTAATGTTGATAAGTGTTTGTCTTATAAAACTTCGACTGTAAAGCAAAATCTAAGGTCGAAAATAAAAATCACTATACTCCCACCACCTAAATATTAGTACTATTAATAGCCTTTATGGAAATTCAAGTATTCAGGCCTGGATTCAGGCCCTGGCTCTGTTGCTTGCTGGCAGCGTGACGTTGGGTAAGTTACAGATCCTCTCTGAACCTCAGTTTTCTCATTTCAAAATAAGATACTACTCACCTTAAAGTGTCGAATGAAAGCATTCATGTAATGAGGTGCAGGAGTCCCTGGCAAATAGTAGTGATCAATAAATATTGGCTATCATCATCATCATCATCATCATCATCATCATCATCATCATCATTCTACGTGCCTATGTTCAAAACCAGCATATTGATGGCTGCGTACTATCTCATTTGGGGAAGGTACTACTTCCTTACTGGTAAACATTCCTGTTGCTTCCAAGACGTCACCATCACAAAGCTGCTGCAAGAACATTGTTGCACGTATATTTTCTTGAACATTTCAGATCATTTCCTCAACATAAAATTCCTAGAACTGGGTTTACAGGGTAAAAAAAGTATGGAATATTTTTTAAGGCCCTTGTTACAGGCTGCAAAATGGCTTACTAGAAAGATCGTACTCATTTATATTGCTACCAGCAGGGCAGATAGGTACCCATGTCTTCATACTTTCACCAACACTGAGTCATAACATCTTCTTAAGTCTTTGCCAATTTGATGGGGGAAAAAAACGGTGTTTTGTCTTCATTCGTATGACTTTCATTATAAGAAATGATACAGGTTTTATGCTAACTCTCTGTTAAACTTATACAGGAACTCACTTGTCCCCAGAGACAAAATTCTATAACAAAGTCTTAAGAGATCCTGAAATGAAAACACACAGGGCCATCTGCATAAAAATAATTCACATTTGTGTAGTTGATATACTCATGTTTAAACTATTTTTAATTGCAAAATTTAACCTATAGAAAATTGTAGCTCTTGATTAGAGTATTATAAAGTAAATACCTTTTGTTATAATCTACGTCAAGAAATAGAACTTTGCCAGCTGCTTTAGAAGCCTGACGCATATATCTCAGTCCTAAAATTAACCACTAGGCTGACTTTTATGGTAATCTCTTCCTTGCTCCTGTTTATAGTTTTATATCACCCAAGTTACAACTTTTAATGCTGCAGTTTAGGTTTGGCTTTTTAAAATATTTTAAATATCTTTCACTTAGTAACTGATACAGTTGTACTAAAAATTACACTGGATTATAATAGCATATAACTTAAAGAAGCAGATGCTCATTTTTTTAAATGGTGCTTTACAAACACATAAAAACATATACGATTTTCCCCCGGCATATAAGTAAAGAAATTACTCTGCCTCAAACTTAGCATGTTACTTTAATACAGTTATGTGTATTGGTTCTTATTTGAAACAATGCCTCCAATGTCTATGTGATTTTAATAATTTTCCGTTCAAGCTTAAATGTCAGTTACATGTCAGGATTCTGATTTTCAACCTTTTTTTTTTTCACTCAAACTATTAGATCAGAGTTCTTAGTTACAAACTATATAATCCACTCTGACAAGCGTAAGCAAAACAAAAACTTATTAAACAATATCAGGCAGTCCACAGGATCTCTTGAGACCCATACGGCCAGGCTCTGAAGAAGCGAGAGGCCCAGTGCAAGCTTAGTTGTGGGTGCTACTCTGGCAAAAACACCACTGCCTCTACCCTGGGTAAGGCATCAGCTCCCATGATCATTATCTTCCATTTGGAAGTTCCAGGCTGCTGGTATCTTCCTTCAAACAGCCCCTAGAAGCCCATCAAAGAGAACACTGGGCTGGGTAGACTTTAGCTGTGTGATGTTGCCCATCGGTTGCTAGTTTTTCATGTCTGGGATGCTGACGTGTCCTATGTTGGATACGAGAAAGCACAGAAAAGTTTTCTGTGTATTTTTCTTTTTCCTACTCCACTCTTCAGTGAAATGAAAACCTTTGAGAGCAGAGACCAGCTCATAATCACATACTGATTATTGGTTAATGATCTTACTACGTTCATCAACAAACATTTCTGAATTCCTACTCTGAATTTGACATGGTGCCAAGTGCTAGAGATACCACTGTGGGCAAGATAAGCAAAAAAAAAAAAAAAAAAAAAAGAGGGTCTTCTCTCATAAGCTTACATTCTAGGCATTGTTGCGCAACAAGAAATACATAATCATGATTTCGGATGAAGAGAGGGGCAGGGGTACCATAGATAGGGTGGTCAGAGAAGGTCTCTGCGAAAGAGACTGACAATGGAAATAAAGTGTAAAGCATCTGAGGGATGCCTGGGGGGCTCAGTCAGTTCAGTGTCCAACCCTTGGTTTTGGCTTAGGTCATGATCTTGGGGTCCTGAGATCGAGCCCCGAGTTGTGGCTCTGTGCTCAGCACAGTCTGCTTGAGATTCTCTTTCTCCCTCTGCCCTTTCCCCATCTAAAATAAATCAATAAATCCTAAAAAAAAATGTAAAGCATTTGAAGGGTTGGGGGAAGAACAGTCCTGGAAGAAAGGAGATCATGTGAGGAGGAAACAGATCCACTCCCTGGTGTGAGGCTAGAGCATGATGAGTGAACAGGGGACTAAAAGGTCTGAATTTTAATCCAAGCATGTTGAGAAGCCATCAGAGGTTGTGAATACCAAGCAGTGACATACCTGGTATTACATTCTGAAGGATCACTCTGGGTGGTGAGTGGGGAACAGGCCATCCATGGAGACAAATAGAAACATTTAGAAGGTGAGTAATCCAGATGAAAGTTGATGGTGCTCCAGACTAAGAGAATGAGAGATGGTCACATTTGGGATGTGCCTGAGTTTGAACCAATAGGAATCACGGACTAGCTGTGGAAGGTGAATGGAAGAGAATCAAGGATAACAGCCAGATTCAGGTGCTTGAGCCACAGCGTGAATGATGCCGACAGTTCCTGGGATGGAAAAGAGCAGGTTAAGGGAGGGATTGGAGTTCAGATTTTGACATGTGGAGGTGCCAACACTTATGGGACTGGACACGGTGAGTAGACAGTGAAATATACAGGTGACGTGAGCTCAGAGTAGATGTCAGGTCTGGTTGACTCCATGCCAAGAGGATACTCTGAGAGGATAGGAGAAATGTAGAAGACACAGTTGAGAAGAGAAAACTAATGAAGAAGGCCAAGTTGATCACTCCTCCCATGTCCCCAGGGGAGCCTGGAATCATAATTGACCCTGGACCTACCCCTGGAAATATGGCCCTCAGAAGATTCTTTATGTCTCTGACTGATGTTTCCTATGTCCAGAGGAAGGGGGCATATTCTGACAGCTCATGAGGACCTCTCAGAACTGTCTAACAAGATTCAGGATGTACCTGGCTTCAATGTTGGAATCCTGAGTTTTGTTTCATAGAAGCCTCACACGCTGAGGCTGGAGTGGGCTTCCCTGGGCAGAGACACATCACAGGTGTCCCTGTAGTCTGCTGCCAGTTGCTCCTGGGTCACCCTCGATGGGGAAGAACCTGAAAGCCTGTGCCTAGCTGAGGCCTACTGTTGCCAGCTGCCTGTCCCTGTATCCTCTGCTATGAAAGCCTGAGCTGTGAATAAAACCTGTTGTTGTGGCTTGCGAGGCCTTCTAGTGCCTCACCCAACTTGAAGCGGTTGTGGGACCCCCTGAAACACAGCCACTGCTCTCTCCTGCCACCAGAGAGCTTAAGTTTTCACCAGAGAGGAGAAAGGAACGAGCACGAAGCAAACAGGACAGTTGAGCTCGTTCAGCCTGAGGATAGGGATCAGGCCTTTATTCATCTTTGCACACCCCAAAGAGGGCTGGGTAAGTAGGACGTCCTCGAGAAAGGTTTGTTGAACTTAGTGGAAGAGGTAGAACTTGCTGGATGGGCAGGATTTTGCATAAGCTAAGAGGAGAAGGAGGGCATGCTAATTGGAGGAGACAGCGTGATGTAGGCCCAAAGCAGAAACAGGCAGGGTCTGTTTGTGGAGAGCGGTCCTCTCAGTCTCCCCACTCCACAGTGCCTGGCTCAGGCAGCGAGCAGTGGGCATTTGGCACAGTCTGTCACTTGCTGGGTGTCCGTGGCCGAGCTCACTGCCACCCCCTCCTCAGGCACTCACCTGCTTTTTCTGGGCAGTGCTAAGTTCGAGGGGGGATGGCACCGCATATTCCTTCCGCAGCCACTCTGGAGGGTCACTTGCAAGAGAGCAAACAGAGCCTGAGAGGCCTGGCTCCAAATCTCACTGCGTCGCAGACGGGTAGCTGGGCTCATCTCCCCGTGATTCTGTGATTAAAATTCCAGATGGGACCGCGCGAACTATTCATCCTGAATTCCATATGGCTTTTCCAAAGTCAAAACCCCCAGCACTTGTGCTCCTCCAAACAATCTTTCCTCAGGCCCCAGGGCAGCTTCCAAAAGATATCGATTAGTGACCCCTCCACCAAGAGAGGGGCTCACGCGAAGGGGGCCTGGGTGCCAAGGCAAAGAGGAGACGCTCCGGGGACAGGCCGCCCCGTTCTGGCAGATGACTCAGAGATTTGTCTCTGATCCCACAGCCGGCCCCAGCTGACGCGGGACCAGAGCTCAGTCTGCCTGATTCCCAGGCCCGTGCCCTACCACATCTGGGCACCCGACTTGGTAGTTCCACCGCCACAAGAATCATCCCCAAAGAAGGTGGATGCCGTAAGGTTCCCGATTAGTAGCCATCCCTCCGTGAAGCACATTATGGGCCAGAACAGGGAAGGGCAGCAAGAGGCCGGGCCAAGGCACTACAGTTCCAAGGGCTGAGTGAGACATGCTTCTGACTGACTTACAGGCTTTGCAGCCTCATTGCTCCTTTGCTTTGAGCCAAGTCAAGCACACTCTGTGTCATAGGATGGGGGCTCAGGGAGAAGAGTGAGCAAAACAGACCTTCCTGCTGGCACAAGTGTGAGGCCAGACTATTAAATGACCCGCAAAAGGTGGCGGGGCGGGGGTGGGGGGCTGTGATCACAGTTGCACGTGACAGCAGCGGAAAGCCCTGGCCCAACCCCAGGCCTGCCAGTTCACAGCAGCTGGTCAGAAAGCTCGCAGCCGTGTGCACGGGATAGGCTGCCAGAGTGCGATCTGCACCCCAGCCTCTGTACCCTGCCCAGATTTCTGACTCAGAGCCGGCGCTGAATAGGCCAGGCTGGTTCATCAGCACGGTGAACCCGGGCAACAGCAGCTGGCAGCGACTTCGTCAAGGGCTGAAGTCACTTCCTGTTTGGGACCCCAGGCCCTCAGCTGCACTCCCACACAGCTCGGGCTTCCTGGGAGGATCACAGGCAGATCCGGAGCCAGTCGCAGAGATGTGAGAAAAATCTGCCAGGGCTCCGTTGCAGGGAGCCGGCAATGAGGTCTGAAACGTGACACCTCCATGAGTACCCACTCAGGGAATGAATGAATTCAGCCAGCAGCACTCATTCTTCCTCAGTGCCTGACTCTCTCTCACAAAATGCGAGCTGGTCCCTCTCAGGACTTCAAATCCTTACTAGAAAAAAAAAGCATTCTAATGTCATTACAGCAAATACCTCATGATTCCAGTTTAGGTAAGGTGTGGCAGTGTTAGAAATAACTGGATTTGTGCAGATAAGGGAATCTTATCCTTTAAACTCTAAAACTTTTCAACAGTATTTTTGGTGACATGAAATATATATATGTATATATGACCTGATTCCCAGATTTCTTGACTCACTCAAATCTTTTTCCGGCTAACTCAAGGTAATCAGAAGCAACATCCTGTACTGTATTATACTGTTTTGTTTTTCTCTCTCTCTTCAGGATATCAGGCCTTCAGCGGGCACTTCTCCGATGGCCCGAGCTTCTCCTTCCCCCTTGTCCCCCACTGCAACATCTCTTCCTGTCACTTTGAATCTCTCTATGTCCAGGAAACCAGATTATAAAACTCTTCGGCTCTAGGTTATCATTATAAATGAGGCACTAGGAAAGGCCTGAGGAATCAAGTTTGTGGCTTCAGTGCTACCTCTGTGTGTTTGAGGGAGTTTGTAGCTAGTTTCTCATTCCAGAATTGGGGCAAATTACCAGAGGACAGAAGGTGCCAGAAGCCTGGCCTAGGGTTAAGTGTTGTGCTACTGAATATCTGCGTGGGATCAGGCCGGGCCTCAAAATTCCCTGTCCCCACACCAACTCCCTGGCTCAGACAGCTTTGAGTGACATAAAATTGGGAAGAATAGCTAAGAATAAACATGAGGCCATGCCAGATTCTTCTTTCAGAAGATAAAGTGCTGACAAAGCAAGGGCAACACTGGCTTGGGAAATCTGCTCTAACTTCCAACAGAGGAGCATCTCTGCATTGTTCCCAGAACTGCAATGTGTGGAGGGAACTAAAAAGGTGATTTCTCATGCTTAGGCAGACTCTCAGGGAAACCCAGTGACATTAAAAAAGGCACTAATCAATTTTTAAGTGCATAATACCCTATTGTTCACTCTTGGCACTATGTCATCCAGCACATATCTGGAACTCCCTTATCTCATATCGTAGAACTGTTACTTCATGCCCATTGAACGACAACCCCCCATATCCCTGTTCCCCCTGCCCCTGGCAACTACCACCTTACTGTCTGCTTCTATACCTCTGACGATTTTAGACACCACATGTAAAGGGAATCGTGCACTCTCTGTCCTGTGACCAGCTTATTTCATTTAGGATAATGTCTTCTAGGTCCACCCATAACTCACCAAACTATATATATTCATTATTTGCAGTTCTTTGTACACCAATTATACCTCAATGAAGCTGGGGGGGCGGCGGTGATAAATAAGCCATGGGTCCTACCTTCAAGCAAAAAAAAAAAAAAGCGTTTATCAGAAGTAACTAAACAAGGTGAAGTTTCTTAACTGTAGTAATACTTGAGATCTTTAAGGTCTTTCTTAAAAATCTTGAGAGAAAAGCAACACATGCAATTTACAATGTGATAGCAATAGTCATCATGTGTTCCATATTCTGACAGGTTAGAAACAACTGTCATAGCCATTGCTTCATTTGACAAGCTGCAGAGAAGGCCATTCTCCCTCCCATCCTCAGCCATCACTTAATTTAAGAAGCAACACTTGAACATTTTCATTATTTTTTTAGATTTTTTTTTTTATTTATTTGAGAGAAAGAGAGAGAGAGAGGAGAGAGAGAGGCAGAGACACAGGCAGAGGGAGAAGCAGGCTCTATGCAGGGAGCCCGACGCAGGACTCGATCCCGAGTCTCCAGGATCACACCCTGGGCTGAAGGCGGCGCTAAACCACTAAACCACTGGGGCTGCCCAAACATTTTCATTATTGACAGTCAAATCCCCACTGTGCCCACATGCTCTGCAGACAAGGATTACCCGGGGGTATTGCTGGGAGAGCTGGGCCAGGCCCCAAAGGCCCAGCTATGCACAGGATAAGAAAGGAGGATTGCCTAGATGCTTGGGTCCCTGCCTTCCGGGGACTTCTAACCCCAGAGTTCTGCCTCCACCAGACCATTAACCCCCCCATAATGCAGAGATGTCTCACTAACCCTGTCCAGTATCATTGTTAGCCCAGGCTGGAAGTAATAATTCAGAATGCACAGGGCCTCGTTTTGTTATTTTGGGTTGGACAGTGACCAACCAGCAGGATGATGATAATGGAAAAGTTGTTTACCATCTCCAAACCTTGGTTGCCATTTGTAAAACTCACTCCCACCTTTTTCCAGATACTTGGAGAGATAAATGAAGTATCACAGCAGAGTAGTTTGGTTTTTAAGGTGAATTTCTTTGAAGTCCTTGGAATGATCCCATTAGTCTGAGAGATTCTAACTGGCTAAAAGCTAAGCATCCTCCATCACTTCAAAGATTTTACTAGAAATCATACGTAATATCTGAAACCAAGGATACAGAAAAGGGGGAAAAGCTTACGATTTGATGTTGGGGAGGAGGAGGAAACTCAGGGAGGACAGTAGTGATCATGGCAGAGACAGGAAATAGGAAGAGGAAGATATGGCAGTGTCAAATTAGAGAATCAAAATTTTGTTGTGGCAAGAGAAAGGGGAAATGTAAACAGCAACCCTCAAACAATGTTTTCACAACTAGACTTAAAGATTACGTAAAGAAACTTTTTAAAGCAGTGCAAATGGAAATAGCCCAGAAACAATTAAGAACACATTATAAAGGACATAAGATTTAATTGTGTGAAATAAATTGGAATGGGAAACTCCAACCCAAGTGACTGCTGTACGTCGATCTTAGAAATCTTTGAACCGTCGTAAGTTTGGCAGCGATTCTGTAAGCGGATGTGATTTATATTTACGAACTGACACCTGGGTGAGTCTCATCCAGACTCAAGAAAACAAGACCCACACAGAGTATAGCAACGAAGCCAAAGAGGGAAAGTGAAAAGGGATCATCATAACCTCTTTCAGATACAGCCCTTCCCAACGCCCCACCTCCTTACATCTCTACCCCTCCCACCCTTCTTAATCAACCAGCTAATCAGCCAACCAGCCCCGCTCTGTGGATAACTTCCTTACACCTGGTTCAGAGCCTACCCTTCAGAAAGGGATATATGCCAGAGCAACAGAAGCGGGGCTGCATTTCTGGTGGATCTGCACCCCTTGGGTTGATCTACACGGTCTCCACCCACTCCTTTCCTGGGGAAGACACTAAAGGCAGGAAGAGCAAATGATTTCCTTAATTTGCTCATGCCTGAGATTCAAAGGGAAAACAGTGACAGAAGTAAATAAGAAGTAAGGGCTGGGCCACCCTACCCACCAAGTATTGCAGGATTTATATGTGTGCGCGCGCACGCACACACACACACACACACACACACACACACACTCTAGTATACTCTAGTGGTAAACCCTGAATCAGCTCAGGAACAGCCAATCACTTTTTACCTATCAGGTCCTTCTGAGAACCTGGTCTGCGCTTCCAGCAAGAAATCTGGAAATGACTCCATGAGCCATCCTCCTCCCCGGGGGGAACGACCGCCTTTGAAGAATTAATAACTTGGGTTTGGCAGGGGAATAAATTCCCTCTCTCAGTGATACCCGTGGACACCGGGGAAGTCTGCTCACCAGACCTTGTCAGAGCATTCACCATAAATGAATTTACACTGAATCAACCCTGGGGTATGAAGACCACTACAGATATGGGCAGCCTTCCCTGGGCCTCAGGAGATCAACTTTACAGAGAACAAGTCTCAGGCTTTCTTATCCAACACTCCCACAGCTCCAGTGAGAACCAGTCAGAACCAGAATCTGGGACTGGCGACAAAGGTGTCTGACCTGAAGGCAACTCTTATGTTCCCATGGAGTGTGACTCTCGGGGACAGAAGCAGGAGTATGTGTGTTTCATAGTGAGCAAGGAGTGAGGAGGAGGACTGTAGCTGACAGACGGGACTGCTACCCATCCTGTCTCCTCTCCCTGGGTAAAACACGCACCTCTGCCACATGGAAGGGGTAGTTTGGTGTTCGAAGTCCAGCCTGTTACAGAATTAGAAAATTGCCATCAGGGCACCTGGGTGGCACAGTGGTTGAGCATCTGCCTCCGGCTCAGGTTGTGATTCCAGGATCCTGAGATCGAGTCCCACAACAGGCTCCCTGCAGGGAGCCTGCTTCTCCCTCCCTCTGCCCATGTCTCTGCCTCTCTGTGTGTGTCTCTTGTGAATAAATAAATAAAATCTTTTAAAAAAAAGAAGGAAAGAAAATAAGCATCACTCATACATTCCCTGAGAGTGGGATGGGAAGTTAATGGGCAGTCCGTACCCCGGGATTGTAGCAGAGGCTGTTACTAGCCACCAAATATCCTAGGTATGCCTCTCCACATCCCAATCTCCCTGGCCATTAGGTTGGGGTGGGGCAATTAGCAATTGCCACAGAAATATGTTCAGAAGTGAGCTGTGTCACTCTTGGGGTGAGGCAACTAAGGCACGTGGGCTTTCAGCTATCTTCTCTGCCATGGTGCCCTTGAAGTTCATGTGTTCCAGATGGCACTGCTATGTGATTGATAGAAAAAGGCTGAGCAGTCTGCACCAAACTTTATTTACGTGAGCAATGAATAAACTGGTGTTGTTTGTTACGCAGCAGAGGCTAGCTTATCCAGAATAATAGAGGAGCCAAAGCAGTGGCCCATCTGGAACACCAGAGACCTTAGTGCAACAAACTAACCTGGCCACACTCTACAAGGATGATCAGATTCTTATTTCCAAACCAAGGCTTTCTTCAACAAATTGTTGTCTCTGAGGGAGGATGGTTTGCCCCAAAACAGTAACTTCCAGTGTAAAGGCTGCCTCTCCCAACATACACGTCTTGAAAATACCATAAAACATCCAAAATTTGGGACTCCTGGGTGGCTCAGTGGTTTAGTGCTTGCCTTTGGCCCAGGGCATGATCCTGGAGTCCTAGGATCAAGTCCCACATCGGGCTCCCTGCACGAGGCCTGCTTCTCCCTCTGCCGATGTCTCTGCTTCTCTCTCTGTGTGTGTCTCTCTCATGAATAAATAAATCTTTAAAAAAATATCCAAAATTCACTCAATAGCTCATAATCTCTCTTCCTAGGCACCCATTACCTCCTGCTACTTCCCATTTTACTACCATCACTGGACACAAAGCTGGCTTATACCCTCTCTACCAGAACTTCCTCATAAATTCAGGTATCCGTAAAAATCAGACAAAAGCAAAGTGAAAAAGGGGACACAACCAAGTTTCTCTCTATCAAGACCATCTCAATTCCTTGAGGGACCTGGCTCAATCTACTTTTAAAGTTTAGAATGGAGGGACACCTGGGTGGCTCAGTGGTTGAGCATCTGCCTTTGGCTCAGGTCATGATCCCAGGGTCCTGGGATGGAGACCTTCTATCGGGTTCCCTGCAGGGAGCCTGCTTCTCCCTCTGCCTATGTCTCTGCCTCTCTCTGTGTGTCTCTCATGAATAAATAAATAAAATAAAATGAAGTTTAGAATGGAAAGAAAAGAAACTTCCCTCGTTGACTGTTTCTAAAATGTTGAGATCTCAGTGAGCCAGCAGGGCCAGCATAGGATAGGAGGCACAATGCTTTAAAGCTTGAACCAAAACGCCCAGGACAATTTTGGGTTGGTACTTTTCACAAAGGAGGGAAGACCTCTTGACTCTTTTTTCACTGTAACCACCGGAGGGCCCTACCTTTCAGAACATCTGCTCCCTGAAATACCAGGAACCCCATATATGACTGCTTATCGCAGATGACCAAAATATGGTCTTTAAAAGCATTTCTTTCAAAGGCAGGTCACATTATCAGTATAAGTTGGAGAAATTACACATGCACATTTTTTTTTCTGGAACTAGGACTTAATGAAAACTTTGATGTATTCAACCCCTGTTGAATGAAAAGGCCTGTCTGCTGGTTAGGAACTATACAAAAGCCATGGTCTGGGCCTCATCTATAAGTTTGCCCCTCACTCTGCAGCTAGAATCTGGTTCTATTGGGAGGAGATGGCCAGAAAAGTCCCTACTCTCTGACCCAGAAGGCCTCTTCTGAGCATTGCCCAATGTTCTGTTATACAACATGCAAAATAAATAATCAACTTTAAAAGTCAGGCAGCCAAAGCTCTGCTCAAATAATAAGCCCTTTTACAAGCTGCTTATCACCTGCCAAAATCAGCTCCAGAGGAACACCAGGAACTCTAAATTCTATTGTTCTCATTAACTACTTGGGGGAAACAGGCCAGCTTCAATGGCTTTATTAGTTTTCTAAGAGACAGAGGCATAAAGGTTTTCATCCACCAGCACCCTGCCCTTGATCACAATAATTTAAATACGGCTCCCATCTGACTATCTCTGATAGGTCTCTATCACAAGTGTCAGCTACAAGGGGGTCCCGACCCTCTCTTAGAAAACATACCACCCTTCACTTTCCCCTCTCACCTGACTGTTGAGGTGAGGAAGGGAAGAACATAAATGCCAACCTTTTCAGAAAGTTCATTGGGAGGGAGGGAGTGAAAGGGCAGGACAGAGGTACCTCAAAAGCAGTCTTCTGCTGCGAACGCTCTCTGGCTTCACTACAAAAAGGAAAGAGGAGCTTTGCTCAAAGAAAACTTAAAAACCATCATTGGTGCACTTGGGTAGGCCCGATAATACATTGCTGTACTGACCCACAATGGCTTCTCTGGGTTTCAAAACACAGGATGGGGAATCTTAGGTGAAGGGTCTTGTCAAGGAAATCAGTAATAAAACTCATTTTTGATGGACCACAAAAGAGACTGTCACATCTGTTAAGATGTTAATATTCCAGGACCCTCAACCCACAGACCCAAAGCTCAGATGTACCTTCGGTATAAACCTTCTTGCTCCCCCATACCCCCTCACCGATCCCTCTTATAGAATTGGTCTTTCCTCCACTCACCTCTATATATGCTGACTTGCTCCCACTCGTTCCCTTCACTAGCCTATGGGTTTTCTGAGAGCAGGGACCAAGCTTTACTCCTCTCTGCGTCTCCACAGTTTAGCACAGTCCCTGAAACGTCACAGGTGTTCATTAAATCATTTACTTAACAAGATTAACGGTAAGTATAATCAACATTCCAGCATTCAGTAGCTCTGTTTAACTTCCCACATTTTCTTCTCATTTTCCAGTTGAGGAAGCTGAAACACTGATAGGTTAATAAGCTAAGAATTGGCAAAGCAATGATGCCAACTAGGTGATCAGGCTCTAGAACCTTCCTTCTTAGCTACATGGAGTAGTACACAGGAATAAGTAAGTGAGATGATTTTTTTTTAAAAAAAGTAAGTGAGATGATAAAAGGGCTATCCACCTATGAAACCACGAAACATGAACTTAAATTAATCAGATTCAAAAACCTGGTTTATTCACACAAAAACTTATTAAGCACCTAGTATTCTATGCCGAACCTGCTGCTGAGAATTAGTGGCCCAAAGATAAAGGTTGTGTCGTATTCTTCAAGTAGAAGAGAGAAGTAACAAAAGCGTATTGAGTGCTGACTACTTGCTGGGCACCATTCTAGGCACTTTGTGTGTATTAGCTTCTGTAATCTTTATAAAACCCATATGATGGTTGCCCTATTCTTATTAAGTTGAGATGAAGCAAATGAGAAACTGAGGCCCAAGGAGGATAAGCATCTTGCAAGAACCACGGCTTGAACCTAAGCAGCCCAGTTCCAGAACCCATGCTCTCCTGCATGAGAGAAGAACAACCTTGGGACTTTACAACCACATGGGACTTTACAACCACATGGGACTCCAGTTTCGTGCCATATGTGCCGCCCGAAAGAGGTTGAGTGTTGTGGAGACTTCGAGAAGCAAAGGATTCCTTCTGCCTGAGAGGGGGCTCAAAGTAGGCTTCACAGAATAGAGGACACTTGCACTGGGCCTTGAAGCCATGAGAAGAGGAAAGAAAGTCAAGCACGAACGGTATGCGGAGACCAGGAAAGCTTATCTGTGTTTTCGAAGCCATCACCACCAGAACACAAAGCTAGGCAGCAAGCCCGGTTCCATGCCATCTGTGCTGCCGAGGTGACTGCTCGCCAAGGGACAAGGAAAGAAGTCATGGAACTGCAGCCTGAATGTTCCTGTCAGTTTTCCCCCTTGGTTCAAACTCTACCTGGGGTTCCGCCGTCCTTACAGTAACTGTAGGAATTTCTTTTCCTCTTCCTTTCGTACAACAGATAATGTTTCTGGAAGGGGACCCCATGCTCATTTTAGGGTAACTGAAGCCAGACCTCTAAGGTTGGCAAAGGAGGCTGGAATCACCATGTGGGCAACTTACAACAGCTAGATCTCGTGGCTCCCAATTTTTGTTCCCACACCTGCAGAGACTCTCTCCTTTGCTAACCACAGAGCTTCTAAGTCCGGTTTTATTAAAGGCTATCCAGGGGTTTCCTTAGAAGTTGTTCTACTCAGACCTGCTGACAGCTTCCCCTCCCTTAACCTCTAGCTTCTCTGAGGATTACTGGCCACTATGCCAAGAAAGGCAGGTGAATAAGGACAAGCGAACTCCAACCAGTGAGTACTCCTGGGGTAAACTTTTATGTAGTCTTCCCAATCTAAATACTCTAAGTATCCCCCACACCATTCCAGTTACTGCTCCACTTCTCCATTCTTCTTTACAGCAAGACTTTTGAAGAGATTTGTCTGTATTCCCTGTGGACAATTTTTCTCCTCCCCTTCTCTCTTGAACCCACTCCAACCAAGCTTCTCCACTGAAATGGCTTTTATCAAGGCCCCAGTGTTGCTAACTTCTATCGAGAAGCCTTAGCCCTCCGTCCTCTTGCATGGCCAACAAAAAATATTTTTCAGGGGATCCCTGGGTGGCTCAGCGGTTTAGTGCCTGCCTTCGGCCCAGGGTGTGATCCTGGAGTCCCGGGATCGAGTCCCATGTCAGGCTCCCTGCATGAAGCCTGCTTCTCCCTCTGCCTGTGTCTCTGCCTCTCTCTGTGTCTCTCATGAATAAATAAATAAAATCTTTAAAAAATATATTTTTCATAGTTGGTAATTCCTTCTTCTCTGAAGCACCTTCTTCACCTGACTTCCACGACACCATTTTCTTTGGATTTTCCTTCTGCCTTATTGGCCACATCTTGCCAGCCTGCTTGGCTTGTTCTTCATTATCTTGCTAACCTTTATTTTTTAAATAAATTTAGTAAATAAATAAATAAATAAATTAGTAAACAAATTTAGTTTTTATTGGTGTTGTTTGTCAACATACAGAATAACACCCAGTGCTCATCCCGTCAAGTGCCCACCTCAGTGGCACCACCCAGTCACCCCCACCCCCCGCCCACCTCCCCTTCCACTACCCCTAGTTCATTTCCCAGAGTTAGGAGTCTTTCATGTTCTGTCTCCCTTTCTGATATTTCCCACATATTTTTTCTCCTTTCCCTTTTATTCCCTTTCACTATTTTTTATATTCCCCAAATGAATGAGACCATATAATGTTTGTCCTTCTCCAATTGACTTACTTCACTCAGCATAATACCCTCCAGGTCCATCCACGTTGAAGCAAATGGTGGGTATTTGTCATTTCTAATGGCTGAGGAATATTCCATTGTATACATAAACCACATCTTCTTTATCCATTCATCTTTCGATGGACACCGAAACTAACCTTTAAATGTGAGAGTGCCCCGGGGCTGGGTCCTTGGTCTGTCTCTCTTCTCTAACTGTTCTCATGGTCTTCTCTAGTCTTCTCACCACCCATCCCAGGGCTTTAAATACTATCCCGATGCTTAGGACTAAAAAATGTTCATCTCCAGCCCTAACTATGCCTATGAATGCCAGGCTCATATATCCTACAGCCTCCTCATTTATCTCCAACTAAATGTCTAACTGGCATCTCAAATTCCACATATCCAAAACTTAATACTGATATACCTCCAACCTTGTTCTTCCAACAGTATTTTTAAAAACAATTTATTTAAATTTTAAAAACCCCAGTTTGGGGCACCTAGGTGGTTCAGTCGGTTAAGTGTCTCCCTTCAGCTCAGGTCATGATCCCAGGGTCCTGGGATCAAGGAGCCCTGCGGCAGGGTCCCTGCTCAGCGGGGGGTCTGCTTCTCCCTCTGCCTCTCTCCATGCTCGTGATCTCTCATTCTGATCTCTCTTCAAATAAATAAAATCTTTTTTAAAAAATACCTAGTCCATCCATTTCTCCCATCCTCACCTCCTGCCCCCTGGCTACCACCAATCTGTTCTCTGTATCTATGAGCTTAGTTTTGGGTTTATTTTTTAGAGTCCATATAGAAATGAGATCATATGGTATTTGTCTCTCTCTGTCTTATTTCACTTAGTGCAATGCTCTAGAGGTTTATTCACATTGTTGCAAATGGCAAGATTTTATTCTTTTCTATGGCTGAATAATAGTCCATTATATATATGTATATATATTCCATACATGTATATATGTGTATATAATATACTGCTATATATGTGTGTACATGTGTATATGTATACACACACACACACACACACACACACACATTTCTTTATCTATTCATCCATCAATGGACACTTAGGTTATTTCCATGTTTTGGCTATTGTAAATAATGCCGAAATGAACATGGGGTGTATAGATCTTTTCAAGTTAGTGTTTTCATTTTCTTTGGATAAATACCCCAAAGTGGACTTGCTGGGTTATATGGTAGTTCTATTTTAATTCTTTGAGGAACTTCCATACTGTTTTCCATAAAGGCTACACAAATTTGCATTCCTGCCAACCATGTACAAGGGTTCCCTTTACTCCACATCCTCACCAATATTTGTTATTCCTTGTCTTTTTAATACTAGCTCTTCTGACAGGTATGAGGTGATAGATCATTGTGGTTTTGATATGCATTTCCCTGATGGTTAATGATGTTGAGCATCTTTTCACATACCTGTTGGTCATCTGTATGTCTTCCTTGGAAAAGTGTCTATTCAGATCTAACGGCAATGTTTAATGAGATTAGTTTTTGCTATTGAGTTGTAAGAGGTCTTTTTTTAAAAAAAAAAAAGATCTTATTTATTTATTCATGAGAGACAGAGAGAGAGAGAGAGGCAGAGACACAGGCAGAGGGAGAAGCAGTCTCCCTGCAGGGAGCCCGATGTGGGACTCAATCCCGGGACTCCGGATCATGCCCTGGTCCGAAGGGAGGCGCCCAACCACTGAGCCACCCAGGCGTCCCTGTAAGAGGTCTTTATGTATTTTGGAGATTATCCCCATATCAGATATGTGATTTGTAAATATTTTGTCCCAATTAGTAGATTGTTTTTTAATTTTGCTAATGGTTTCCTTTACTCTGCAGAAGCTTTTCAGTTTGACGTGTTCCCACTTATTTATTTTGGCTTTCACTGCTTTTTGTTTGGTGCCAGATTCAAAGAATCATCACCAAGACCTATGGCAAAAAAGGTTACCACCTGTGTTTTCTTCTAGGAGTTTTACGGTCTTAGGTCTCACTTCAAGTCTTTCACCTATTTTGAGTTAGTCTTTGTGTATGATGTAAGAAAGCAGTCCAGTTTTCCCAGCACCATTTATTGAAGAGATATCCTTTTCCCATTGTATATTCTAGCCTCCTTTGCCAAAGATTAATTGACCATGTATGTGTGGGTTTATTTCTGGGCTCTTGATCCTGTTCCATTGATCTACGTGTCTGTTTTTATGCCAATACCATACTTTTTAAATTACTATAGCCTTGCAATAATAGTAATATAGAAATCAGGGAGCATGATGCCTCCAGCCTTGTTCTTGCTTTTCAAGATTGCTTTGGCTATTTGGGGGACTTGAGGGGTGTTTTCTGTAGTTCCATACAAATTTTAGGATTATTTGTTCTATTTTGTTGAAAAATGCCATTGGAATTTTGGTAAGGATTGCACTGAATCCATAGATTGCTTTGAGTAGTACAGACATTTTAAAAATATTGATTTTTCTAATACATGAGCATGAAATATCTTTCCATTTATTTGTGTCTTCAATTTCTTTCAAAATCCAACTTCTGATATACTTCCAACCTTGTTCTTCCCACAGTCTTTACCAATGCAGCTCCATCCTTCCAGCTGCTCAGAACAAAAACCTTGGCAACATCCTGAACAGAAATGCTGTGTTACACAACTCCAGAGGGCACCAGCCACATTTTATTCAATGCTATTGGTGTTATGCAACATGGTGACCCTGTTTCTCTTGATTCCTCTTTCTCCAACATCCTACATCTGATCTGTTAGCAAATTCAGTTGGCTCTATCTTTCAAAATATATCCCCAAATCCAAAAACTTCTCCCCAATTCCACTGCTATCAACCTGGCTCAGGCTTGTCCCCTTATAACTTATTATCCAAAAAAACAACTAGAGCAATCCTTTTAAAAATATGTCAAATCAAATTTCTCCTCTACTCAAAATTCCCCAGTGCTTTCCATTTCACTCAAAAAAAAAAGAGCCAAAATTCTTACAATGGCCTCTAAAGTCTTGAATTGTATTTTTTTTCTTGTTGGCATTTTTCCCTATCTATCCTATGTATTTTATGTGTTTATCTCATTTATCGTCTGTTGCACACATATGAATATAGGCTTCATGAGTCAGGAACTTGGTATGTTTGGTCCACAGCTGAAGCCTCAGTATCTACAGTAATACCTGACACAAAGCACACGCCCAATACATATTTATAGATGAAATAAATGAAGTAGGTCACTAAGGGGAAAATCTTTACACATGGGCCAGAATCATACCAAAACACAATATCACAAGTGAAATGCTATTTGAGTGGCCAGCTAGTGCGAGGACCGAGTCAAATCCCAGGAGATGGTCAGCTCCAATCTCCTACTGTTTGTTTTTCCATTGCTTTGATATTTTTTTTACCTGATGAAGTCGCCTTTCTTTAGACTCTTAAAGAAAAAGAAATTAATCTATATATAGTAAGGAGCTCCCCCTGGTGGAAGCAACTCCACCAAAGCAATGGAAAAGAAAATCCTAGAGCAACAGGCTATTTAGGTTATAAAGGAAACCACGGAGGACAAAGGAAGCAACTCCAACACTTCACAGAAAAAGTCCTCAAGAGAAACAAGGGGAACTAAAGATTAGATTCAAAGTACATGTGGGAACTTATCCACTTATTCTACTGTTGATCTTTTTTTGCATCTGAAAGTGAGGGGAAAAAAATAATTCACTGAAAGATGAACAACCCAAGTACCTACTCCTGAGGAATTTTTCATCTGGTAGAGGATGGAAGTCATGCATACAAATAAGTACAAAGCAACGAGTGTGGCTGTGAATGAGTGAATGCAGGCCAAATAAGAGGAATAAACTAAGAGCTGTGACTTACTCAGGAAAGAGAAGGATGACTGTGCTGAGTAAATCCAGGAAGACAACCTGGAAGGGGTAGTTCTTGAGCGAGCCTTGAAAGACAGACAAAACTTTAATAAGAGAGTGTTCCAGGAAAAGGTCTAAAGGTAGGGAAGGGCACAGCATGTGGAAGCCCAGGTGGGCCAACGGGGCTCTGCACATGTCACAATTTGGGTGACAACACAACTCAAACCCCTCCTTGAAAAGAGCAGACATAGACTCTCAGAGCCACCATCCCCTGCCCCTCAGTCTAGTGTGACAGCCTCCTGACTGGTCTCCCCACTTACCACTGGCCCTTGTATGAGCCATGCTGTACATAGGAGTCAGCTCACCCAGGGATTTCTGGAGAGGAGGTAAATAACTCATGTTTTATTTTCAACTTTTCCACTTGAAATATAGACTTACCCTCTCCCCAGAGTTGCAAAAATAGTACAAAGAGTCCTCCTATGCACTTCACCCAGATATCCCAAATATGAGCACGTTATATAACCACAGTACAGTATTGTAAGTCAAGGAAGTAATGTCCATGCAATACTATAACCGATAGACTGTATTTTCTCCCATTTGCCCAACAATGTCCTTCCTCTGGTTGAGGATCACATACGTTCTCTTGGGTTCCTTGAACCTGGAAGAGTTCCTCAGTCTTTTTTTGGTCTTTCACTACCATGATACTTTTGAAAAACACTAGCTGGTTTCAATTTGGGGTTTATCTGATGATTCATCATGACTCAATTTAGGTTATGTGTTTTTGCAAGAACATGACAGATAGGATGCTGTGTCCTCTTCAGTGCATCCTGTTAAGAGGTACATGGTATCAGTTTGTTCCATTACTAGAGATGTTAACTCTGATCACTTGGTTAAGGTTGTGTCAGCCAGGTTTCTCCCTAGGGACATCATCATTTTGCCTTTTGTAATAAATAAGCATTTTGTGGGGAGATACTTTAAGACTATATAAACATACTGTTTCTCATCATACTTTTGTCCATTAATTTTAATATCCATTGATGGTTTTTGCCTAAAGTAGTTATTACTGTGGCACTTGCCAAATAAGTTCTTTTTAATTTTATTTATTTATTCATGAGAGACACATAGAGAGAGGCAGAGACATAGGCAGAGGGAGAAGCAGGCTCCCTGCGGGGAGCCTGATGTGGGACTCAATCCCAGGACCCCGGGATCATGACCTGAGCCAGAAGGCAGATGCTCAACCACTGAGCCACCCAGGTGCCTTGCCAAATAAGTTTCTATTCCCATCATTCTTTATACATTTTATTAACTGGAATGCTATTGTAAACAAGTGCTTTTCCTTCTCCCTCATTTATTTACTTACTCAGTTATCTCTTTATATTCGTATGGACTCATGGATTCTTATTCTACTCTATGGGTTATGGCCCATTATGATCATTAATTGTCTTGTTGCTTATCACAGATTTCACCATTGGAAACCCCTTCAGAGTGACTCCTGCATCCTTCTGGCATGTCTCCATTATTCCACAGATACTTTCTTACTTTCTGGAGAAGGAAGACATTCCCAGGTCATCTTATAGTCTCCCTGCCCCAGGCCAGGAATCAGCCATTTCTCCAAGAGTTCTGGTTCCTTTTATTTGGAGAATGTTATTTTGATACCCAGATCTGAGTACTAGGTGTGCTCGCTGGTATTGGGGTGTCACTGCTTCTAGGTCTTCTTAGCAGACAGAGCTAGGAAACATATGCATATATACAAACAACTCTATGTACCTATCTCTGGGTGGGTGGGTGTGCACATATAAAATGATGCCTTTGTACTGATAACTCTCATCACCACCAGTCTTTTGTCTTTTCTTCTGTGTAACTCCTTCCCCCGACAGAGTAAGGTCTGGCTCTCATTATTCACAATATATTATTTGCTCAATACTAGAGTCTACATAAAGTAGATTCGGACTTGCCTACCCATACCTCTGTGGAAAACAAACCTACTATTTAGAGTACAGGATTTACGTACAGTTTAGTGAGGGGTTGGTTCACAAAGTGTGGTCCCTAAACCAGCAGCAGCAGATTCATCTGGAAACTTGTCAGAAAGGCAAATTCTCAAGCCTCACACTAGGCCTCTGAATGAGAAATGCTGGAGCTGGAGACCATCACCCAGAGTTCTCCAAGATCCCTAGGTGACTCCGATGTACACTGAAGTTTGAGAACCACTACTGTAGGTACATAGTCAAAATACTGTTTTCTGAAGTTAGTGCATTAGTTGGCTTGGATTGACAAAACAAAGTATCTCAGATGGGTGACTGAAACAGTAGAAATCTATTTCTCACAGTTCTTGAGGCTAGAAGTCCAAAATTAAAGTGCTAGTAAGGTGGAGGGGGGCTTGGGTGGTTCAGCTGGCCTGGGTGGCCTGCTTCTCCCTCTCCCTCTTCCCCTCCCCTGTCCCTACTCCCACTCGTGTTCTCTCTCTCTCTCTAATAAATAAGTAAAATCTTAAAAATAAAATTAAAATTAAAAAAATAAGTTGCCAGCAAGGTTTGGTTTCTCCTGAGGTTTCTTTCTTAGGCTTGCAGATGGGTAGATGGCTACCTTCTTAGGGTATCCTACACAAATTTTTCTCTGTACATATATATCCTTGGAATCCCTCCTTTCTCCTAGGGAGGCTCATCATATTTGATTAGGGCCCCACCCTTGTGACCTCATTTAACATTAATTACCTCCTTAAAGGCCCCATTGCCAAATACAGTCACATCGGAGGTTAAGGTTCAACATATGAATTTTGAGGGGACACAATTTAGCCCACAACACTTAGGTTAGTTATTTTCTCCCCCTCCTTTATTATATTTGCTATTTTTTTGGAATACAGTTATGTTCCTATGTTTCTGTCTATATTCCACTTGGGATCCCTGTATTTTCCATAGTGATTTAATTTTGTTTTAATATGTGAAACATAAACATGGTTCTAGAAATCAGAACTCTCCATAAAAGGCAAACTCCGAAAAGTTGAAAAGTTCCCATCCCTTCTACCTCGTTGCTAGTCCTTTCAACCCTGTTCCAACCCACCCGGTAAACTACTAATCTCGTTAGTTTGGGGTTTATCTTTCCACATAGGAGCATTGGTTTTCCATGGCTCCTGTAACAAATGACCACAGTTTAGTGGTTTAAAATGCCACAAATGTATTATATTACAGTTTTGAAGGTCAGAATTCCAAACTGAGATTCACAAGGCTAAAAGTCCAGGTGTCAGTGGGGCTGTGTTCTTTCTAGGGCTTTAAGGAAGAAGCTGTTCCTTGTCTTTCCGGCCTCTACATGCTGCCTACATTCCTTGGCTATGGCCCCTTTGCCTATCTTCAAATCTCTCTGACTGTGAGCCCTGCTTCCATGAGCACATCTCCTCCCTCTGTCTCTGCCCCTTCTGCCTTCCTCTTACAAGGACCCCTGCATCCTGTCGGACTCACCAGGGTAACCTCAGGTTTCCATCCTTAATCACATTTATGAAGTCCCTTCTGATATATAAAGCAATGTAGTCACATTCTGGGGATTAGTATGTGAACATCTTTTTTTGAGGAGGGAGGACCATCATTCTCCCTCCACAGATATTTTTTAAGTTTTTAAAAACACAGAGTGACAAATCTTGGTATTCTCCTTCTTACAATCACTAAAACAGCTTCCCTCTCTTCTCAGAATGAGCCTAGCCTCTTCACCCTGCTGGACTCCTTTGCCTCCTTCCAGGTCTTTGACCCTGCCAAATCCTTGATGGCTTCCAGCCCTTTGCATGACTCTTTCTCTGCCTAGAATATTCTTTCTCCAGCTCCTCTCATGGTTGGCTCATTCTTGTCATCTCATCTCAAATGTCACCTCTTTAAAGAAGCTATCCTCCCCCCCAAAAAAAGAAGCTATCCCTGATCACCAAACAGGTAACAACCTGTCTCAATAATGGTGATTTTGCTGATTTATTTTCTTTATCATTGATCACAGCCTGTAATATATTATGTATCCACTAGTTTACTGACCCATCTTTCTCACTACAATGTAATCTCCATGAGGGTGGAGACTGTGTATTCCTGTATATCCCCAATACATAGCATAGTGTTGGACATACAGTAGGCACTAAGTGTTGACAGGATGGATGAATGCTGCTTCATTCAGTCTGGTGGCCAATGTAGGATAAATGTGTTGCTGATCTAAATAAAGTAAATGTAACAACAACCCCCATTACTGTAGGTACTGCTGATGCAGACTTTCACAATCCTCAGTACAATCCAATTTCCTATGTGTCATTCATTTGTTCATTCATTCCACCAGTATTCGCTGAATAGCTAATATACACGTTTAATCCACACAACACCACCAGAGGTGAGCTACTATTACTATTATCCCCATTTTACCAACAAGAAAACTAAGGTTCATGGGACGCCTGGGTGGCTCAGTCGGTTAAGTGTCTGCCTTTGGCTCAGGTTGTGATCCCAGGTTCCTGCTCAGCAGGAAACCTGCTTCTCCCTTTCCCCGAGTCCCTGCTTGTGCTTTCTCTCTCTCTCTCTCTCTCTCTCTCTCTCTCTCTCTCTCTCTCTCAAATAAATAGATAAATAAAATCTTTTAAAAAAAGAAAAGAGAAGAAAACTGGGGTTCAGAGAAGTAGCATGGCTGAGGACATGCAGCTAGGAAGCTACTATACACTACTATATGGTAGGCTTTATGCTAGGCTCAGAGGCCATACCAGGGAATGAGTGAACATGGCCCTTGCCCTCTTGGTAGACAGTTTGAGAATGAATCCATGCTTACAGGGTAGCATGTTAAGTGTCATGACAGGGATCTGCTCAGGGCGCTGTGGGAACACTGGCTTGGGACAGTGAAATCAGGGTGAGGAGTGAGAGGAGGCTTCTGGGAGGAGGCAGCACTTGAACTAAATTTGAAGCCTAAGTAGATCTTAGCTAGATGAATGGAAGACCAACTAGCCAGCAACTGATAGGACTCACCAGCTATCATTTATCTTGATGAAATTTCTGTTTTTCTACAGTCTGGCCTTCACCTCCACTTTGCAGGATAAGGAACCCAATATTATGAGCAACCTAGAGTTATCTGAAATTGGGAATGCTGGCACATGCTAACCAAGCTCAGGAGGGAACAAAGTTTATAAATCAGAGTGTCAGTTTGTTCACTGAAATGTGAAGTGGCCATTGTCTCCACAGGCCTCCTGAGGCAGTTTTCTAGTGAGCAAAGAAGAGGGGTCCACATGCTTTTTCCTTAAAGGGCCAGACAGGACTTTTAGTTTTGTGGGTCACATATGGTCTCTGCACTGCTACTCCACTCTGCCATTGCAGGGCAAAAGCGGGGATGGGGAACTCAGAAAGGAATAAGTATGGCTGTGTTCCAACAAGACTTAATTTACAAAAATAGGTAGCAGGTTTATGGAGCCCTGGCCTAGAATAAGAGAAGTGGTTACAAGATTCAAATGCTTCATCACATCGATGTGCAACAGAGATAAACCTGCCTTCAGTATCAGATTGGGCAAGTTCTCTCCTAAACAGTGCCCAGATGGACACTGCCAACATTTGCCTCTCTTGACTTTTTTAATCCTAGCTGCCCTACAAAATCCCACCCTTTGCTAAAGTGTTGGGTATACGAAGGCTCTACTTACCAGTAGAACTCCAAAGGGAAATGCCAGCAGTATCAGTTCACAGCTATTCACAAAGGAAGCCTTGCTCCTTTGTAACCTGCAGGGGGGAAGAGCAGTCTACATTCTTACAGAGGTTTCCCCCATAAAAAGTGACAAATTCGGCAATGTTAACACTTACAAGAGGCCCTGGCATGTAAATTCCATGAAGGGCTAGATTTTTTTTAATTAGAATATTTTATTTTTATAAAATCAGAATAGGTTCACTGTAGAAAATTAGAAAACAAAAATAAGAAAATAGAAACATTATATTCCCACCTCCTAGAAATTACCATTATTAAGAGCTTAATACAGGGGCCCCTGGGGGTTCAGTCAGTCAAGCATCTGCCTTGGGCTCAGGTCAGGACCTCCAGGTTCTGGGATGGAGTCCCAGGTCAGGCTTCCTGCTCCTTGGGGATACTGCTCCTTCCTCTCCCTCTGCCTGCTCGATGCCCAGTGCGGAGTCTGCTTCTCCCTCTCCCCCCGCCCCCTCCTGCTGTCTCTCTCTCAAATAAATAAAATATTTTTTAAAAGGCCTTAGTACATATCCTTCCAGATCTTCTAAGTTTATGTAACACATATCTGCACTTTCTACCAAAATGAGATAACACGGGTACATAATGCTTTGTAACTGCTTTTTATTAGTTGGTCACCTCCACCGTTACAAGTTAATAAATTTTCATCTCATCTAATCCCCCTCCATATCAAATTTCCCTACTTTTCCTCAAATGTCCGATAAAGCTGGCTTGTTCAAATCAGGATCTAGTCTCAGACCATACTTTGCATCTTTAGTCTCTTTTCATTTAGAATAGTATCGTTTTTCAGGACAGGGATTTTGTCTCCTGCTCTATCCCCAATGCCTTTAACAATTCTTGGTACAGGGGATCCCTGGGTGGCTCAGTGATTTAGCGCCTGCCTTCCGCCAGGGGTGTGATCCCGGTCCCAGATCGGAGTCCCAGATCTAGTCCCACTTCGGGCTCCCTACAGGGAGCCTGCTTCTCCCTCTGCCTGTGTCTCAGCCTCTCTTTCTCTCTGTGTCTCTCATGAACAAATAAAAATCTTTTAAAAAACAGTTCTTAACAGTTCTTGGTATCTGGTAGTAGCTCAGTAGATGTTTACATAATTAATTAATACAAACTTAAGGGCGCCTGGGTGGCTCAGTCAGTGAAGCATCTGCCTTCAGTTCAGGTCATGATTCCTAGGTCCTGGGATGGAGCCCCATGTCAGGCTTCCTGCTCCTTGGGGATCCTGCTTCTCCCTCTCCCTCTGCCTGCTGCTCCCCCTGCTTGCATTCTCTCTCTCTCTCTCTCTCTCTCTCTCTCTCTCCTTCTCTCTCTGTCAAATAAATAAATAAAATCTTTAAAAAAATACAAAACTTAGGGGACAGGGGGCGGGGTGGTTTCACCCTAGAGCTTATGTCCTCCACCCATCACCCTTTATCTCCACTCTACAGATAATGAAAATTAGGACCAGATTAGGGAAGTGACTTCCCAAGGTCACACAGCAAGTACATGGCAACTGCTTTGCATTTCCCTGTTTATTCTATTAAAACAAGAGTTGGCAAACTTTTCCTGTGAAGGACAGAAAATAAACATTTTAGGCTTTATAACAAAATATAATGATAATATAATAATATAATACAATAATATAACACAATAATCAACTACAAGGTTTTGTCTATTAATTTTAAAAATGGACTAGAAGACTAACATTTCATTTAGTTGGGGTTGAAAGTTAATGTTCTCTACAATCAAATGGATTGTAAATGTTCATCTGATAAAACATTCTTAGCTCCCAGGTCATAGTTTGCCAACCTCTGTCCTATGCTATGCTGCTTGTCTGTGATTTGGCTTTTTCTTTGTTTAAGTGAAAATGACATCCTTCTTAATTAACAGTTATAATTGGGTTCTGGCTTAGTGATATTATGTGGTAATAAAGTACCAATGAAGAAAATTCTCCAGCAGCTCCTTTAAAATGCACTCTCTGGTCTTCCTTCAGCACCTAACTGTTGGTAATGCCTGTCTTCTTTCGTTTAAATTGCAGGAAGGTAGGCTGCATTGTGACTGTGGCTTTCGTAATGAACCATAGGTTGATATTTGATGTGGCTGACCAATTTAGAAATCAGTGCAAGTAAAGATGGTAATTGCCCTATGTCAGGGCTATTTTTCTTTCTCAAATAAAAACATGCTATGCTAGTTAAAGATATGGAAATAAATATCCAAAGAGGTAAAAGACTAGAAAGTGGTTGCTTTGGGGGGAGCAGGGAAAGGGGAGGAAAGCTGGGGACTCCTTTCCTTAAAAAATATCATGGGGCACCTGGGTGGCTCAATGCTTGAGCATCTGCCTTCAGCTCTGGTCTTGATCCTTGGTCCTGGGATGGAGCTGCATCAGGTTCTCTGCTCAGCGGGGAGCCTGCTTCTCCCTCTCCCTCTGCCACTCCTCCTCCCCACCCCTGCTCAATGTGTGCTCTCTCTCAAATAAATAAAAAAATCTTTTAAAAAAAAAAAAGTAGTGGGGCACGTGGGTGGCTCAGTGGTTGGGTGGCTGCCTTTGGCTCAGGTCCCGGGGTCCTGGGATTGAGTCCTACACTGGGCTCCCCACAGGGAGCCTGCTTCTCCCTCTGCCTATGTCTCTGCCTCTCTCTGTGTGTCTCTCATGAATAAATAAATAAAGTCTTAAAAAATAACTATAATTATGTTTCTGTCTCCCTCTTGGAGCCATGAGCTCCTTGCATGGATGGGCTATGTATTATTCATTCAGCAACTAAATTTTATAATATTTAAAAAGCCAGTCACCAAAGTGAAACTAACTAACCAATCACCACGCAGTCTAAGCAAATTAACATCACAATGAGATACCAAACAAAAAGACAAAGTAAGTGTTCGTGAGCATATGGAGAAATTAGAACCTTCATACATTTACCAACAACATTATATGGTGCAGCCACTTTAGAAAAGAGTCTGGAAGTTCCTTAAAAAGTTAAACCTCCAGTTGTCATCTGATGCAGAAATTCTACTGGTATAGCAGGGAACGAGCGAACAGGGTCCTTGCCTTCTCGAGTGGAGAGACAAAGAATGAATTGGAGCTTACAGGGCAGTATGTTAAGTGTTATGATAGAATTCGGCTAAGGGTGCTAGGCGAGCACCAGCCAAGGGCAGTGAAATCAAAAGAATTGAAAACACATGTCCACACAAATTTCCCCAATTATTGGACTACTCTTAATAGCCTGAAAAATGAAAACAACCCAAATGTGCCCCAACCGATAAATAGATCAACCGACATGGTATATTCATACCATGGAATATTATTCAGCTAAAGAAAGGAATGACATACTGACCATGCTGCAATATAGATGACACTGGAAAACATCACACTAAGCGAAAGAAGCCAGTCCCCAAAGACCACATATTGTATGACTGCATTCATATGAACTGTCCAGAAAAAGCAACTACACAGAGACATTAGCGGAGAAATGGTTGCTGAGGGCTAGAGGTTGGAGGTTAACTGCAAACGGCTTTATGGGTTTTTGTGCAGGGTGGGGGACTGAGTGGGGTTGAAAACACCCTCCAATCAGATTGTGGTGATGGGTGCACGACCCTGGCAATTTACTAAAAATAACTGTACTCTTAAAAACGAGTGAGTTTTATAGTATGCAAAGCATACTCCAAATTAACTTCTTTTCCCCAGCTGGACTATCCCCAGGCTTAGAAGACCTGGTAAGAAGGGCGGTAAACCAAGTTTCAAGGCGTTTCTGTCCTTTGGGGCTGAGGGTTGTGCCGACCTACACGACCTACACATCGAAGGCAGCTTCTGTCTGTGGGAAATCGGCAGAGGTCTTGAGGTGTGCGAGGCTTTTCCCCTTGGGTGGTCCAAGTGTGGAGCCTGGACAGCCCGTGGCCACCTGCCAAGCCGAGCGCTGAGCGCGCCTGCAGCCCCTGCTGCAAGCAAGGAGCCCATCAGTCCGGCCAGGCACCCGCTTCTCGCAGCTCTCAAGCCCTGTCCACGACCAAGCAAAGGTTCCATTAGGGCGGATCCGTGAAAATGCTGATTTGGGGCTGGGGGGTAATCTGATCAGCGCTTGGTGGGCAAGGATGTCCTGCCAGGACAGCCAAGTGATCCAAACTGCCCCCCGCCCCCGCCCCGCGCTAGGCGTACCCCGCCGTGCGGTGCCAAGGGCTGTGACAGCACCTTTCCCAGCTAGGGGAGAGCCAGAGTGAGGGGTCTCCTCCCAGGGGATCCAGGGGCCGCGGGAGGGGAGGGGCCGCTCCAGCGGCCGTGGTTGCACACCCCCCCCCCCCCCCCCCCCCCCGGCGATGGTGTCGCAGCGCCCCCCTGGCAGCCAGGAGAGCGCGCAGCAGCGGCGCGGCGCGGGCGGACTCCCTGGGCTCCCCGCCGCCCAGCTGAGGCTTCCGCGGGGGCTCGGGGTGCGGGGTGCTCCCCCCAGACCCCAACTGGGGTCGCCCAGGGCCTCTGCCTTCCGCCCTGTCCTCCTTCTCCCCGGGCACCCCAAAGAGCGCAGTAGGGCCCAATCATGATCTCGAACCTGGATCCCGGCTCCCTTCTGCCCGAGTGGAACAGGGTAAGGCAGTTTTGTTGGAGGCGGGTTTTTTCCCTTGATGTGCCTGGGGGGGAAAAAAGTATTTTTAAGGGCCTGAATGTGAGCTAATTATGACCCCCCCAACCTCAGTTTCCTCCTTTATGAAATGGGGTTACTCATAGGGCCTCCTCGACAAGGTGTTTGTGAGGATTAAATAAAATAATCCGCCTGTTCAAAATAAAACAGCTAGCTCCAAATGGAGTCGCTTATGCTAAGCCCTGGGTCACCAAACCCAGACCTAATTTTGGTTTCCACCTCTCCCAGAAATGGAATCCTAAAGCCGGCAATCAGGAATCACCAGGTCAGTACTAGTGAAGTGACCTAAAGGAAAGTGACCTCCCCACAACGAGTCCACCTTTTCCTAGTAGCTTCCTTGCCCCTGCTCCCTTCAGTATGCAAAAGTCTTCCATTTTGTACAGCTCTTCCAAGCTTCTTTCTTCTGCTAGGTGGAAAGGTGCCCAATTCATGAATCCTTAAATAAAGCCAAGAACCTCTTTAAAATTTACTCAGTTGACACACCTAACAGGTTTAGCAGACAGTTTCAAGCTAATTATATAATTTGCTTCTCGGGGCTGAGCAAACACCTAAGAGTAAGGGGTCATCTTTCCTTGGGATTCAGGGAAACGAAAGGATTTTTGACACCACAAAATAAACACATACCTAAGGTGAATTATTCATAAAAATGGTAAATATATGGGAATTAAAACAGGCTGTTGCCACACTCAGCCTGGACACTGAGAAATAAAACCACATCTTAAGCATAACTTTGCTAGTCCGCTGTCTTCATTTGGGTTGCTTTGCCAGGACTCTCCATTCCAGGCAAAAATTTCTTCATTACAGGAACTTCCCCAAAGTCCCATCAACTCTTCAATGGAAAGCATTATCAGTCCACGCCCTAAAATCCTTCCCTTTCCTCGAAATTCTCCCCTTGCTGCCTCCACCAACCCTAGGATGTTGGCATCATGATCCTTATCCAATCCTCATTAAGTCTCTGTGTTGAAAGACCCTCTGCCTTAGATCAAAACCTTCATTTCTCAATAAACTGTGACCTTCCCTTTCCTCCCTGAAACACTGCCAAAGCTTTGTGAGGTGGGGGGGTCCCCCATACTGAGGTAAGGAATACATTCAGCCTGGTCAAACCAACAGGTCTGTCTGTGATACTTGGGGAGTCAGCACTGGACAGCTTTGAAGGCCCCATGGAGATCCCCTGGAGGCTGAGACCTCATCACTGTAGTTCAAGACCTCAACTTGGAATGAGTGTCCTCCTCTGAGGACTTTTAAACTTCTTGCTTGGGACTCTCCCACTGCAAAGGTGGGGTGTGTAGGTTTCACATTGGTTGAAACTCTGATCCTTTTCTTTAAGCTCCCAGTTACTAAGGGTACTAGTCCTGTGGTCCACACATCACCCCCTCTTCTCTCCATTCCTGATCCCCTGGACTGTAGGGCCCTCCTCTGTGTTCCAACTGTCCCCGGCTCACCCTTGCCATGGCTCACTATACTTACTTTATTCCCAACGAGCTACTGTAGGTAAGGGTAAGCCTAGTAGGGCAGAAATACCCTGCGTTGTATTGTGAGGTCAACCTGTTTTGTGCCTGGGACCCAGGTGATCTTACAGTGATCTCTTTCTCTCCACAGGCACCATGCCCACATCCTGTAGCTGAGCTTGAGTTCTCTTCTTCCATTCAAATCTTCTAATAGAGCACACAAAGTGTTTTATCATTTTTTTATCTCTCAGATTTTATATTAATGTCCCTCATTATTTTCAGATGTTTCCACCAATTCTCTTGCTACTCCTGTGAAAACAATCATATCTACTGCAAGTAATGCTCAAGATTTGTGGGCCAGTAACAACTGTGTTTATTTCTTGTAGGATTTTTCGTATGTTTTTACATTTGCTTAGACTTTACCTGGCACCCCGCCCTTCTCTTTTTGTAAAGGATCTTTCCTTTCTGCTCTTGAAATTATTACGTCATTAGAAAAAAAGCAAAAAATTATAGCTATGTATATGTAAAACTCTATAGACTATAATCTCAATAAAGTAAATAGTATATGTATCTACACTCACATGCAGAGTTAGAAAAACATTTTAAAAGAAATGTGCCAAAAGGTTCAGTGCTTACCAGTGTTTTTTTCTTTCTTTATACTTTTATAGCTATTTAAATATTAACCATACAAAATCTTTTACATAAAAAATCTTTTACATAGTTTGTGTCATTCTGAATATCCTACTTTTATAACAACTCTAAAATTATTTAATAAATAAAATAGTTGTACAAAACATTCTGGCAAGCAGCGAAGGAAAAACTTTGCATGTTGTCTCTTAAGTGTCAGCTATCAATGATACCAAAGAGATTCTATTTTCAATTATGTTTTCTTGAGCTAAAATAGATCTTAATTCATCCAGGATATTTAAAATCAACCTTAATTGGGGCGCCTGGCTGGCTCGGTCAGAAGTCCATGCAACTCTTGATCTGGGGGTTGTGAGTTTGAGGCACACGTTGAGTATAGAGATTACTAAAAAAAAAAAAAGTAAATGAACTTAAAAAATTTTTTTAAAGATTTTATTTATTCCTGAGAGGTACAGAGAGAGGCAGAGACATAGGCAGAGGGAGAAGCAGGCTCCCCATGCAGATCCTGATGTGAGACTCAATCCCAGGACCTCGGGATCATGACCTGAGCCAAAGGCAGATGCTCAACCACTGAGCCACCCAGGTGCCCCCCAAAATGTTTTAAATCGACCTTCTTCATGCTCCCTCTAGTAAAATTTCTTTTACTTACAAATTTTCAAACAGCTTTAGCCTGTGTTTAATGGACAGGAAACTGGTCAAGTATTTGTATCTGCCTATTACCCCTGCCCCAATAACTGATCTTCCACTGTGATATGGTTTTTCTCAGTGATGTCAATACATTTCTTTGAAATATATGATAGGAAGTTCACAGGCTTTGGTGGCAGGCTTACCATCTGTTTACTGCTATATAACCTTATTCCGTTGCTATCTCTTACTGAGACTCATTTATATCCTCTAAAATGAGGTTATTAATTCTTACTAAACTATTGACATGTTCAACAACTAGCAACTGAAAATAATATTCATTGTTATTATTATTACTCTTGATTATTCTTTATTATAAGGAAAAGAGCAAACAGTACCCAAAACATTCATATTTTGCAGGGCAGCTTTTTTTTTAATATTTACAACTGCACATGGAGTGACTGGGAATTTGAAACACCTAAACCTAAGGTCTGGTGATGTCACAGAGATGAAGCAACAAAGAAACCCAACTCTCCCTCTCTGCCTCTGGGAGTGAATGGTCCAACTAATAAGCCACACCCTGCGAGAGTGAGAAGCAAGCAATTGATCCAGGATGTCTCCCAGGTTTCTTACTTCATCAATTAGGTAGATGGCGGTTCAATGTGTGCTGTTCTCTCCTTGACGGTCTCCTCCCCAGCAGCGCCAGCTCCAGGAGAGCAGCCAGGTGCTTCATTCATTCCAGCTACAAACATATAACGAGAGCCAGCTTATGTTTCAGGCCGTGTTCTAGGAGCTGGGGGTGCACCAGTGAGCTAAGCAGGCTAAAACATCTGCCCTCTTGAGTTTATATTCTAGTGGGGAGAAACAGGAGTAAATAATTGATATAACACATCAGTAAACTATGTAGTTTAGAAGAGAGGCATGTGGTGGAAAGAGAGCAGGGGAGTGAGGAGGTGGTGCTGGTGGCCAGGCGTGCAGTTTTCCTTTTCTTTTTTATAAAGATTTTATTTATTTAGTCATGAGAGACACAGACGGAGAGATAGAGGTAGAGACACAGGCAGAGGGAGAGGTAGGCGCCATGCAGGGAGCCCGATGCGGGACTCAATCCCGGGACCCCAGGATCATGCCCTGAGTCAAAGGCAGACGCTCAACCCCTGAGCCACCCAGGCATCCCCAGGCGTGCAGTTTTCAATGGGCTGCTCAGGGTCAGGCTCATTGGGAAGGTGCCATTTGAGTGGAAATTTGAACATGGTAGAGGATCAAGGCACAGGGGCATCTGGAAGGATGGTAACAATGACCACGAACATGTGCGGTGGGAGTGTGCCCGGATTCTGTACCAGAGTATCCAAACAGCACTGTTAGGTATGGGGGTTATGAGCCTAGAGGGGGGCCAGATGTAAGCAATGATGACAAAATGGTAAGTACCACCTAGGATATAAAGAATGACTTCGGGTGGAGCCAGGGAAAGCTGGCCCAAGGAAATGCCAGGGAAGGTGATACTAGAAGTTCTACAAGGGCTTTGCCAGGTAAGAGGAGCACCGGGCTGATGGGACAGCACACTGGTCATCAAAGATAATACATGACTGAGGCACCCCTCTGCCTGTGTCTCTGCCTCTCTCTGTGTGTCTCTCATGAATACATACATACATACATACATACATAAATAAAGTTTTTTAAAAAAAGATAACACATGACCTGGTAGACTGGTGATCTTTTAAAGCCCTTTTCAAGAGGGGCCACACTTCACTTGTCTGGTTAGGCCCAGGGATGTGAAAGCACACCCAGAGTTCTGAATGCATGGCATTCCATTCCAAGCCAGGAGCCTAATTTATTCAGCCCAACCTTACTCCATGGTCTTTCAAGTTGTTTGCAGCTTCCCACTATTACCCAGGAAAGCTGGGGTAAACATCTTTGTTCATGAGACTTTTTACACTTGTTATTTTCTTAGCATGAATTTCAGGAAGTGAGACTGCTGGATTCAGGAGTTTTGATATTTAACCTTTGATACATTTCCCGCTTGGCCTTCCAGAAAGAATGTGCCAACTCTCAGTCCTACCAGCAAGTGTGGGAGAGAGACTCTTTGCCCACATCCTTACCAACAGTTTGTTATTTTTAGTATCTTATCCCAGAAATTGGAAATAAAAATAAATAGAAGGAAAGGATGGTTGCAGGCTCTGAGAAGGAAGTTTCCTAAACTGATCGGGTTTTTTTCTACCTTGTTCAATAAAAGAAATGAGGCTGAGGCCATCCTACTGCGCAGACTACATCATGAGTATGACAGTTCAGAAATCCAAAGTCAGGATGCGGCCAATAGAACCATCAGCTCATTTTGTACCCATTCCCTCAGGAGGGACTCCGATAGCTTAGGAAAAACTTCTGCCTCTGGGGAGGGGCAGGTCAGATGTTTAGTTCCAGTTCCAACTCTTTTTTTTTTTTTTTAAGATTTTATTTATTTATTTATTTATTTATTCATGAGAGACACACAGAGAGAGGCAGAGACACAGGCAGAGGGAGAAGCAGGCTCCATGCAGGGAGCCAGATGTGGGACTCGATCCCAGGACCCTAGGATCACGCCCTGGGCCGAAGGCGGTGCTAAACCGCTGAGCCACCCGGGCTGCCCCTAGTTCCAGCTCCAACTCTTACTAGCTGTTTGATCTTAGGCAAGTTACTATAGCCGGTATGCCTCGATGTCCTGGTCTGTAAAATGGGGGTGGTGAACACAGCACATATCTGAAGGAGTGGTTGTAAGAGACCACATAATAAGCTGTGAGTTCTGGGTGTGAGATGACAAGCTGCCCCTGGAGAGCCATACATCCTGTCAGCATGAGGCATGAGCCCCAGCCGCACTCTTTCTGCTCCCTTTCATGCCACCCCAAGGTCCCTGGAAGTGACAGAATTTCAAGGTTACCTGGATCAGAAAGGACTCCTCAGACCTCAGTCTTGTCCCCTTCCCGCCACACACAGGGGAGCTTCTGTGTCCCTCAGAGATGAGTTCCCCTCACCCTGATCTGTCGCTCAGGGGCGTAGCTGGGGTAGAGGAAGACTTGGCTGGCCTTGGGTTCTCCAAAAAGATGGCATGCCTCTGGGGGCCCCTGGGTGGCTCAGCAGGTGAGCGTCTGCCTTTGGCTCAGGTCGTGATCCCAGAGTCCTGGGATTGAGTCTCGGAGAGGCCTGCTTCTCCCTCTGCCTACCTCTCTGCCTCTCTCTGTGTATCTCTCATGAATCAATAAATACAATCTTAAAAAAAAAACGATGGCATGCCTCTGATGTGTGGGGGAAGAAGACATTTCCGTTGACACATTAAACATTTAATTAATGAATAAATGTTCCCTTATCACCCTATATATCATTATCATCATATCTTCATCACTAAACTCTCAGGCATTTCTGATTCCACTCTGCGACTGTCCCTGCTGCAGCCCAACTGTCACATTGTTAGATTCATACTAGATAAGGCCAGTCTGTGTGGCGTGGACAGCCTCTCATTTGTCCCCATCTTCCCCTCTGTGGCAGAAGCATGCATTCTAGCAGAATAATAGCAACTGGCACTTCTCGAGAGCCTACAATGGACCAGCCAGGCCTGTGCCACTCAGACACAGGGCACAACTGGGAAAGGCAGGTCACCTTATCCCAAAGGACCAACCTCAGTTTCCTCAGAGACCACACGCAGATATGATCACAGCTGTGTGGTGGTGTGGTGGCCATGGGCCAGCTGGGAAGCCACACTCCTCACTGCTTCCCCCGCCCCGCCCCCCCCAGCCTGACCTGTGGCTCCACCGATAACTGGCTGCCTGACCCCAGAGGCAAGTCTCCGAACTTCCCAGCGTGTTTCCTCAGCTGAAATGGGTGCAAGTGGTAATGCCTAGTCTAGGGGGGTTGGTAAAAGGATTAAAAATGCTAATACATTTAAAAGACTTGGGCACAGGCTGCCAGGCCCATCGTGAACTCTTCAGAAATCCCAGCTGTAAGGATTTGTCTTTTCATTAGGAGCATGGAGGGATCAAGAAGAGGCAGGAGACTCAGCGAAGGAGATTGCGAAGTGGCACCAACAAGCTCAGGGAGGGGAGCAGGGACCCTGAGAGAGGGGTGTCATGGAAACCAAAGGGAGAGAATGCCAGGAAGGAGGGAGAGCTAATGCAGAAGGGCACTCAGAGGCCGGTTTCTTCTGACAAGACAAAAGAGTAATTTTCATCTCTTAGCGACCGATCAGAATAAAGGCAGAGAGGAAGAAAATTAGCCTCTATATAGCTTTATATT
Organism: Vulpes lagopus; assembly: GCF_018345385.1. Classification (NCBI taxonomy): domain Eukaryota; kingdom Metazoa; phylum Chordata; class Mammalia; order Carnivora; family Canidae; genus Vulpes; species Vulpes lagopus. The sequence goes on along the minus strand of NC_054848.1, from coordinate 91,001,816 downwards.
TTTTAAGTTTTTATTTCAATTCCAGTGAGCTGACATACAGTGCAGTATTAGGTTCAGGTGTACGATGTAGTGATTCCACACTCCTGGTGCTCATCACAACAGGTGCCCCCCTTCATCCGCATCTCCTGTTGCCCCCCCTTCCTCTCCCCTCTGGGGACCATCAGCATGTTCTCTAGAGTTCAGTCTGTGTCTTGGTGTGCCTCTCTCGCTCTCTTCACCCCCCACTTTGCTCATTTGTTTTGGTTCCTAAATTCCACAAATGAGTGAGATCATACGGGATTTGTCTTTCTCTGACTGACGTATTACTCCTATTACTCGCTCCACATTGTACACTCTGGCTCCCTCCACCTCATGGCGAATTAGCCTATAGCTTTCGGTGAAGCCTTCTTAGACTAACTCCATTAATCTACTCGGTGTCAGTTCCATGTCTTCTAATTAGGGAAAACACGTATTTCTTTTCTTTTCTTTAAAATGAAACAAAACAAAACAAAAAAGAAATGTCAGGTTACATTAGATTGGTGAAATAAAAATTGAGACAATCTCAAATTTACACAGCAGAGGGGGAGGGAAGGGGGGAAAAAGGATGGATCACAGAACAGGTTTTCAAAGCAATGGTCTGTACCAAACCCCCAGACTGACTCCAGTGAAGAGGAGGGTAGCAAATGGACAGAATGTGCTGACGTTCATTCCATCTTTCTGTTCTACCTGGTGCCACAAAGATATTATGGCAGCATAAACTGGGTCTTAGGACAAAGATTCAACAAGTATTTCTGGAGTAAAATTGAGAAAAAATAATCAGGAAGTGGATTGGTATTCTAATCTAGACCAGATGAGGGAGGGAGATACCTCCCAAGGGGAGATTTAGGGAGACGAAGAAAGGAATTATGTGCTGTCAAGTGTTGGGGGCTCCTGTGGCTTTGAGGGCCTGAGTGGAGCTGCCGCTTGCCTGGGATGGGGGAGGGGGTTCCCTTTGGCTTGGGAGAGATGAGGGTGGCTTTCAGGGACCCAGGGGTGCCCCAAAGAGATGCAAAGAGTGGCCCTGTCCTGGTCCATTATCAGCTAAAGGATCTGAGGCAGAGAGGCCCACCCAGTCTCCCTCTGGCCATAAGGGTTAAGAAGGCTGAGGCTTAAGGGGGTTTTGGGGTGCTGTGGGTGGGGGAGGGGTGATGGCTGAGCACAGGAGGCTGAGCCTCCAGCCCTCACCACCATCAATACCCAGAGGTGAGTGTGGGTGGCTGGATTGCAGGTGTTAGGGTCATATGGTCAGATTGCCAACCATTGATAGAGCAGGAGCAAGAAGCCAGGGAGGAGCTGAGAGGCTGTTTCTGGAAAAAGAAGCACTTTGAGGCAGGTTCTGGGTATGGCAGCCCAGGGAAGGCTGCCCTGGCTTCTCCTGCTCCCTTGGGGCCTCATCCTGCACCCCTTTGACTCTACTGAGCTTGTCATCCCTAATGAGTTGTCATCAGCTGCTAGCCTAATTAAAACCCCAGTGTTTCTCTCTGAGCCCCTCAACCACCACCATTCATAGGACAGCACAGCCCAGAATTCTTATGATCCCCTGGGCTCTGCAATTGCTCCCAGGCTTCCTGTGGCCATGGATCTCTGTGTGTCTCCAGGTCATTGCGCCCTCACCCAAGCTCCCCTCACCCAAACAGCTCCGTGCTGCTCCCCCAACGCCCCAGCTGCTGAGGCTCACCTCTCAGTTCGGTGGAGTCCCTATTTCCTATGTCACTAACTCTCCTGGGGTCTCAAGTCTGCGCGATCAGCTCCCTCCCCGCATCCCTCCAGCCCTGTCCAGCCCACAGGAATAGGGACATCCGCATCTACGCCAGACACAGGGATCCTTGGGGGCTGAGGTCCCAAGTGTCCTCTTTTGTCACCCTCCAATCTGAGATCAGGAGATGGGACAGGGCAGGTTCCATGGGGTCCACCTCCTCTTTCTTTCCCCCACAAGCACCCCACTCTCACTGAAATGACTAAAAATTCGGTGTGGAGCTTCTCAATTGCTTATCACCAGGTGCCTGGCAACTACATGGCTTTTCATCCCTCCCCAGCTAGCCTCAATTCTTGGGGTGGCAAGGGGTTAGCTTGGGCACCTGCGTCCTTCAGCAGATCACTTCAGGGCTTATGCGGGGAGGCTCTGGTGCTATCTCTCAGGAGCTGAGCCTTGTGCTGGGCTCCCAGGAGGAGCAGCTCTCTCCTTTCTTTCACGGGGGAGTGCAGAGAGGGTGGTGTCAGGCCACAGGAGAGATTCCAGGCTGTGACCGGGATGTCCATAAGCAGCAGCAGCAGCAGCAGCAGCAACAGCAGCAGCAGCAATCCAAGGAATTCACCCAGAGGAGGAAGAGTGCTCCTCCCCAAAATGATCCAGGAACAGTGCCGCTGGAAGCTCCCATTTGGGGGCTGTTAGCTCAGCACCAGACCCTTCCTCCATCAGACTCCTTCGGACATGGTAGAGAAGCAAGCATTGGGGCAGTCAACCAGTGGGCACACCTAACCTGGCTGTGTGACCTAAGGGACAGGCCAGTTGTGGCAAGGGGCCCTGTCCATCTACCTTTGGGGACTATTTCAGCCCATTTCTTCTTCCCTTTTCCTCATCTGCAAATCAAGGTTGATAAAAACCCCACCTCAAGCTACAACCCCACTCCTTTATAGCTTTTTACTGTATTTCTTATTCCTTTTTCCTTTACCTTTTCCTAAAATAATAACACAGAGGCATTGAAATAGATGCTGATATATATATATATATATATTTATATTTATTGACATAGAAAGAAGCCCACAACATACATCGTTTGGTGGAAAAATACAGACTATAGAACAGCACTTATATTTGATCACTTTTATCTATATGTATATCTATCTGGGTACATAGGAATAGGGAAAGTTCTAGAACACTCATCAAAGGGTTGACAATGGTTAGATCAGGGTGGAGAGTTTGGGGTAATTTGCACTTCACTTTTTTGTACTTTGAAGATGTAAAGATGAATTATGCCACTTTCACAAAGAGAATAAAGCCATCAAGGAAATGGGCACACAGAGAAAACAGACCCTTAGGCGGCAGAGAGGGGAGTGGGGAAGCAAGGACAGAGGTCAGGCTGTGTCTCCCTCCATAGAACTGGTATCCAAGACCCTTTCTACTCCGCTCCGAAAAAGAAAGCTGCTTTGTGAATTCATGCAACGAGAAGCTCCCCTCCCCAGTTGTCACACTGCTGGACACTGAGGACGGGTCAGGATTCAGGGTTCACTTAAGGCTAGGGGTTACCACGTCACTGCAGTTCAGAAGGGTCATTTTGTTCTCCAGGAGCCTCTCTCGGCCCTTCCTCCTCTGTATGCGTCAGCTCCTGCAGGGTGATGATCAGATTCTCAAACACCTGGGCCCTGTTGCTCTCATTGTCACAGGTTTCCTTGGAGTGGCCCTCCTCGCCGCAATATGAGCAGCGGATTGTGTGTTTTCGCTTCCTGGCTCTACGCAGATTCCCAGAGCCATCATTCTTGTGCCCAGAACCCCCACTGGTGGAAGGAGATTGAGCCCGGGAACTGTCCGGGGAATCAATGACCAGCACTTGATCCTGAGATCTGGCCCTGCGTCTGGGGAGAGGGGAAGCTGAGAAGGACAGTGGAGAGTCCTGAGACTCTACCAGGATCACGTCCTCATCTGAGTCATCCAGGGCATCGTCTATCTCTATCACGTTGCAGTCAGCACCGTCCACCACTATCGGAGGGGAGCTCTGACATGCCACGGGGCTGGTGGCCCTCTCCACCATCGACTCAGATCTTTTGGGCCGTTTCTGTTTAATAAAAGTGTCATCCCAATCCTCCTCCTCCCTTATCATCTTGATTAACTCTAGGAAATTGGGGAGCCGCTCCTGCTCGTTTGCATACATCCTGAGAAGATGCTTCAGCCTAAAGCGCAGGTCCCCATTCAGCTCGGCCCCTAAAAGGAGCTGGTGCAGGCGAGTCTGGTTTGCATCTTTCTGAGCTATGATCCCTGCCTGAATAGCATTCTGGAGCTGCACCTCTAAACGGATCACATAAAGGGAGGCTTTCTCTCCTTGTGCCTGCAGGGTGTTAAAAAATTTACCGTGAGCGGACACACTGCTTTCAGATTCCCCAAACACCAATTTCATCGCGCGCAAGAAATCTGCCACACTTAGGTTGGGGTTGGCCGCCTGGAGCAAAAGCATGACCTCCCTGGCGGGGCCTCGGAGGGTTTTAAGCAAGCGCTTGAGCTTTTCCTCCTCGGACATATTCCAATCGGGTAGGGCCCCATTGACTTGGATCAGCCAGTTTTCAAAGGTTTCTTCCCCCTGGGCTGGCACCACCCTCCCCGAGAACACCTTCATGTTTCTCTCTGCCATGCTGGCCATTAAAGGACCGAGACTCCTCCCCAGGGACCGCAGCATTGAATGGGCCCAGGGCGGCAAGGGGGCGTTTTGCCGCCGGCTATTAGCCATGCGCGCGATGATGCTAGCCATGACCGACTGGCCACGACGATCGACGCTCCGGTATCCGAACACAGCAAGCTGCTCAGGCTTTGTGGGGAAGCCTAACCTGCGGGCGCGCCGGGCACTCTGCCTTCTTCCTATCTCGGTAGGGGCTGTGAAAAAGAAAAACAACGGGGAGGAGTTAAGAAGGGAACTGGCTGCAGTTGGGTTTCTCCCTTCCCGAATGTCCTGCAGTACATTTTATATCTGCCCACTGCCCTAAAAATATCTTCTAGGAGACTGGCAATTACAACCTCACGGAGCCAGCCGGTGTCTCCGTGTTAGCAGGGTGCTTTTTACAGCCACATCCATCCCCTCCCGCCAGTCGTCCAGGAGGGCAACTGTTGCTTCTAATTCTAAGTATGAGAGTGTATGGAAGCTGACATTGGGCTCTCAAAATAGAGCGCAGTGGTCACAGATTTGTAGGAATAAATAAGGTCTGGTCTCGGTAACCTCCTGGCCTCAGGTCCCAGCCACACCCCCTTCTCAAAGTTCTCCCCTCCCCCGTTATTTCTCAGAATCTTACAGGAGCGCAGGACCTGGCGCGCGCGCCTTTATTTCACTCCCAGCTTCTGCAACCGGTGGCCTTGGTGCGAAAGCTCGTCGTCGGGCTACGCTAGCTCTCTGTCCACCGGGGGTCGCCGATCCGGGACCTCGGGGCGTCCAGACTGCGCCGCCGCGGAGCGCAGGGGAGGGAAGGGTCAGGAGTGGCCTCATCCCTCATCCCCCTCCCTCCCTCACCGCACCACCCCAGCCGCCCCCCCCCCCCCGCCGCCGCCTCCGCCGCCTCCTCGGGGCGGCGGGCGGAAAATTCCTCTCCCACCTTCTGAGAACGAGCCAAAGCGACCCCCGCCCCAGGACATCTCCCCCGGGAAATGGTCGGCCTACCAGCTCCGCAATCAGCCGCACAGAATCCAAGTTCGGATCCGGCTTTAATGGCCTGCCACGGAGACAGGGAATAGGAGTTGGACACGCACACCCACATACTCCTCTCCAGAGGAGGAGATGCCAAGGGGGTTCAAGGCAGACAGTTTGCGTCCGTACCCCCACCCCTTTCCCCCCCCCCGAATACGCCCCCTTCTCAATCCAGGCAAATCCTACCCATTGGGCAGCATCCAGCAGAACCCCACCTCCGCCCTCAGGCAGCCGGGCCACCGGAGTGCTCCTTCCCCCGCCTCGCAGTCCTCGATTCCCCAAACGGGGAGCCGCCCAGGACCGGTGGAGCTTCCCCTCCTCTCTCCGCGCCGGGGCGATCGCGCCCCCCCCCTTTTTTTTTCACCTGTGCTGGGCCGGTGGGCAGCGGACGCTCAGGCCTTGCGGGCGATGGATGCCGCCTTCCGGTCTCCGCGGCCCCGCAGGGAAAAGGCACGGGCACGGCCTCGGCCGCCAGGCGACCGGGAGCTGCCCGGGGAGCTGCTCCGCACGGCCTCCCAGCGAGGGGTAGCCGAGTCCCGACAGCGCGGTTCCCACGGCAGCCGCCGAGGCTTTTATCCCCTGCGCACCGAGACAAAAGACCGTGACGAAGAGGCCGGCGCGGCCAATGAGCGGGGCGCGGGGGCGGGCTCCCGCGCAGTCTCCAGCCGGATGCACAAGCACGCCCGCGGAGGCGGCCGGTGGAGGGGGTGCGAGGCAGGCTGGAGGGCCGCGGGGCGTCAAGTGCAGCCTCGCTGCCGGGGCTGGAAGAGTTTGCGCCCCCCCCGCCCCCCCCCCGGTCTCCCTCTTTCTCCCCAGGCTCAACTCCGCGCCTTGGCGCCGGGCGGGCGCATGAAACACAGAATGGCATCGAAATCAAAGAAACAAGAGCCGTAGTTCACCTTGCGGGGGGCGGGGGGGGGGCGGGGGAGGAGCAGTAGCGCGCTCTCTGGGCGAACAGGCTCGCCCAATTCTTCTGTGAGAAGAGTCCTCCCCAGGCCTTCAGGCTCTTGACCAGTACTCACTAAAGGATGGGTGCAAGGCTGGCTGCATGATAATTCTTTTGGGGGCGCTTGTTAGAAATGCAGATTTCTGGGCCCGGTATCTGGGGGATTCTCCTTTCCTAGGACTAGAGCTGGGTGTGGTTTTGCGCTGTGTTATTTTTAACCAGTGCTATTGTTCATTCTGAAAGGGTGCAGGGACCATGGTGAATAAGTAAATGGACCTGCCTCCATCGTATTTGTGGTGAAATGCAGCTCCAGAGCAGATGCCCCTACTTGGGGTCATGGTCTTCCGGAAATTGTATGCAAAGATTCTGGAGTCCTTAGGAAACTGAATCATGGCCACCCAAATATACCAAGTCCTCATCCCTGGAACCGATAAATGTTAAATAAGAGACTTGTGCATTTGTGGGTAGGTTAGGGATGTTGAGGTGGGGAGAATATCCTGGAGTATCTGAGTGGGCCCTAAATGCAATGACATGTCCTCGTGAGAGAGAAGAGGGAGAGCTGATGAATGCAGAAGTGGAGCAGATGGTATCGAGACAGGTGCAGAGGGTGGAGTGGTGTGGCCACAAGCAGAGGAGTGCTGGCGGTCACCAGAAACTGGAAGAGGCAAAGAACAGAGCACAGCCCTGCCCACATCTTGGGTTCCGCCTTGAGAAACTGATGTTGAACTTCTGGGCTCCAGAACTCTGAGAGTATAAATTTCTCTTGGCTTAAACCACTGAGCTTGTGGTGATTTGTTATGGCAGCCACAGGAAGCCAATATAGACTCTGTCTTTTCCTGAGTCCACAGCTTTGTAGATTTTTCAATGGGCCTGTGGTCCAGCAATGGTTAAAAACCACTCCCTTCCAGTCTTTCTTCATTAATATCTTTCTCTTTCGTTTTGTACTTGAGGAAGAAGTGTGAGGAATAGCACACAAGTGGACTGCACCCCCGAACCACAGCCCTCTGCAGGTGATATGGTTCTTCCATTTCCCAATTTGAGGACAAGGGTCTAGGATGCCCTTCTGTGAGCTCTTGCATGGACCTCTCCTTTGCTTGATTTGGCATCACCAGCTTCAAAGAAGGAGTGACTCCATGAAAACAGCATGCAGGGCTGTCTGGAGTGAATGAGTCAGAAGCCAGTGGCTCCTCATACTAATCTGCTAGAACTGCCGTAACAAAGTGCCACAGACTGGGTACCTAGAACAACAGGCATCTATTTTCTCACAGTTCTGGGGGTCAGAAATCCAAATCAAGGTGCCCACAGAATTGGTTTCTCCCGAGGTCTCTCTTCTTGGCTTGCACATAGTTGCTCTCTTGCAGCCTCTTCACAGGGTTGACACTCTGTGTGCCTGCTCTGATGTTCAGATTTCCTCTTATTTTTTTTATTTTTTAAGAATTTATGTATTTATCTATCTATCTGAGAGAGGGAGAGAGACTCTCAAGCAGACTCCACGCTGAGTACAGAGCCTGACGCAGGGCTCGATTTCGCCACTGTGAGCTCATGATCTGAGCCGAAACCAAGAGGCTGATGCTCAACCGACTGAGCCACTAGGTGCCCTTCAAATTTCGTCTTCTTATAACGACCCCAGTTGGATTAGACTGGGACCCACTCTAACAGCTTCATTTTGACTTAATCGCTTCTTTTCAGAGCCCATCTCCAAATAGAGGCCAGGGCTTCCACACATGTACTGTGGAGGGACACAGTTCAGCCCATAGCACCCTCTTTTCCCTTCCTCCTGGTTCTAGGGAAGCATGTCTCCTTTCCCTAATGTACCATGTAGCTAGGAGATCCCTGTGGAACTTTTGGGGCTCAGAGTGGTGGTGGCGTGCACTGCACAAGTGCAGAATTGTTGCTGTTGCTTGCTTGACTGGTGATGACACCTGGAAGTACATGAGCAACTGGATGCCCTTCCACTCCTGCTGGGTTCTTCTTTAGCCTGTCAAGATACTTCACCTGCTCCTTTCTGCTTTCATATTTCTAACCCTAGTACTTAGAATTCCTTGGCATACACCATCCAAATTTGGAGGTTAACCACTTTCCAAGCTCACGATTGTGGCCTCTCTCTTGTGGATGGAACTGTGCAGGGTAGGGGGTGGTAAAGGCAGGGAGAGTCGGGGTGATGCCGGCAGTAGATTATGGGTTAACATCAGACTGTTCCTTCGTTTCCCCAGCACTACAATTTCTGACCCTGGCCTCTAAGCAGTTTCTTTTTCTGAATTTGAATGGTTTCACCACAAAGTCAAGTGATCTGCCGCTGGACCTGGTGGCATCCAGAAAAACAAAGACTAGACCTCGGAGCTCTCCGACAAAAATGTTGAAAGGAAATGAATGGAGTATCAGGTGTCTGGGTTGGGTCATTAGAACAAAGAGAGGGTCTTTCCATGCAGGGCTGGGAGGAGCATCTGCTAAGCTGGCTCCAGCCAATTAATGAGCCTCCCTTATCTCTGGCTTCATGCTTTTGGGGGTGTCAGCGGACACTTCCAATTGCAATGATCCAAGGCTCTCTGGTAGCTCTAAGGAGGCCACATTTTATTTTCCAATTGCAAAACCTAAACTTTAAAAAACTGACAGTTAGGAGCTAAAACTTTCAGCTGAACCAGTAATAGCTACGTACCTTTGGTTGCCTTGCTTCTCTTTCTCAGGAAGTTTCCATCCATTATGTCACTTAAGCATCTCCAGCAGTCCTGTTGAGACAGACATTTTGCTTCCGCTGAAGTAGCCAAGGGTTTGCAGACACTTCGCACCAGAGCTCTGGCTCATTGGAATTTAAAGCCCGAATGGGGATGTTTATGAAAGGCCCTTCCCAGACTAAGCTGGGACCCCGAGGGCAGTATCATTAATGAAAATATTCAATGAGACGGTGATAAAAAAGATATTTTTAGACAAACAAAAACTAAGAGAGTTTGTCACCGGCAGATTGCACTAATGGAAATTCTAAAGGAGGCACTTCAGGAGAAAAATGATCTTAGAAGAACAAAATGTGGGACGGAATGAAGAGCAAGGAAAGTAATGGTACGTGGGCAATACAAGTGAACATTGATGGAGGAAGGAATCATAAAAACGTCCGTTCTGGTTTTTTTTTTTAAAAAAAAAGTACTTTACAATATGAAAATATGTCAGAAGTGGGGTAAATGGAGCTCAAGTTTCCTGAGAACCTCATTTCATATTGAAAACAAGTTAGGTACTTACTAAACCTAGACTTTTATCAAAGGTAATTATGTATGTTGGAAGTAGTGGGATGTAATTATTAAAACAACAGCAACAGAATGTAAATCTTCAAACTAGGAGAGGGAAAATAATTGAAAAAGAAAAAAATTCTCAATTCTTTTAAATCAAGAAAGAAGAGGCAAGAGAGACACAGGTGGAACCCATACAAGCGCAAAATAACATGGTAGCTTGAAAAAAAATGGTAGCTTAAAACCCCAATATATCAATAATTTATTAAATGCTTATGAGCTAAATGCCCAAGTATTGTCAGATAGGATTATTAAATACATCCATATGCTGTTTAAGAGAGACAAATCCAGGGCACCTGGGTGGCTCAGTCGGTTAAGTCTCCAGCTCTTGGTTTCAGCTCAGGTCATGATCTCAGGGTCGTGAGATGGAGCTGGCATCCTGCTCTGTGCTCTGCGCAGAGTCTGCTTCAGTTTTTATCTCCCTTTGTCCCTCCACTCCCCTATGCTCATTCTCTCAAATAAAAATAAATACGTCTTTTCAAAAGAGAGAGAGAGAAAGAGAAATCCAAACTATAAGGATACAGGTAGGTTGACAAAAAGATGGAGAGAGATAAATCATACAAATAATTATGTAAGTGATAGAAAACTCGTATAGCGATATTCATATCAGGCAAAATACACTTAGAAAGCAAAAAACAGGGATCCCTGGGTGGCTCAGCCGTTTAGGGCCCGCCTTTGGCCCAGGGCATGGTCCTGGAGTCCCAGGATCGATTGCCGCATCAGGCTCCCTGCCTTGAGCCTGCTTCTCCTCCCTCTGCCTGTGCCTCTGCCTCTCTCTGTGTGTCTCTCATGAATGAATAAATAAAATCTTTAAAAAAAAAAGCAAAAAAAATTATTAGAGATATAAAAGGTCATTTCATAACAATAAGAGATTCAATTCACCAAGAATGATCATGCATTTATAACCAAACCTCAAAAATATATAAAGGAAAAGTTAACTTAGTAGTAGGAGAAATAGACAAATATACAATCAGATAGTTAGACAAATATACAATCAGATAGGGGAGGTCTTTCCCTATCTCTCTCAATAGTTCATCAAAGAGACAAAAAACATGTCTCTAAGGATATATAATTTTTGAACAACATAATTAGTAACTTGAGCTTATAGCCAATGTGTAGAACACTGCAACCAGGGGCACTTGGGTGGCCCAGTGGTTGAGCATCTGCCTTTGGCTCAGGTCATGATCCCGGGGTCCTGGGATTGAGTCCCACATCGGGCTCCTTGCAAGGAGCCTGCATCTCCCTCTGCCTGTGTGCCTCTTTCTCTGTGTCTCTCATGAATAAATAAATAAAATCTTTAAAAAAGAAAAGAACACTGCAACCAACAACTACAGAATATATATACAGAACATCCATAAAATTTGACTTGCCAGAAAGCAAGTCTCAACACATTTCAAAAATTTGGAATCTGGTCATAACACAGATGAGTTACAAATTGATAACTATAAAAGACAACTGGAAGATCTCTGTATGTCTGGAAATTAAAATAATACACATTCTGAAATAGCTGGTGAGTCAAAGAAGAATGATAGTTGAGCTACAAAACATCTGTAGTTGGACAATAATACAAGTACATCAAAACTTGTGGGATGCAGCTAAAGCAATGCTTAGAAGGAAAGTATCTGTTAGCAATGATGGAAGGCCAAAAGCTGATGAGTTAAGTATCCGTAGCAAGGTTTAGAAAAGCAAACAAGATAATCCCAACAAGATTAAGAAAACATGAAATTATAAAGAACAGAACTTAATGAAATAGCAAAAAGCTCCCCAAAACCTACAATTCAATATCTTCTCTTATCACTTCTATTCAACAATGTAGTGGGGTACGATATAATGATTTATGAGAAATATATATTTTGTCATTCAAGTGACCAAAATATATTTCTCAAATATATTGAGTCTTCATCCACCATTTCTGTAAATGCTTCAGAGCCATAAAGGGGATGCGAGTGTCTTGTCATAATGCAGGCTACTTTTGGACCCCACACAAGGGCAGGAGCTGGTTGCTGGGAGGGCCCACCAAGTGATTAAAGTGTTGGAACTTTTAGTGCCATCCTTTCTGGAGAAGGGAGAGGGGCTGGAGGTTGAATCAGCCAATGTCCAATGGCATAGTCAATCAAGACTATGTAATAAAGCTTCCATAAAAACCCCAAAGGACAGCTTTTTGGAGAGCTTCCATGCTTGGGAAACCAGAATGCTTTGGCATGCCAACAAGGCAGGCCCCGAGCTCCATGAGGACAGAAACTCCTTTGTATGGGACCTCACCCTCTGTATCTCTTCATCTGGCTATTTTTTTAAGATTTTATTTTTATTTATTTATTCATGAGAGACACACAGAGAGAGAGGCGTAGAGACACAGGCAGAGAGAGAAGCAAACTCCATGCAGGGAGCCTGACGTGGGACTGGATCCCGGGTCTCCAGGATCACACCCTGGGCCAAAGGCAGCGCTAAACCGCTGAGCCACCTGGGCTGCCCATCATCTGACTATTAATTCATATCCTTTATCATATCCTTTAATAAACTGGTGGACATAAGCATTTCATAAGCTCTTATGAGCCACTCTAGCAAACTAATCAAACCTAAGGAGGTCGTTGGAACCGCCAGACAGTCAGAAACATAAGGAACAGCCTGAACTTGAGACTGAAATCTGAGGTGGGGGTAGGGGGCCCTCTGGTAGGACTGAGCCCTTAACCCATGGAATCTGATGCTACCTCTGTGTAGATAGTGTCAGAATCAAGTTGAATTCTCAGACACCCTGGTGGTGTTTGAGAATTGCTTGGTGTTGGCTGGGGAATCACCTCCCCATGTTGGAATTGGGTCTACAAACCCAGAAGATGAGGTTTATATAGTCTAGATATAAGTCTAGACTGTATAGCCAGGGAAATTAGGCCCGAAACAGAAATACACAACATCCAGATTGGAAAGAAGCAAAATGATCTCTATTTGTAGATGGTATGACTTTGTACATAGAAAAGCCTAAGGAAACCACTGAAAAACCACTAGAACAAATAAATTGGTTCAGCATGATTGTAAGATACAATATTGATACCCAAAACTCGATTGTATTTCTAATACCAGCAATGAACAACCCAAAAAATGAAATTAAGAAAGTAATCCAATTTACAGATACATCAAAAAATAAAATATTTATGAATAAATTTTAAAAGTGTGAGACTCCTACCCTAAGAACTACAAATCATTGCTGAAAATAAAGATCTAGGGGCACCTGGCTAGCTCAGATAGTAGACCACATGACTCTTGATCTCACAAGAGATCGAGTTTGAGCAAGTTCGAGCCCCACATTGGGCATGGAGCCTACTTAAAATTTTAAAAAAATAAAGATCTGAATAAATGGAAAGATGTGCCATCTTCATGATTTAGAAGACTTAATATTGCTAAGATGGTGATCTACAGATTGATCTACAAATTCACTGTGATCCCTATCATAATTCCAGTTGGCTTCTTGGTAGAAATTGACAAGCTGATGGTAAAGTTCATGTGGAAATGCAGGGGACCCACAATAGCCAAAACAATCTTGAAAAGGAAGAGCAAAGCTTAAAGATTCACACTTCACAGTTTCAAAACTTATAAAAAGCTACAGAATCAATATTCTGTGGTACTTACATGAAAATAGATGTATAGATCAGAACAGACTAGAACTGAGCATCCAAAATTAAATCCATACATTTATGGTCAATTGATTTTCAACAAGAGTGCCAGATCATTCAGTGGGGGAAAAATAGTCTGTGCAACAAATGACACAGTGACAGGTATATATCCACATACAAAATAATGAGGTTTGTAGACCCAATTCCAACATGGGGAGGAACCCCCACCTCACACCATGTACACAACTTAATATAAAATAGATCATAGATATAAGAGCTAAAATTATAAAACTCTTAGAAGAAATCACAGTAGAGGTATATGTTTGTGACCTTGAATTAGGCAGAACCTTCTATGACATCAAAGCGCAGGCAGCAAAAGAAAATGTGGATATATAGACTTCATCAAAGTGTAAAATTTTGTGCATCAAAGGACACTATCAGGAAAGGGAAAAGACAATCTACAGAAGATAGAAAATATGTGAAAATCATGTATCTGATAAGGGACTTATATCTAGACTATATAAAACTACTTTTATAACTCAATAATAAAAAGACAAATAATCCAGGCGCCTGGGTGGTTCGGTCGGTTAAGCGTCTGCCTCGGCTCAGGTCATGATCTCAGGGTCCTAGATTGAGCCCTGCATCGGGCTCCCTGCTCAGTAGGGAGTCTGCTTCTCCCTCTCCCTCTGCCCCTCTCCCACTCATGTTTTCTCTCTCTCAAATAAATAAATAAATCTTTTTAAAAATACAAATAATCTAATTAAAATGGGCAAAGGATCTGAATAAACACTTCTCCAGGGAAGATACAGAAATGGCCAAAAAGCACATGAAAAGATACAAACATCATTAGTTATCAGCGAAATGTGAATGAAAACCTTAATGAGAGACCACTTTATACCTACGAAGGTGTCTATAATAAAGAAGACAGACAGTAACAAGTGCTGGCAAGGATATGGAGAAATTGGAATCCTCACAGTTTGCTGGCGGGAATGTAGAATGATTCAGCCACTTCGGAAAAACAGTCTGGAATTTCTCCAAAAGGTTAAATACAGAATTACCATACCATGCAACAATTCCACACCTAGGTGAATACCCGAAGGAAATGAAAACATACATCCATAACAAAACTTATACACAAATATTCATAGCAGCATTATAAGTAATAGCCAAAAGATGGAAACAACTCGAATGTCCATCAATTGATGGATGCATAAAAGAAATGAAGTACTGATCCATGCTACCACACCAATGAACCTTGGAGACATGATGCTAAGTGAAAGAAGTCAGTCGCCAAAGGCCATAGATTGTATAGTTCCATTTATATGAAATGTTCAAAACAGCCAAATCCAAAGAGACAGAAAGTAGACTAATGGTTGCCAGGGGGTATGGAAAGGAGAGAAAAGGGGAGAGACTGTTAATGGGTACAGGGTTTCATTTCGAGGTGGTGGAAATGTAAAAATCGCTTGTCGTCATGACTGTACAGCTCTGAATATATTTTAAAAACCATTGAATTGTATACCTTCAAAGGATGAATTGGATGAGTGTACACTGTATGATGATAAAGCTGGCTTTTTCATTTTTTCATCTTTATTTATTTATTTCCTTTTTTTTCAACTAGGCTCCACACCCAGTGTGGGGGCTCGAACTCATGACCTTGAGATCAGGAGTCGACTGCTCTAGCGATTGAGCCAGCCGAGCGCCCCTACATTTTTATTTCTTCTTTTCAGATTGCTTTAACGTTTGTGTTTTCAAAACGTTTAAGCGGCTTACATTTTCTTTTATTATTGAGGTATAGTTGGCATGCAGTGTTATATTGGTTTCAGGTGTACAACACAGTGAGTTGACAGTTCCACACATTACTCAGTGCTCACCGCGAGAACGGCCTCCATCTGTCACCATATGGAGGTTATTACAATATTGTCAACTAAATTTCCTGTGCTGCACTTTTCATCTCCGTGACTTCTTTATTTTACAACTGGAAGCTTGTATGACTTAATTCCCTTCATCAATTTCCCTCCCTCCACCTCCCCTCTGGCAGCCACCAGTTTGTTTCCCGTGTTTAAGAGTCTGTTTGGGTTTTTGTTTGTTTGGTTCTGTTTAGATTCCACACAGAAGTGACATCCTATGGTGTGTGTCTTTCCCACGGAGCAGATCTAGAGCAAGAGAGGAAGGAGGGTGGTGTGCAGAGGCGGAAGGCAGGCCAGAAAGGCCTGGGTGCCCCCCCATGGCAGAGGGGGGCTGGCAGGTGAGCAACAGATCAGGCTGGTGGCCATTCCAAGAGTGTGTGATGAAAAAAGTGCTGAACTATGACCTGGGGGCCTGGCTTCAAACACCAGTGGGGCCACCCTTGGAACAATTCATCGGTCTCTGTGTGTGACCCTTTCCTCTTCTTTAAGACAGACACAATAATGAAAGTATCTCTTTTATTAGATTGTCACAAGGATCAAATAAAATCATGCTATAGAAGTACTGTGGTATACAGAATGATGAGGTGATGTGCTCGCTTGATTTCTTTACCTGTGCATCTCTGGCACCTGGGACAGAGTCTGGCACGCAAGCAAGTTCTCAAACATCTGTTGAATGAATGAAGCAAACATGTACTAGATGATGAGTACTGACTATTGAGAAGACGAGGTGCTTGTGAGAAGCAAAACTAAGAGACGGGCAGAAGTTTCTGCTCCCTTCCCCTTGGAGCCCTGTCCTCTGTCCCTTTGACAGGAAGATGCCCTGGAGGTATAAATATTCAGTGTCCTCATGCTACCAGCCTTCCCTCACCCAGCCCACTTAGTACCCATCATGAAAAGAGCAATAGCTGCCATTCATCAAGAGCTTATTGTGTTCTCGGCACTAGGCTTTGCATGCACATCCTCAGCTTCATCTTCCAATCTAGCCCCACATTTAATGACTTTTTTTCCCTTGAGGGGAAAAATACATGTTAATGGCTCTAAAGCTTGAGTTTTCTCATCTAAGCTGTTAAGACAAATCCTACTACAGAAACTGGCTTGGTTCCCGTCGGAGTTTCTGTTCTCAGGGCTCTTCCAGGCACAACCCAACCCCAAGCTCGATTGTATGTGGCAAGGGGCCCAGCTGCCATAGCTGCGCCATCAGCTGTGATCGCCGGGGGCAGGGGCTGGGGCAGGGGGCGAGCCGCTGGGGTCCTGATTCCTTGTGGTCCTCGTGTTGTAATGAGCCCGCTAAAGACCCCCTACTATTGATTGGTTGCAACCTGAGCCAAGGCACCAAGGCTATTCTATTTCTTCCACGGTTACATCGCTGGGACACAGCAGCTGTCACTCAAATCCAGGTCATCTCTTTTCAATGCTCTGTGACATTTAAGGGAGCAGATGGGACAACTTGTCAAATGCTTGTCCGAAGCTGCTCACCTGGACCCAGAAATCCTTCCCCTCAGCCAACAGATTTTTCATAAAGGAGCGCTAATCTCTCTGGCTTCCTGCCCTCCGCATCTCTACAACCCTAGATGCTGGGGCCATTTGCTAGGTTCAGAACCTTCTGGCAGGCACCCTCATACCACCACCTCCATTCTTCCTTTGTAATTCTTTCACAAGTAGAAAGAATAGAACTGCTTGTTGATTACCTTGGGGCTTCCCTGTGTCCCTACACTCCATGACAGTAGATGGAATGGACTATCTTCTCTGCTCTACCTACAGTGCCCAGCACTGGGCCTGGCCCAAAGCAGATGCTTCATCAGTGTTTGTCCAAGAATGAACGAACCAACCAACCAAAAAGTGAGTGAGAGAGCAAAGTAGAATCAAATAAATGTGGTAATTGTTCTCAAACCTTTGAAGAGCTATCATATGGAAGAGGGAGGATATTTTATTAACTTTATCTTTTGAAATAATTTCAAAGTGACAGAACAGTTGCAAGAATACTACAAAGAGGGGGGTCTGGGTGGCTCAGTCGGTTAAGCATCCAGCTCTTAATTTCGGCTCAGTTCATGATGTCAGGGCCTTGGGGTGGAGCCCCGAGGTGGCCTCTGTGCTCAGGGCAGAGTCTGCTAGAGATTATCTCTCTCTCCCTCTGTCCCTCCCCCTGCTCACCCTCTCTCTAATCTCTAAATAAATGAATGAATGAATAAATAAATAAATAAATAAATAAATAAATAAATACAATCTTTTTTAAAAAAAGACTACTACAAAGAATCTTCCTAGACCATCTATCCTGGTCCCACCAATTTTGAATATTTTGGGACTCTCACTACTTATATATTAATGTTCTTCTCTCTGCACCATTTGCAGAACCATTGTATATATCACTCCACTTTTCTCCTTCATCTTTCAGTGGGCAATTTCCAAGGACAAGGACAGTGTCATAGGTAACCACAGCACAGTTATCAAATTCAGGACTTTTAACAATGATACACAAGAGCAATCTACAGTCCTTTTTCCAATTTTGCCAGTTTTGCAGGAAACTTTTTTGTTCTGTTTGGTTCCCCAGGGTAGAAGGACGAACAGGTAGATAGATATACAAGGAAGATGATTTTTGATTATAGAATGTGAAGATTGATCTAAAAAATTAGACCGGACTCTCAGAGGACGAAATGGTCTCTCTCCAACAGCAGAGAACTCCCTGTTGCTGGAGGTATTTAGGTGGAGACTAGATCACCTGTCAGAAACGAGGGAAGAGAGGAGCCCTTATGACCATGAGCTACAATGGAAGCTCTCTGTGTGCATCTCTGCAAAGGAGGTGATTTACATACAACATTATCAGCTTCTTTTTTTTCCACTGAGCATTTCTAGTGTCAGGGTTGGCCCTTTGTGCAGCTAGAGTAGCCAGTGTTTTCCATGACGTGGTGTCAAAACAACCTCGATGTTCTATCAGCCTGATAGTCTTTCCTCTGACATGTTCTACAAACAGGTCAGCGCCGAAATAATAATACTAACACGTAGTATGTGCTTACGATGGGCCAGGCACTGGTTTAAAGTGCTTCATCAAGTGTTAAATCATTATGCCTCTAAAGAACCCCAGGATGCAGCTCCTATTATTATCCCTGATTTACTGATGAGGAATCTGAAGTTCAAGTGGATTTTTGATATCTTGCATTGGTTCAGATCCAATGCGCTAGAATATTTAAGGCAGTATGTTCCAGTTCAAATAAGTATATGTAAAGATTTTTTAAATTAGATCAATTCTTAGAAAAGAAAAATAAGTGAAAGAAAATGAAACATAATACTTCAAGACTTTGAGAATATTAGTATTCCTTTATCTACTTAATATGTATTCTTTTCTAAAATAGGGCAAGCTAATTCAGAGTTTGGGGGGTTAATTTTGTTGTTGTTCTATATTTCTTTCTTTAAAGATTTTATTTATTTATTTGAAAGAGAGAGATCGTGCACCGGAGAGAGCCAGAGGGAGAGGGAGAAAGAGTCTTTTTTTTGAAAAATTTATTTATGATAGCCACACACAGAGAGAGAGAGAGGCAGAGACACAGGCAGAGGGAGAAGTAGGCTCCATGCACCGGGAGCCCGACGTGGGATTCGATCCCAGGTCTCCAGGATCGCGCCCTGGGCCAAAGGCAGGCGCCAAACCACTGCACCACCCAGGGATCCCGAGAAAGAGTCTGAAGCAGACTGCACTGAGAAGAGAGCCCAATGAGGGGCTCAATCTCACAACCCTGAGATCACAACCTAAGCCAAAACCAAGAGTCAGACGCTTAACTGACCACACCACCCAGGCACCCCTGGTTCTATATTACTGTTTCCTGATTTTCTGATTGTTATTGTTGTAATTATTATTTTTATTTTAGACACAAACTTTTCACTGTAATTGACATGCTGATTCCAGATTCCAGATTCTCCTAGAGACCGTCTGTATAAAGCTGTTGAAGCTCCCTATTGCACTACCATCCCACAGGGCAAAGGAACCAGGACAATGGCTCCTTTCCCAAGCCTGGTGGATTTCATATTTTTCAGCATAGTTACCTCCTGGCTAATTCCTACTAACTCTTCAAATTTCAACTTAACTCCCACATCCTCAGAAAAGTTTTTGCTACCCTTCAAGATATGGTCGGATTCCCGTTAACTGCTCTCACTGCATCATTACAATCTCTCACTCAGAGGAACAGTCACATTCCATATGATTGTTTCCTGTCCTTACGGTTAGACTGTCATACAACTTTTTGAGAGGCTGCATCTCTTTTTTTCCCCAATGTAGCTTCAGCTTAGCACGGTAGCCACTCAATAAATGTCAAATGAATGAACAAAAAGATGAAGACCCAGTTCCACTCCTGAAACGGAGGCTGGCAAAAGAAAACATCAATGAGTAAGTGGTGCCCCTGGAGGCACAAAGGAGGATGTTCTAGTATCAAAAGTCAAAGCAAACCAGTGCGACTCGATCAAAACAAGGGATTCGGTGGGTCCAGCAGAGAGCTGTGGTCCCAGTCAGAGAACTTCGGTCAGTAGGTACATGCAGCAGGAGCAGCAGCAGCAGCAGCAGCAGCAGGAAAGCTCTCAATTCGGCGCTAGTATGCCATAGCTGACCGGAAGTAGTCTGCTGTCAAGGGTTAAACCCTTCTGGAAAGAAAGGATACTACAGAACACGCGCCCCCATAGTGTGCTTCACTGGGGACAGAGAAATTGAGCCAGCCTAAAAAGACTTCAGGGAAGAACTCTAAAAAGTGTTTGAGAGGAGGGGTCTTGGTGGCTCCAAAATCATGTCCCCTCTCACCAAGGGGCAATCACAGAGCTGCCATTACCATTTCTCCACGCAGCCCCCAGATGGCAGCAGCGTGTTACTCTTGAGCGGTGAGTTGCTGGCAAGTGCTCTGCCTCACCTTCTTGCTGCCATCGCGTGACTGCCCTGTGGCAGGCTCAGATTTGGAGTCTCTTCACCTGTGCCAAGAGGCTTGCAATGTGTCTTCTGGGAGTGACCCCATTGGTCTTTCCTTGGGTGCTGGCTCCTGCAGCCCTGACCCTTGAAGTTGCTTTCCTCTCATTGCCACCCGAGTGCGCTCCGACCTGGTGGAAATCATGACCCAATGGTTTTCTCCAACAAGCCATAGTCCACATGTCCAACACAGAATTCACATTTCCCGTCCACCCCGTCCTTCGCCCCTGCTCAAGGCTTTGCTTCTCTATAGCATCTTGGATCTCTCCCGTCCATTCGTCAAGTCCTGGTGAGTCCACCGCTAAAATATTTCACATCTGAGCTGTCTTCTCGAATTTTCCTTGGCACAGGAGAGCCTCACCACCTCTCAAATAAGCTCCTAGCTCATCTGTTTATTTCTATCATCTTTCTCCCACAATCCATTCTTGCCACCACCATCAGTGACTTTGCTCACACTGCTCCCAGGACAAGAATGCCCCCTTTTTCTAATCTGTTCAGATTGTACTCACCCTCCAAGGTGCACATGATTCTTTCCCCTGCTTATCTACAGCATTTCTTTTGGGCGTCCGTTTACAGCTCTGATTTTTCACACTCTGCCTTGAAGATTATGCATTATATGATAGATAGATAGATGATAGATCGATCTCCCTCCATTCCTTAGCCAGGATGCAACCATGTGGCACAAATTCTTCAAGTCATTCCCCCATCAGTACTCTAATGAGAGGCATCACTAGTAGATTTCAGCGGTCTTTCTACTGAGCCCAAACTCAATCTCAAAATCATCCTTAAAACGGTGTCTCCAGGCAGAACTGGTTCTCCAGATGAAATAAATATCCATCCCTACTGTAAACTCTAAGAAACAATGAGACAGAAAGCACAGGCACATGGTGGGTGCTCAATACATAGCTGCTGAGTTCGGTATCGTTACATACTAATCTGACTACCAAGAGATTACAGCTGGTGTCAGACCTGACTGTTTTGTGCCCATGTCATATGGTTTTAATATCACTCTCAGTCAAAGGAAAACGATCACATCAACAGAGAAGGCAATGGGCACCTGGGTGGCTCAGTCGATTAGGCATCTGCCTTTGGCTCAGGTCGTGATCCCAAGGTCCTGGGATGGAGCCCCACTTCGGGCTCCCTGCTCAGCGGGGAGTCTGCTTCTCCCTTTTCCTCTGCCCTTCCCCCTAACTTCTGTGCGTGCTCTCTCTCTCTCTCTCTCTGAAATAAATAAAATATTTTTTAAAAAAATAAATAAGGCAAGCTTAGATTGTTCCTGGCTTATGTGCCTTCTTCCTCTATAATTCTTTTTTTTTTTAATTTTTATTTACTTATGATAGTCACAGAGAGAGAGAGAGAGGCAGAGACACAGGCAGAGGGAGAAGCAGGCTCCATGCACCGGGAGCCCGATGTGGGATTCGATCCCGGGTCTCCAGGATCGCGCCCTGGGCCAAAGGCAAGCACCAAACTGCTGCGCCACCCAGGGATCCCTTCCTCTATAATTCTAGTTCAGGTCTCCAAGGGGCCCCTATGTGCAGGCAAGGCAGCTCTTGGGTGTGAAGCTCACAGCAAACCCAGGCCTCCCCTTGGGGCTGAGGTTTGTCAATTGCTAGCTTCCTCAGTGGCCCTAGGTTCTGACCAGCCTTATTTTGGGCTGTGTGTCAGGGTACACATTAATCCTCAAATATTAGAGGTTTACCCTGCACTCTCATCTTGAGAAAATAGTGTGGGCTCCAAACAACCTATTGTACTGCCAGGAACAGCTATCTAGCATTTTTCCCCCAGTTTTCATCTACTCCAGGGAATGGAAGGAGGGAAGGAAAGGGAGGGATGGAGGGAGACAAGGAGAGAGAGAGGAAGAAAGAAGGAAAGACAGAAAAATTACTTTTGACCTGGGGCACATGGGTGGCTCAGTCGGTTAGGCAACCAATGCTTGGTTTTGGCTCAGGTCATAATCTTGGGGTTGTGAGATCGAGTCCCATGTCGGGCTCAGTGCTCAGTGGGGAGTCTGCTTGAGGATTCTCTCCCTCTGCCTCTCCCCCCCCTTCTCTCTCTCTCTTTTTCTCTCTCTCTCTCTCAGATAAATCTTTTAAAAACTACTTTTGATTTTAAGTGTTTTTAGAAGCATAAAAAAGTTAAGATTCTAACATCCTGAGATTCAAACGTCGAAGTCTTTTTCTAACAACAGTGCATTTGGAAAATGTCATGTCACTATCAGTTCAGTACAATGAAGGTAAATAGCATAACACGGTATTGTAAAAGCAAGATACATCACTGCCACCAGGATTATTATTTTCATATAAGGGTACAGGAGGGGTGCCTGGCTGGCTCAGTTGGTAGAGCCTGCAAGTAAGTTTGAGCCCACATTGGATATAGAGATTACTTAAAATATATATATTTTAAGATTTTATTTATTTATTCATGAGAAACACACAGAGAGAGGCAGAGACATAGGCAGAGGAAGAAGCAGGCTCCACGCAGGGAGCCTGATGCAGGACTCAATCCCAGGACCCTAGGACCATGCCTTGAGCCAAAGGCAGAGTCTCAACCCCTGAGCCACCCAGGCGTCCTGAGATTACTTAAAATCTTTTTTAAAAATGGAGACGGAATTAGTGCCAAAATAATGGTATGTGTTTCATAAGCTACTGTTTATTAAAGTTCCCTTTCTATGGTTTATTTCGAAACCTCACAATAAAGTTTGAAATAGGTTCTCTTAACAGCCTATTGCAGATTAAAAAAAAAAAAAAAAGAAGCTCTTTCCCAAAAGTAGAAGTCAAAGATAATTAAGTGGAACAGGAGAGACAGATTTGAAAATTAAAGAATTCATCCAGGACACCCAATATCCAAATAATAGTTGTAGAAATAAAAAAAAAATAGAATCATGATCATGTGAGAAATAATCCAAGGTGAAGTCTCAAACATGAAGGACAAGTTTTTAGATTGAAAGGGCTCATAAGAGCCCAGCCCCAGTAAATGGAAGGAGATACTCAAGAAGGCATGCCATTGTTAAATTTTAAAAAACTAGAGACCCAAAGAAAACTTTTAAGGCTTACAGGTAAAGAAGAGTTACACCTAGAAAACCAGAAATTAATAAAGGAATCAGACTTTTCAAAAGCAACACTAGAAGCAAGAATATAGTGGAATACAGTCTTCAAAATTCTGAAGGGAAACTGTTTCTAATCAGGAGTTCTTCACCGAAGGCTAGTTTTAATTATATGTAAAGCTATATTCAGACACAGAAGGGTTTTATTCAAAATTACATCCCTCACAATCATTCTAAGGAAGTTATCACAGGGTGTAATCCAGCAACGCCAGGGTGTCAAGCAAGAAAGAGGACCACCTGAAATGTGGGGAGCAGAGTCCATCAAAGAAGAGAAGCAAAGGGAGCTCCCCGGATGACAGGTGGGGGGTGGGCCTTGAAGGCAAACATACGGAATGGATCAGGAAGCAAGCAAACTGCACGAGGGTTGTCTCCAAGAAAAAGAAGTGGAACTCGTCAATTATGCATATGATATGTGACCATGCTGAATGGGGTTTTGTTGTTTTGTCAGCGAGTTTGGGGCTGAATTCATGACAGGTACATAGAAAAACAAACTGAATCAAAAGAGACAATAAAGGGAAGACAAGATAAAGGAAATACAACTTAATGATACTCTACATGGGTCAACTGTGTGCAACGATTATACAGTATAATGCAAATATTGAATATTTTGTTTTGTTTTTAAAGATTTTATTTATTTATTCATGAGAGAGACACAGAGAGAGAGAGAGAGGCAGAGACACAGGCAGAGGGAGAAGCAGGCTCCATGCAGGGAGCCTGATGCAGGACTCAATCCCAGGGCCCTGGGATAATGATCTGAGCCAAAGGCAGATACTCAACCACTGAGCCACCCAGGCACCCCAATATTGAATATTTTAACCCCAATGTTTTGTATTTGCAGAAATGTAAGTGCATGTGGGGTAGGTGTGTGTGCGTGCACGTGTGTGTATGTGTGTGTATGTGTGTGTTGGGGACATATAAGAAAGCTAGATCCTCATCTTTCATAGCAGAAATTCAGAAATAGGTAGTTTCTAAACCTAAATAAAAATAGGAAATATCATTGTTAGGGTGTTAGTCAGAAGAGTTATATACCAAAAGAACCAGCGAAAAATGTTAAAGCAGTTTAAAACAACACACATTTATTAGCTCACACTTCTGTAGGTCAGAAGTCCAACAAAGTATGATTGAATTTTCTGCTTGGAGGTCTCATAAGGCTGAAGTCATGTAGTTGGCCAGCCTGGGCTCCTATCCGGAGACGCTAGGGGGGAGAATCTACTGCCAGGCTCGTTTATGTTGTTGTCAGGATCCAGTTCCTTGTAACAGTTTCTAATGACCTCTTCCATCCTCAAGTTGGCAACAGAACTTTGAGTCCTTTCGGTGCTTCAAATCTGTCCTCCTCTTCCATTTTCAGCCAGAGAAATTCCTCTGCTTTTAAGGACTCAAGTGATTAGATTGGCTGACCTGGATAATGCAGGATAATCTCCCCATTTTAAGGTCTATAATCTTTTTTTTTTAATTTTTTATTTATTTATGATAGTCACAGAGAGAGAGAGAGAGGCAGAGACATAGGCAGAGGGAGAAGCAGGCTCCATGCACGGGGAGCCTGATATGGGATTCGATCCCGGGTCTCCAGGATCGCGCCCTGGGCCAAAGCCAAGCGCCAAACCACTGCGCCACCCAGGGATCCCTAAGGTCTATAATCTTAATCCCGTCTGCAAAGTCCCTTTTGCCACGTAACAGCGTTTTTACAGGTCCCAGGGATAGGGTGAGGGCATCTTTTCTGGGAGCAGTTATCAGGGGTCAGGAGTGGTGGGGCAGGGGACCGCTGTTTTATATAAACCCTATGGTGTTCTTCAACTTTATACATTATGTACATGTTTTATTTTGAGCAAATTAAAACAAAAGGTTAAATTCAATGACCATATGTGCAAGTATTGAATTCAAAAGGACTCTATTTTAGGTAATATATCAAATATCATTATACAAGCAATCTATATTATACAAAATCCATTTTTTGTGTATGTTTCTAGACAAAATGACCTAAGATCTGCAAGGCAGGGTAAGGAATAGTTGTTAGGCCTAATCATGGCTGGGCCCTTGTGAAAAATCTGATTTGGATGGACCACAGGGCTCATCCAATGTATCAATTCCTCTGTTCTTACCATTGTATTAAAGGAGCCACTCTGCTTATTTTTGGCAGTTACTGCTCATAGCTAGCTACTTCCTGTAGCAACTGTAGGTGACTGTAAATGCATTTTCTTGATATGCAAAACAAGTCATTATCTTAGTTTTTGTTGGAAGTCAGAATAGAGCTAATCTAGTCCAATCTCCCCATTTTACAGATGACAACACTGATGCCCATAGAAAGGAAGGTACCTGCCCATGGTATTGCTAGTGTTTGTAGCAAAGATCCTCACTTCTGAATGAGTTCTACAACTTATGGCCAGTGTTATGAACTTTGCACGTAATGAAAAATTGCTAAGTCTAACATTTTCATCTTATAGATAGGGAAGCAGATGCAAACAGGAAGAAATGCCTGCCCAAGGTCATTTGGAACTCCTGAATTCTAATCTAGGTTACTTTGCCCTGTGCAAAGCACACTGATGAATGAATGCACAAATAAATCTGAAAAGCTGTAAAAAGCTCACCTAAATGGTTGAAATTCTCAAATAGCTTCTGTTTGATAAGCAATTTGACAACAATTTGAAATAAAATGTTTCTTCATTAGGTAGCTTTCTTCCTATGACAAGTAAGCATATCACTGGCCTTCTAATACAGGCTCTAATGTCAGGCTGACTTGGTTTCCAATTCTGTCTCCTTTACTAGCTGTGTGATCTTGCATATACAACCCATTTTATTTTTTTAAGATTTTATTTATTTGGGAAAGAGAGAGTGAGAGGGAGAGAGCATGAGCAGGGGGAGGGGCAGAGGGAGAGGGAGAAACAGACTCCTCGCTGAGCAGGGAGCCCAACATGGTGCTCCATTTCAGGACCCCGAGACTATGACCCAAGCCAAAGGCAGACACTTAACCGGCTGAGCCACCCGGACACCCCCAACTCAATCATTTTATATCTCAGTTTCTTCATATGTAAAATGAACATAATAATGCCACCTATCTTCATGGGAATCACATGGGAATTTAGTGAAATAGTCCATAGAACTTGGCACCTGGTAGCCAGTTAATCACTATTTTCTCTGTTTATGTAATGTTTATACTTAATAAATGTTGAAAGCTAGCAATGAAATATTTTTCTGTTGCTAATAGTAAACTAATAGTGTGACCATTAGGAAAGACAGTTAAAGGCCAACGAACCTTAAGGAAGAAATGATCTTGGGGATTGATATAAAAAATATCTAGCACATCCAAGTGACAATAAAACTCCTCCCTTGCTTAAAGCAAAAGCATGCCAAGATTTAGCCAGAGTATTCACACACCACAAAATACTTGTTTTTGATCTAATCATCATGGCTTTAAAGAAGAGTCTCTGAAATAAATGTTTCCTTTCTTTCTTCTAAAACTACTAATAACTCTAACAGCATAATGTGTTACTCAGTGAGCACAAAGTCATGCTTGTAAAAGAGCAGGACTTCATGGAAATGACAAAGTGGTAAATTATTCTGGAAATCAAATATACTTCATTCTGGCTCCTCTCTCCGAGACAAGGTGAACATGTTTATGACTACAAAAATTTGTTTACCACAGATCTTATATAGATATACAACCTTGAGTGTCTGTACTCAAATGTTTTCTGTCATAATACTCAGTGTATTGATGTAAAGAAGCAAAACTTTCTTATTAAAAACACAACTATACTTACCTGGAAACAGATTTCTGGAATCTTCTTGGATCATTCTAGATAGTTCCAGAAATAATCTCTCTGAGATCAGCAGCCCCTACCCACTCCCTAGGGTTTGGCTCTTGTAAAGATTCAGGGTAATTCTGTGGTCTGGCTAAAGACCCACTCGGAGAGCTTAACACTGTTAAATAATAAAAATTCAACCAAGTAAATTTTAAAGATCTAACTGGCTTTATTATTTGACTCATGAATAGAGCAATATCTCATCTATCAAGTAGAGAGGAGTTCCAAAGAGCCACAGAAAAGAAAAGGCTTTTAAAGGTAGAGAGGGTGTGGAGCCTAAGTGGCTCAGTTGGTTAAGCTTCGAACTCTTGATTTCAGCTCAGGTCATGATCTCAGGGTTATGAGATGGAGCCCCACATAATCAGACTTCAGATTCCCTCTCCCTCTCATTCTTCCCCTCTCCCACCTTCCCTCTAAAAAAACCAAACAAACCAAGAAAGGGAGTGGAAAAAAGGAAATTATCAGCAAGGAATCCATTGTTTTAAACAAGGTCACTCTCCTAAGAGGAACGGAAAGGGTCTATCAGTAAAATTTCCAGCGCTGACCAGGAAATTCCATGTTGACGAGTTAAAGGTTACACTCTGGGAGGTTGAAACTACAGTTAGTTTAGGTATTAAGTCTTGGTTTACTAGTTTATTAAGTTTGGGTAATGACACCATTTTGGGCCTGTGGTTTTCTTTTTAACATGAATGAGGAAAAGAAAACCCCTCCATGACATTCAACCCATTTTGCTGTAGTTATAGAAAATATGAAACCACATGACCATCTCTTAAGAGGACAGCTGTTGAAAACTGATGATCAGTCTCACACCCAACCTTCTCATGTGATTAACTCCTAACCGGGGGTCCCCCTGCCATGTATATACCATGACAGCCTCCTGAAGAGTATGCACACACACTTGTATTTCTTTTTCTTTTCCCATACGTTTCCTGCCACTGGTTGGGGGTCACAATCAGGTTGATGACAGATATTCTCTTCCTGGGGCAGGATGGCATGGTTGGCAACGTGCCAGAGCCACTCTTGGTGAAGGTCACGCCCTGGACTCCAGCGACGTGCTGCTCTGCAGGGACGCATCCATCACTGGGAACACCCAAACCAGCAGGTATGTGGGAAGGAAGACTTGCATCAGCCGGCAGAGCTGGCCCCCCCTTCTTGTCCTTGGTAATGATGTGCTTTTCTGGCCCTTGGTTGAAGGAGGACGGGCGGAGCCCCTCACAGCCGCCAGCCCAGTGGTGCGGCCTCAGCTGTGTCTGGGGACCTGGGAGGCAGGTGTGTGTAGTGTGGGGAACCCCCACCTTCCCCCCCCCGCCCCCCCGCCTCTCACCCTGGTGCAGCGCCAGCCGCGTAGTGCATTTCCCTTAATTATCAGAACCACGATTCATCAAATACCTACGTCCCTTTTAGGTCCTGCTTGCACTGGCAGTGTTGATACTAAACCCAGTGCATGCTCTTATCAGAAAACACAGGTGGACCAAGAACAGCAGAGAAGCTTATGAGAAATGACTGTAAGATAAAATGGCCATCCTGGATGGTTGGGTTTTTTTTCCCCACAACATTTATTCTTTTAGCTCCAATTTTTCCACCACCCACCCCTCATTAGCATTCTGCCCCCCAAAGTAAGACCAAAGGAAAACATGTGGGTGACATACAAAAAGACAATATTTATTTCACTCAAGCTTTCCTATAAGAAGTTAAACAAAATGATCCCTAGTTGAAGGCATTACCAAAAATATTGTTAACATTGTTTTGCGTATCCCTTCAGTGCCCAGATAAAGGAAAAACTTACCTGAATGAAAGAATAAGAATGACCATCCTTACAGTGGGTTTACTTAGGTATGTGGAGAAAAAAAATCCATACAGTTTAGGAGTAACATAGCAAATGAACCTACGAGTTTCCCACAGGGGAGGGAAATTCCACTGATGTATTCAGGTTCCCAAGAGCTCCCAAAGCCTGGGGATCACTTCTCAGCAATTATAGAACAGCCATAGGTATTCCCATAACTCACTGCCCTTTTCCCTCAACTATCTTGCAGCTTAAAGCAGAGAATGGAAACAAAATGCAATCTCCCCACTCCCGGGCTGTGACTGTCACCATCTGCAGTCCCCTGGCTAATCGTAATACCAAAGCATTCCCCTCTCCCCATTGCCATCCAAATAGGATGCCAGGAAAATTGGCTTTGGGTGAGGCGTTTAGGTGTTTTGCTTTCCAGAATTAAAAAAGACTTGACTAGGAAATAATCTTATCCCTACACAGGAAAACCAAACGTTCTTTTTAGAGAACCAGAGAACAAACTGGGACATCTACTCTGCCTGTCTCCCTTTTTTAGGTCTCAATCTGACCTAAAAAAAAAAAAAGGCACGGGAGGAAACATGTTGATCTCTTCCCTTGCCATGAAATTTCCTCAGAAAAGCCAGGGCACACTCCTCCACTGCGGTGCAAGCAGGTGGCCACTTCCGCCCAAACCTCTGGATAGCAGGCATCTCTGACCTCCTCCCTTCCCCTAAGAGCAGGAGTTGCAAGTGGCAGCATGATTGCCAACCAATGGGTGAGTGTCTGGAGAACTTGCAGTATCAAGTTTTTAAGTTCCTACCAGGAATCTGAGTCGGTGCACATGAGGAGAGAGAGTGGGGGGGCAGGGGAGGTTAGCCTCGCACTTCCACACTTCTTTAAATTTGGAGGAAGGTAGAGGAGTGGAGGGAACACCTCTGTGGGTATGGTGTAGGGCTGGGTGAGAATGGAACCCTAACTTAGTATGCAAAAAAAAAAATGAATACAAATGTTGGAGCTGCAGATGCTATCCATATAAAGAAGCAGAACCTATTCATAACCAGTTGTGACTGTAAGGGAAAGGGGGAAGACATAACTATTCTTTTCTGAAGCAAACAGCGAAGTTTTAAGTGATGATAATACCTCCTTTCTGTTTAGAAAATGCATAATTAGTAAATGCTGAAAACCTTCAAAGAAATGCAGACTCACGCCGAAGTCACAAATATGCAAAAATCAGTCATTGTTTGTCTCCTCACACTTTACCTGAGATGCAAATTACTCCCTGCCCCTCTAGGTGTTCTGAGCAGCTTTAAATTCTAATTTCTGATGAACTGGGGTGAAAGACACACTGACAGGAATGTGGGCGAATGCGACAGGGGCGAGACTGGGTGTGGGAACCAGGGTCTGGCAAATGACAGGTGGAGATCAAATGGTAAGAACAGAGGAGTCTCCATGGGACTGTCAAACCCTTCGAGTGGTGCCTCACAGCCAGGGGCCAAGCACAGGGACACCTGGTGAATATCTGATCGGCAGAGATTAAGAAGACATGACCCATTGTGGGAGATGGTGTGGGGTTCAAACTCTCATACCCAACAAATCTTTCTACCTCCACTGCCCCGAAAAGCCTGCCTCAGCTTTGAAAGGTAAAGGAGCTGCCTCTGCTGTTTCCCTAAGTGTCATCTCTCATGGCCAACACTGATGTCTGGGCCTTTCAAAGCGGAGAAAATTGCTGCTCAAGGGGTGGATGATTCCAGACTGCTAAAAGTTTTAAGAGCCGCAAACATTCCTCAATGAGATCCTAAACAACAGATAATAGATTTTTACCAATTTCATTTGCTAGATGTTCTCTGTGACTCAAGTTTGGCATTAGCAACTGCACCCAAAATGAGTTTCACACAACAAATAAAATGTGTTGGTATTGTTTGACACAAAGAATACAAAGCAGGCACAGATCCCTCAGAAGGTGTCCTAACTCTTGATAAGATTAACTCTACTGCCATCATCATTGCTGGCTGCTTTGTCCCCTCCTTTGAAGTCTTCGCAAGGGATGTCTGCTTTTATAATTCAACAACAATTATTCCCCTCTCTTCACCAAAGAGCCCCTTGTGTTTAGTTTCTCAGTGCACGACTCAACATAACAATCGTGGCTCTTCTGAGCTGCCTGTTTTTAAATGGCCCAGTAATTTTAGTTTCCATTGAACCAGTTCCCCCATCACAAACGCAGAATGGGATGAATCTTTACAAGGTCATGCTGAAGGCTAAAATAAGTTATCCCCATCACTGAGAGGCTTTCTTCAGGTTTTCAATCAGCACTACTGAGTCAGTTTCTTCTTTCGTTTGCTTCTCATAGATGTCGTACTTCTTCCAGTGCTGGAAGGGAGGAAAACACACGCACACATGAGATGACTCTTTTAAACAATGTTCTCTCCCTGAGGAATCACAGCCAGTGCTTATTTTTAGGTTTGCGTGCATGGAACCATAAGTGTATGTTTTCCTGTTACAGTTTGGGGTTTGCTTTTTTTTTTTTTTTTGACTTAAGAATCATCTATTTGAGCAATTCATGAAACAAAACAATCAGGAATTAACATTCAGAGCAGGGCAGGGGAGGGGGGTGGCGGGAAGCATGGGACTGTTACATGATGTTTGACAGCCATCTCAAGAGAGAAGTTTGGATATCTCCAAAACTGGAAACAAAGTCTTTTGAGGACGAATAAAAGGGTGGTGGTGCTTTTCTTAAACGTTACTACCTTTATTTTTCTTGCTACTCAAATTTGCCCATTGTTCCAGAGATATAATAGCCTCAAAAAGTCAACCAGCAGGGAGGTCAATGGCAATATATAAAATGTCCCCAAAAGTCTTAGTTGCAGTTAAAACTTTTGAAAGATCATATATTGATAGTTTCATGTGACATCATTTGCTAGAACCCGGAATCATGAGTTTAAAGGTAAGCTCATCTTGAACTCAATGTAAGCATGTCTCTTAATGGTGAAAGCCAATATTTTGGTCTTTGCCGTCTTTACTTATAAATCAAGAGAGGGGATCCCTGGGTGGCGCAGCGGTTTGGCGCCTGCCTTTGGCCCAGAGTGTGATCCTGGAGACCCAGGATCGAGTCCCACGTCAGGCTCCCCGTGCATGGAGCCTGCTTCTCCCTCTGCCTATGTCTCTGCCTCTCTCTCTCTGTCACTATCATAAATAAATAAATTTTTTTTAAAAAAAATAAAAAATAAATAAATCAAGAGAAAGGGTGGAACCTGAGCTCAGTCTCCTCATCTGTAAAATAAAGTTGCTAGACTAAACCAGGGATCAGCAAACTGCCGTGACAGGGCTGGATCCAGCAGGCGGCCTGTTTTGGTAAATAAAGTTTTATTGGGAAATGGCCACGCGTCCGTTTCTGTGCTGTCTGTGGCTGCTTTCATGCTACAACAGCAGAGGTGAGTTGCCATGACTATGACCGAATGGCTTGGGAAGTCAAGAATGTGGCTCTTTACAGGAAAAGTTTGCCACCCCTCCACTAGATTATTTCTAAGCTCCGTCTCTGCTCTGATGTTTTTTGGTTCTCGAAGCCTCAGAAACGAAACAGAAAGGAAAAACAGAAACAAGAGCAATGGTGACTCTTCAGCTGCCTTGGGCTGTACGATTAAAGCTGGACTGAGCAGGTCAGGAGCATCCAGTCTTAGAAAGCATGTGCAGGGATGAGTCGAGGAACACTGCTTAAAACAGCTAAATTATTCTAAACAATTTAACCTCATACTCCTAGTGGATTGGCTAAAATAAAAAATTCTGACAATTTCAAGTGCTGACAAAGATGCAGAGTAACTGGGTCTCTCATATAATGTTGGTGGAAATGCAAAATCCTACAGCCACTATGGAAAACAGTTGGATGGTTCCTTATAAAATGAAATATACACTTATCCATGACCCAGTAATCCCACTCTCAGGTATTTACCCATGATAAATGGAAACATGTCCACAGAAAGACCCCTCTGTGAATGTTTATGGTAGCTTTCTTCATAAAAGCCCCAAACTAGAAACAAGCCCACTGTCCTTGAACAAGTGAATGGTTAAATAAACTGTGGCATGGCTGTATCAGGGAATGTTGCTCAGCAATGAAAAGAAATGAACTACTGATAATATGCAACAACACAGATGTCTCTTAAATGTACCATGCCATGTGAAATAAGCCAGACTCAAAAGTCTATGTATTTGTGTGACATTCCGGAAAAAGCAAAAATCTAGGTCTAGAATACAGATCAGTGGCCGCAAGGGTATAAGGTCAGAGGTGAGGAGGATGACTACTATAAAGGGGCATGAGGGAACTTTCTGGAAGAAGATGAAAATGTTCCAGATCTTGACTAGAGTGAGTGGTAGCTACACAACTGCACACATTTGCTACAGCTGCAACTATACACTTAAAAAGACTCAACTGTATTTTACATAAATCAAATCAACAAACCTGACTTTTAAAAATGTGAAATGCACATGATCTAATAAAAGGCAGTCTGAAAAAAATTACATAACCTTGAAATAATGGCTTATTCAATAAATGGCACTGAGACAACTGGCTAACCATTTGGAAAATAAAGTTAAACCCTACTCGATGGCCCACATGCATAAATTCTCGATGGACTCAAGACCTAAATATAAAAACCAAAATCAAATATGTACTAGAAAAATATATTGCGCAAAAGTACATAAATCTGAGTCAGGAAAAGTCTTCCTACACACAAAAAATACAGGAAGATCTGAATGCATAAACAGCAAAAACCATCACTAATCACCCTAAATACTATACCAAGGCAAATGGACAAGCCAAAGGATTAATAACCAATAGATAAAAAGAGCTTTACAAACTACCAAGTTTCCAAAACATGCATATAGCAGGGAAAAAGAAATGGACAATGAACAAGAAATTCACAAAAAATTTAATTCGAGCCCATGAACATACAAAACAATACAAAAGTTGATATATAAAATGAAAACAAGATGCCCTTTTCTCATCCGTCAATTGGCAAAAAATAAAAAAAAAATTAGATACCCTCACACTGACAAAAGCATGGTAAAACCACCATTCAGACATCCTATGGCTGGGTGTATAAGTTGGTACAACCTACTTGTCATCTCTGCTTGTGAAAAATTTAAAAGTATGTATCCTATTGCTCCCTTTCCTTAAAATGAAGGACTCATACTCTACATCTGTAACCAGGGTGTTTAGTTTAACAGCATATATTATGTATTTTTATGTGTCAGTAAAATTGAGCTACCGCATTTTCTTTACCCTCTGCATATTTCATTGCATGAATGCACTGTAATTTATTGGCTCAGTGTCCTCAATAGATATTTAGCCTGTATATCCTTTCTGGATGACAATTCGTCAATATTAATCAAAGAGTTTAAAAAGTATAATCTCCTTTGATCCAGCAATCTTACCTGTAACAATATATCCCTCCCAAATAATAAAATATATATGCCAATATAGCTGTGAAATGATGCCTGTAATAATGAAATTTAGAATTCCTCTAAATGCCCAATAATAGGGACTTGGTTTAGTACATTATGATATATTCACACAATGGAATACTTACTAGTTAGCCAGTAAAAAGTATACTATAGGACCAGGGTTGGCAAACTTTTTCTGTCAATGGCCAGATAATAAATATTTTCAGCTGAGTCTCTGTCTCCAAAACTCATTCTGCTGTTACAGCATGAAAACAGCCATAGATAACATGTAAATGAACAGGCATGGCTTGTGTTCCAACAAAACTTGATACTGAAATTTGAATTTCAAATAATTTTCACATGTCATGACATAATAGTCTTCTTTAGATCTTTTCAACTACTTAAACGCATAAAAACCATTCTTAGGTTGCAGGCTGTAGACAAGCAAGCAGTAGACAAGATGTGGCCCATGGTCTGTAGTTTACAGAGGAATCCTGGGCAGAAGGTAGTGGCTGGCAGCAGTTCTTAAATGTCCCCAAATGCCACCATAAAAAACACAAGTAGGAAAGGTAACTAGGGTAGGTAGGAAAGCAAAACCCAAATCCACAGACACAATCTACAACAAAAACTGGATCACAATGATTCCCCAACAAACCCTGAAATACGAACGGGTGGGACAAATCAGAGACAGCTACAAGACCACAATGAAATTAGTTATGGAGGAGTCTGGCGAGGGAACCAGCAGGGCATAGGAGAAATCTGAGAACTCTATAATAGCTCAAACCTCAGCAAGCTAATTTATGAAGAACAACGGAGACTGGCAGGGGTTTGCCTTTCCATATAGTGATCAGGGGCGAGGAGCCCGCAGAATAGTCTGGGAGCTGCCTGAGCCCCGCACAAACTCTCAAAATCATCCAAAGCTCCCTTCCAGGGCAAAGGCCCACTCCGAGGAGCAACTGGGGCACAAAGACTCCACACTGACCCAGACAGAGACAAGAGAGATCAGAGAGAAAGGCCAGATGAAAAGAGAGGAGGCAGACAGGCAATGCCAGGAGATTTCAGTAAGAAATTCATGACACTTTGAATAGTGGTCAAAAATAATAGAAGATGGAATTCCAGAGCTATGAAATTGGGAGGGGAGGGGAGGGGAGGGGAACTATCTTAAATCGATTTTCCTTCTAAAAACCCAGGGAAACTAGTTTCATGTAAAAATAAGCAAGAGAATAAAATCCTTGCAGAATTAAAACATATAAGACCCCTTGAAATACAGAAAATTATAGTCCAATAGTTCAAAACTAGCTAAACTATATTAAGAAAAAGTTACATGATATTTTTTAAAAATGTACATCCTATGAAAGAATATAAAAATTTAGAATAATGATACCTCAGGAATGGCAGGATAAATCTCAGGAAAGAATGAGAAGTAAAAGAAAATCATTGTAGAAATGAAGATTAAGCTAAAAGGAACACAACACAGGGGTAAATAAACATAACAGATAATACCTTGAGAAACAGATGATGAAAAGAATTTTTTTTATAAAAAAATGGGGGGTACCTGGCTGGTTCAGTCAGTAGAGCATGCAACTCTTGATCTCGGGGTTGTAAATTTGAGCCCCATGGTGGGTGTAGAGATTACTTTTAAAAAGTCTTTTAAAAAAAAAAAAAGAGGCACCTGGGTGGTTCAGTCAGTTGAGTAGTCAACTCTTGATTTCGGCTCAGGTCATGATCTCAGGGTCCTGGGATCGAGCCCCCTGTTGGGTTCCACACACAGCAGAGAGTCTGCTGGAGATTCTCTAGTTCTCTCTCCCTCTGCCCCACCCCCTCTCATGCACATGCACAAAGGTACACACACGCACTCTGTAAAATAAATACATTTTTTACAATCTTTAAAAATGAAGGTGGATAAAAATTATTCAAGAGGATGTGACAAATACACACAAGAGAACAGAATAATTAAAATCTAGAAGTCAAGACATTTGTACTGAAATTAAAAAGAGAAAAACACCGGAGACTACATACTAAAAGGGTACAGCACATTCCTCAGAAAATCAAGCCAGGATGACCAACACCACCAAGACATATTCTGGTAAAATTATTGGACTTGGAAGAAAAAAAAGCTTTTGACAATCAGACAGAAAACATCAAGTGTTTGTTTTTTATGTAAGCTCTACACCCAACATAGGACCCAAACTCACAACCCCGAGATCAAGAGTCACACACTCCACTGACTGAGCCAGCCAGGTGCCCAAGACCAGCCAGGTGC
The DNA here is from genome assembly GCF_018345385.1 of Vulpes lagopus. Taxonomy (NCBI): domain Eukaryota; kingdom Metazoa; phylum Chordata; class Mammalia; order Carnivora; family Canidae; genus Vulpes; species Vulpes lagopus. The sequence continues at coordinate 90,965,375 of NC_054848.1, read as the reverse complement.
CCAAGACCAAGTGTTTTTTGTTTTGTTTTGTTTTGACCAAGTGTTTTAATACAGAGAGAAAATCATATTGTCAGCAGACTTTGACAACATTTTGTTCCAGAAGAAAGTGGATGCCATATTTAAGGTACCCAAGGCAAGAACATGTGAGCCATGGATTTTATATCTAGCTAAAATGACTTTCAATTATTAATGCAGCAAACTCCATCAATGTGTAAATAATTCAGGAAATGTTGGTCCCATGAATCCTCCCTGAGAAAACCTTTAAAGCTTCAAACAACTCAAGTGACTGGAGAGACATGACCATGAAGACTGCTGGTGAGCATCAAATATATACACTCACACAGAATTAAGACCAAACGGGGGCTCTCAGGGAGACACTATGGTAGGGAATAGTTACCTGCACTGACAATGCAGATACTGGACAACTTTAAAAATGGGGAGAGGACAGGGAGAACATATGGAAAAAATTGCCCTTTTCAATAATCATTAAAACTCATAATTTATCAGAAGTTCAGAGATTCCTTTAGTTCTACCTGCTTCTTTCTTACCCGTTGAATTCAAATAAAATTAAATATGACCATCTTATTAAAACATATCATACGATATGTCAGCTCAGAGTCTAGGCTGGAGACTCAGGATGCCTGGGTTCTGGGCTCACCTCTGACTCTTGTTCGTTAAGTTTGGATCCTAGCTTTGTTTTGTCCTCACAATATAATCTGGAGCAAGCTACACTACTTCCCGCTCTGGTACCTCACCTTCTGTATCTGTGTCCTGGAGATAACACCAGCTGCAAGATGGGGAAAACTTAACCAAGGAAGTGCTGAAAAAAGCATCTGATACTTAGCAAAATTTCCATAAGTGCAAAGTATTATTATTGTTGTCACTGTTATTCCTTTTGCCATTAAAAGCTCCGTTTCTCTATGTTGTTCACATAACATCAAAGATGGTTATGTCTGGGTGTTAGGATGAAGAGTGATTTTATTTTTCTCTTTTGGTGATCTGTATTTCTCACTTCTCTGTAATAAATACACTTTGCTTTAAAAAGAAAACTATTTTAATTTTTAAAAATGCATGCTGAAGATTATACCTTTGTTGGTTTCTAGTTATTAGACCCAATGGTTAGCTGTGGTGGACAGGAAAAAAAAAAACAATCTATTTTAATGAGGTGAACACTGCAGCAGAAATGGCTTCCAAGAAGATATTAATTTTTTCAATTGCCTTTTTTCATTTCTAAAACTTGGATTACTCTAATTTTCACTCATCATCAGCATTGTGGCCTTTTCCTGAGGGGTGCTTCTATGAATATCTCTGTGTAAGAAAGAGGAACAAATGCTCTGACCTATTATTCAATTTTGTGAATTATATGCCGGTCTATTTTTAAAATTACTTGCAGAAAAAAAAATAAATCCACAAAATTATCAGTCCATAATCCAGTTCTCACACTGCCAACTTTTTAAAACAAGGTAATCAACAATAGAACAATGGCCAATGATGAAAAACACCACAGATGACAGAAAAAAAAATTAGTGTTTGGGAGGCTCACATGACTGGCTTTTAGTTGTTAGTCATCCAATCCTAGAAAAGCAGTATGTTATACCTTTTATATTTTAAAGAAATAAAAAAATTTTGAGGTTTCATGGAACACCAAATCTCAACTTAAGAATACTTTCAAGATTTGGTTATTTCCCACAGTGAATTTTCCATAGAAGCTGAGTGGGTTTCATGCCCCCTAAGCACTGCGTGAAATGGTGGCCTCTTGGAGGAATACAAGTCAATGGATTCCATGCCCCTGTCTTCTTCAGATCAACATCCACAACAGAAAGTTACACAATATGAATTGGGGCTCGCCATGCCTTAAAATCATTGTGGCTTGAAAAGGAACCAGTTGAGAGGCACCTGGCTCGCTCAGCCAGTAGCACTCTTGATCTCAGGGTTGTGAGTTCGAGCCCCGTGTTGGGTGAGTGCTTATTTGTTAAAAAAAAAAAAAAAAGAAGAAGAAGAAGAAGAAGAACCAGCTGAACATGGTGTGAAGGGGACAAATTTGGTACCATTTAAGGTGGCTATGGATCCAACCCTTCACTTTAAAAATTGAGAATTAAAGGGAAAGAATCAAACACGAATCTACCTTCCTAGCAGAAACAGAATTTCAGAACCACCAAAGAGCTGAGTTAATGAGTCAGAGCAGTGCTTTAGAGAAAAGGGCCAGCTTATAAATGTAGATTGGATGACAGATGAGAAAAAAATCATTTCAGAATGCCTGCTGAAATTATTGATTCAGTCAAGGAGACCAACTGGCACCAGAAGCATTAGCTAACAGAGCTGAGCTAAAGGTCTGACAGGGCACTAACCTAGCGCCACAGACTCTCTTCAGGTGGCAAGGGGGGAAATAAATAGAAAGTGGCAGGAGGGGACACTCTGTTATCACCTTAAGTACAGTGCTCAATCTTCGACTCACTAATGGTGGCACAACTGGACTGTCTCCTGACTCCTGGGACAGGGGGAGAAATTGTACTATGGGCTGAGTATTATAGGATATTAAGGAATGAGTCATTTTTAAAGTACAGCCATGTTATTTTGCTTCTGTAGGAAAGGGATCCTAGTTTTTCTTTTCTTTTTTCTGTGTTTCCTAGTCTCTTTTTTCCTTTTTCCTAGTTTTTCAATATACATACTGAAGTGGAAAAAAAGAAAAGATAAGAAACAACTCAGCAGTATCTGGAAGTCAACTCCCAGTGAGAAAGCCACTTTCCAATCAGGAATGTAAAACTGGCATGGTACTGAAAACATAACTGGTTTACAAGAAGCGGGGGGAGAATAGATAATTTTTTATGGATGAAACAGAAATGCAGATACAGAGAAGCCATCCCCTCTACACAGCCCCCCGCCCCCCAGACATGGCCCATAGCCCAGTTAGTCACAAAGAAAAGGCAAGCAGCAAAGCCACAGGAAGAAATGCTGTTGGCCACAATGTTACTATAGTGACGAACAAAACACTGTCAAAACACTAGAAACCTTAAGGAAAACTATACAGAGGATTTTGTTTCTTTGTGGCCACACCTAAGTAAGTATTTTTAAAGAGCTGCCATGGATGGTGTAGTGGGGAAAGAAGGGTGTTCAGACAAGGCATGGTTATTTCTCAGGATGAGGAGACAGAAACTTTGGGCTACCGTGGCTTCCGGTTCAGGTTCTGTGATGACCTTGCTCCACGACAGTCCCTGAGAAATGTCTCTGGGGCCCCCACTGTCCCTACCTCGAAAATGGCGGGGGGGGGGGGGTAGGGCTAGCATCGTCGAATCTTAAGAGTTCATGGTTAGAGGGCAGTAATTCGACATGTGAGACATCCACCTCACTGGATGACCTCTAGAGCCATGTTCCTTTCCTAATTCGATAATTCTCGAAGTCAAAGGCTTGTCTCTCTGCTGCATTTGCAGCTCAACTGAGTGAGGATTGCTGCTGTGTAGAGAAGAGAAGATTATTCATTTGCTTAAAAAGAAAACATGAACATTTGTTCTATTACCCTTTCCCCTGTCTGGTGTTTTTATTATACTTTCAGTTTTAAACTCTGATTTTATTTAATGGTCTGCAACCA